>NC_138550.1:160289211-160371711 GCF_964273705.1 Natrix helvetica | reverse complement strand
TCCTAGGTCAGGAGCAGGGGTGGGCTGCTACCGCCAACCCCCCCCCCCCGGTGTCCAGCGTCCTCCTCGGGAGCCTTGAGTTGCGGCTGTTTGCGTGTCTCTCCTGAGCTTCTCTCAGGAGGTGAAATGGCAGGCCTCTGGGTGAAAGGCGCAATGACAGGAGAGGCTGGCCGTCCCCGAAGCCAGCTCTCAAGGAAGGCCCGGGGTTTGCTTCCCTGCCTCCTTCCTCCAAGAGCTGCAGGCGGCAGGGAAAATGAGGCTTCTTTGCCAGCTTCCCAGCTGGAAAAACAGACATTTTCGCCAACTGGAAGGCATGTGTATGTGTGAGAGAGAGGTGGGGGGGGGAGAGAGAGAGAGAGAGAGAAAGAAAGAAAGAGAAAGAGAGAATGAAAGGAAAGAAGAGGGAAAGAGAAAAAAAGAGAGAAAGAGAGAGAAAGAGAGAGAAAAAGAGAGAAAGAAAAAGAAAGAAAGAAAGAAAGAAAGAAGGAAGGAAAGAAAGAGAAAGTAAGTGGGGGAGAGACTGACAAGAAAGAAAGAAAGAAGGAAGAAAGGAAGGAGGAGAAAGGAAGGAAAGAAAGAAAGAAAGGAAGAGAAAGAGAGAATGAAAGAAAGGAAGAGGGAAAGAGAAAAAAGAGAAAAAAGAGAGAAAGAGAGAGAGAGAGAAAGAAAGAAAGAAAGAAAGAAAGAAAGAAAGAAAGAAAGAAAGAAAGAAAAAGAAAGAAAGAAAGAAGGAAGGAAAGAAAGAGAAAGTAAGTGGGGGAGAGACTGACAAGAAAGAAAGGAAGAAGGAAGAAAGGAAGGAAGAGAAAGGAAGGAAGGAAAGAAAGAAAGAAAGAAAGAAAGAAAGAAAGAAAAAGAAAGAAAGAAAGAAAGAAAGAAAGAAAGAAAGAAAGAAAGAAAGAAAGAAAGAAAGAAAGAAAGAAAGAGGTTGGACTAGAAGACCTCCAAGATCCCTTCCAATTCTATTATTCTATGTTCCATGCTGTAAATTCTCTCAGTCCTGCACGGCTTCCAATTTTCAGAGCTGAATTGCTATGATTTAGTCCTCTCTTCATCTCTTCTCCAACCGATTTCTTCCCCAACTCTTCACCCCTGTAAGGCTAGTAAATGCCTCTTTTTCTAATATGCAGCTGAATCAAATATTTGCTGAGGAGCTCATGGCTTGGGAATAATAGTAACAATAACAATAATAAAAGACAAAGAGATGAGCTGAAGCCAAAACAGAGAGACCAAATTGTGGCTGGGGGAGCTGCGAGAGGAAGCTCCTGACCTTCTCTTGCAGCAAAGGTTTCCCACCACGTTGGCTGTTGTTTCAGAAATCCAGATTTCTATTTAAAAACCTCTAGTGATGTCACAGCTGTGGGAGAAAGATACAAGCAGAGGGATCGATTCAACAGTTAGCAACTTGGGAGCAACGGCAAATGTTTTCGATTGGACTTTGGGCTGCTTCTAAAAGAATTTGGCAATATTGGACAGTGTCATGTTTCTTATCCGGCAGAGGCTAAAATACAGGTATATTGTAGGTATATAAGATATATGACCGTGATGGCAAACCTATGGCATGCGTGACACAGGTGGCACCCCGAGCCATTTCTGAGGGCAGTCAGCAGAATTAGACTGCAGTACCGCATTCTAACCACTGTGCCGTCGTGTCTCTTGAGCTTTAGATTCCTGCAATTTCTTATTTTTCATTACCTTAAGGCAGTGATGGCTAACCTGCTTGATGCCGCGTGCCGAAAGCATGCGCGCACCCATAATGCAATACGTGCGCAACCTGCCTGCTACCCCATGCATGCATGTGCAACCCCCTGCATGCGCCCTTGCTCATGTGACCCCCCGCGCCCTTGCACATGCACACGTTACATCTACACATGCAACTCCTGTGCATGTATGACCCCCACCGGCACACATGCGAGTGTGCCCTTCCCCCCACACATGTGTATGCATCCCCTGTGTTAGATAAGCACCCTGTTAGGAGAGCGAGTGTGCAGAGAAGTGTAATGAGAGTGGTGTGGAAGAACATGCACAAAACAGCATACAGGGACACCGAATAGTAAAAGTAATAGTATTTTACTTAGGTGGAAAATAGAGGTAATCGGAGTTCAATTTACACATGGTTCAGTCAGTCAGTTATTAATGTTCTCAGTTAAGGAGTGATCCATCGAACACAGTCCAGTATCATATAATCAGTTCAGCACACAAAGTCGCTAACAGTAGCAAAACTCACAGTAACTCACGATACAGTATCAAGCAGTATTCACCGATCAGCATCCAACAAACAGAGAGCTAACAGTCATTCTAGCTCCATCTTATGGCTGCTTGAGGTAACAGCAACCAATCACATTTTACAGCAGTACTTAAAGCTACAGTACTACCATCATGGTTTATATATTGCTGACCCAACTGTTAGCTTGCATTCCTAACACCATGCATGTGCCCTGCCCCCTGTGCATGCGCTGCAGGGACCCAAAAAACAGCTGGCTGGCAGGAGGTGTGCATGCACGTGTGATGGAGCTGAGCTGGGTCTATAGCTTTTCATGCCCAAAGAGAGGCTCTATGTGCCACCTGTGGCATGCGTGCCACAGGTTCGCCATCACGGCCTTAAGGTACCTTGTGTGGGGGGGTGTCAGTCTCTCTGTGAAGCTCTCTGTGAGTTGATGGATGCAGGCAGCAATATGTTGTGTGGCAAGGTAATCTCTGGATTACAGATTTGAGCTGTCAGATGGATAGTGGAATGAGAAAGCTTCTAAGCAGAGATTAGCGGACACAGCTCTTGATAATTTTATTATAGGCACGAAGAAGGGCTTCATATGGAAGGGGGGAAAAGCAGCTAGAAACACATAACGGGAGAGAGTGAATGTCCGTGTGTTTGTGTGTATAGGTTGTCCTTGACTTATGACCATAATTAAGACCGGAATTTCCATTGCTAATCAAGACAGTTGTTAAGTGAATTACACCCTGTTCTAAAATCTATGTTGCCGGGGGGTTAAGTAAATCACTGCAATTGTTAAGTAAATCACACGGTCGTTAAACAAATCTAACTCTCCCCCCCTCCCAAATTTATCTTTGCTTGTCAGAAATTGGTTTGGGAAGGTTGCAAATTGTGACCCAGGGACCTTGCAATTGTTGTAAATACATGAATTTTGATTATCTGTCTGTGGAGATGTTGCGATGACAGTTCAAAGTCCAAGATTGTAATTCACTTTTTTTCCCATTGCCACTGTAACTTCGAATACCATTAAATGAATCTCTGTAAGTTGAGGACTACCTGTAAAATTGATTTCTGGAAAGTCAATTGTTGTTATGAATCGGACTGCTCCCATCGTCTCTCTTTCTGGACTCACCAGATCTAGTCTTTTATCAGCAAGGACGCTTGGGATATAAACCACACTTCAGTTGTGCTTGCGGCCATACTAACTGTTCTGACCTAGGCTTCACCAAATCACAAAGCAGACTTCTTGTCCCGACAAAAATTATTAAGCTGATGTGAATTCCTCTCATTCACATCCAGCAAAGTCCCGGCAAACAGTCTTTCAAGGGTGAATTTACAACCACAGACCTTATCAGGCTTGGAGAGCTGCCAGACCGATATCTTCCAAATGGAATGCTGTGCAAGAAAATACTTGGCAAGGAGCCTCTGAGAGTCATGAACAAATCTTCACACTAATTAAGCGAACTAATTGTCTCCTGCAAACTCCACTCCCCTTTCGCTCCTCTTTATTCCCTATGGGAGGGGCCATTCACCGTCCACCTGTGCCTTTACTCCTGAGTTGGCCCTTGTTCCTTAACTGTTTCCTTCTCCTGGCAGCTCTGCAGATGCACATATCAGGAACAGGCTCCAGCTGTTCTTCTTTCTCACAGATCTCTGACTCCGAAAGCAGCTGATAATTGTCAGACAGCCCTGGCCTCATCTCTGCCTCCAATGCAGAGCACTCATCAAAGCCTTCCCCAGATTCGAAAATTGGATATACAGTAAATTGTAAACAATGATTAAGAAAAGAGGTTTATTTATTTTTTGTTAAAATTAGAGCATTATGTTAAAAAAATGTAGTGTTAATGGATAAAGTTAGATAAATAATTGATAAGGATAACAATGTGTATATATATATATATATATATATATATATATATATATATATATATATATATATATATATATATATATATATATATATATATATATATATATATATATATATATATATATATATATATATATATAGTATTGGTTTGATAAGAGGAAATTTGGTAAAAAATTTAAATGGTGAAAAAAGGGGGGGAAAGTAAGTTAAACTTAGTCAAGCTATCGCTAAATAAATGACTGATAATGATAACAATGTAATAATTTTTACTGACAGGATAAAAGGGAAATTGGATATAAATTGTAAACAATGATTAAGAAAAGAGGTTTTAAAATTTTGTTATTAAACATAATTAATTTTTTATTTTGAATGTGTTATAAAGGTATAATGTGGTTTTAGATGATATTGAAAATAGATAAGGGAATGCCACTATGTGGTTTTGTTTTAAATTTTGGAATGTTTGCTGTAAAGGGACGTTAAAACAACTATAGTCATATGAAGGATGAGGTATAATGATAGTAATATCTATATAAATAAAAATGTAATGTTTGTTTGTTCAAAATCTCAAATCTCCAAAAGTTCTTCACTGATTGCTTTGAAATTTTGACACAATGTTGCATTTGACTATGTGCAAGTTTTTTTATACATATATTATATAGATGTCACACCAGTGACAGGTAAAAACATGTTTTTTGTAAAAAACATGCTTTTTTGAAAACCAGTGCCATCTGCTGGACGTAAAATCAACACACTCTATACCATAGCGTTCATTTCTTGAGTATAGCATATTCAGAACAGTTCGGCCTCTCTCCAGCTTTGTCCCTACGGTCCCTTTACATGTGTGGCTGGGCTGCGGCTGCACCCTTTCCCCTTTCCACTCCTCCTCCGATGAGCATCACCATTTCCACCAAGGGGAGCCGAAGCCTTTCGCCCCCCCTCCCCTCTCTCTCCTCCCCTCCTGCCAGGCCTTTGCTGTCTGCGGCAGGGCGGTGTCTGCCCCATTCCTCGGCCGCCTCCTCCAACCCTTAAGCCAGCCTCCCTCCCCTCAGCCCAGTGGAGCTCCAGAGGAGGTGGAGGCGGAGCGTCTCCTCAGCCCGGCTGGCTGTGCGCACTCTCCATCCCCCTCACAGGGAGCCAGCTATGGCCTTGCCAAGGCAGCTCTGATGGGGTGATGGTGGTGTCAGCCTGAGGCGCAGAGGGGCTGGAGCGGCCGCTGCGTGCCCTGTGAGGCGGCAACTGCAACGGCGACAGCATCTCTGGATGGGGCTACGGCCAGTGGGGGCTGCCTCGCGTCTGCACCGCTAGGGGCGGCTCCTTCCTCATCCTCCTGCTCCTCAGGGGACGCCGGCTGCCTCCTCTCGCTGCCACTACTGTGGGAAGCCAGGTTGGGGGCGACGGCCATCACTCCTCCTCAGCTCGGCCAACCCGGGGCCTGTGGGAGTGTCCTCCGTGGTGGCTCTTGCAGGGGCCACCATGGCTCACTTCCATGCGGGGGGGCCCTCCCCCTCCCTGCTCTTTTCTTTCTTTTCCATTTAACCAGACTGGGCCACAGCAATGTGTGGCTGGGTACAGCTAGTATATAAATATATGTGATGTAAAATAGATAATTTGATATGAATCAGAGGTGATGACTGTGGAAGGGATGCACGAAAACTCTTTGTAACCAATTGACACACTTTCTACAATT
This sequence comes from Natrix helvetica, assembly GCF_964273705.1. NCBI lineage: Eukaryota > Metazoa > Chordata > Lepidosauria > Squamata > Natricidae > Natrix > Natrix helvetica. The sequence goes on along the minus strand of NC_138550.1, from coordinate 160,365,942 downwards.
TATAAGGGAGGATGATTTTGTTTGTTTTTATTCAAAAAAATAAAAAATTTGGAGGGAAAAAAAAACCTTCCCCAGATTCCAGGACTGGCCCATGTTCCTCCCCAACCTCCTCACTTTCTGAGTCTGCCATCAGCTCTGCTGGCGGGCCACAACACTAGCTCAAACCTGCACAATCTGAATGGAATTGTATTCACCGTTGCGGCAAAGATATGAGGAAGGCAGGTAATCTAAGCTATACCATCTGCATCTTTCTAAAAAGCAGTATATGAATGCCTTGTTTATGAGTAGAGGTAAATACTTACAAGCCCATCTGTTGATGATCGTGCTGGATGGAAAACTGTGACTTGGAATGTCAGAAGAGTAAATTGTAAAGAGCATGAATTTGTGAATGAAAAAAAATGAAAAATGTGTTTCTGGCAAACTGTGATGGATTATGCACCCGGAGAAGCAGTGGAGAGAATTTTGGCAGCCTAATGTCAGGGTTCCAAATAACAAATCCATATCAAGCAAAATTCCAAGGCCAGCAGATTCCTCAAATAATAGCTTTATTGGAAATATCATATTGGCACATCTCTGGTGAAAACCGACTCTGAAAACTCCCGCGGTTTTCACCGTATTAAAAGTAAAAGTTTTTCTACTTTCTCAAAACAATCAGTCACACAGTCCAAACGAGTAGCATCACTCTGCCTTCCTCCGACCAGGCGTGAGAATGTCCTTGGTTCCCAAGAGAAAATATTTTGTTTTGGCTACAAAATCCCCTCCATCTCAAATCCCCCCTCCCTATCCCTCAGCTCCAGTGTGCAATATTGAAGCGGTCAAAATGTTTTCACTCAGGCCAGCTTCAGGGTTCACAACCAGACATTTTCTGGGGTGCAGGCAGCATGTTCCAGAGAGGGGCTTAAAGAAGAGAGTGTGTTGTCCCAAGACAAATGGGAAAAATAAAAGGAGATTCAGTATAGCCTCACACTCAAATATCTTTGGATGTATTTGTAGGGTAGAACAGAGGTGGGCTGCACTTACTTTAACCCCGTGTTCTCTAGTTGTGAGCATGCACTGTATTTTGAACTTATTGTTTAAATCCATTCATATATACATAGAGCAAAGGAATGATTGGTTGCCACAATATAAAAAAGATGTTGAGACCCTAGAAAGAGTGCAGAAAAGGCAAGATGAGAAGCAATGAATGGAAACTAATCAAGGAGAGAACCAACCTAGAACAAAGGAGATATTTCCTAACAGTGAGAACATTCAACCAGTGGAATGCCTTGCCTTCAGAAGTTGTGGTTGCACCATCACTGGAGCCTTTCAAGAAGAGAGTGAACAGCCACTTGTCTGAAATGACATAGAGCAGTGGTTCTCAACCTGTGGGTCAGGACCCCTTTGGGGGTCGAATGACCCTTTCACAGGGGTCGCCTAAGACCATCAGAAAACATATATATTTGGGAAAAATACGGAAAACATAAAATAATTTTATGGTTGGGGGTCACCACAACATGAGGAACTGTATTAAGGGGTCGCGGCATTAGGAAGGTTGACACCAACTGATATAGAGTCTCCTGCTCATGCAGGGAGTTGGACTACATGACTCCAAGGTCCCTTTCAACTTGGTTATTCTTTTTTCACTCCCATTTCTTCTATTTCATACTGTTGCCTCAGTTCCTTGTCAAGAACAAAGGGGAAAATATCATTGTATTTTTTTTTTGGGGGGGGGAGGAATGACAGAAATCAGACTTACGTTCTCTTTGAAGTTAGTGACTGTAACTTTTAACATTTGCTTTCTTTATTTTGGATTTCCAAAAATGTTGTTCTTCTATTCTTCTGTTCTTTCTAGAATGGAATAAACCCTGGTGCTTTAATCTGAGTGCAATTAGTTGACTCAATGAATCTGACACTCATTTTGGTCTTGATTAGGTTGAAAACATGTACATACATTCTTCTGGAAGCAGTGAACTGATTTCATTCTGTTATTCCTAAGTGCGGTTTTGTACTCAAGTGAGAAGAGGTTAGCGTCGCAATCTGTTTGGTTATTCAACGTAGTAGCATGTGTTCTCTGCACGTTATACTAAGAACTCTGAAGAACGAACTAGTGGTTAAAGACCTGGAGTTTGATAGATCCAATTTTTGATTCCTTATCTTTCTCCCACTCCCATCAGTTAAAATCGTAACTATAATGGAATGGGGGAAATTTGTATTTATTCAAGAATGTGGGGATGTAGGTGCATTTCTATTGAAAAGAATTTGAGGTGGTCAGTGAACTAAAATATTTGAGATGGTAATAATAATAATAATAATAATAATAATAATAATAATAATAATAATAATAATAATAATAATAAAAAACAACTTTAATTTATAGACCGCACCCTTTCCTAAACAGGACTCGGGGCGGTGTACAGACATGTTAAAACAATGTAAATACAAAAATATAGGTAGATATACATAAATAGACGGAGGAGGTAGGTTGTACACTATACAATAGATTAAAATTTGAATATAAATTAAAATTACCCTTAAAAATTACCCCAAAATAAGGTGTTTGCCAGGAGGTTGAAAGTGGGACTATAAATCAGCCAGGCCAGCTAATTGGAACAGGTGGGTCTTAAGTTTCTGTCGGAAGGAGCAGAGGTCGGTAGTAATTCTAATATCGGGGGGGGGGGAGGTCATTCCAGAGGGTTGGGCCCATCACAGAGAAGGCTCTACTCCTGGGCGCCGCCCGTTGACACTGCTTAGTGGACGGCACCTGGAGGGGTCCCTCCCTGTGGGAGCGGATTGGTCGCAGGGATGTATGAGGTGAGATGCGATCCCGCAGGTAACTAGGTGAGTGAATTGTCTCAACTGAGCCACCTCCACCCTACTTGTAAACTGGTTCCTAATTTTTGTTAATTTGTAATGTCTAATGTGTTTGCATTTTTGCTTGGATGATGTTGTAAGTCACCCAGACACACTGAAATTGTTGGTTTCCAATGTTTCCCCCCCCCACCCTCTGCCTTATTGCCATCTGTTCAAGGCAGAGAAAGGCCAGAATAAGGAATGGCAGGGATTCTTAAAAATTTAGTAGGCCTGACTGTTTCTCTTTGGCCCATCTTGTACTAAACAAAACGAGCCAATTTGGCGTAGAAGCTAAGGCCGTGATGGCAAACCTATGGCACGGGTGCCAGGGGGCATGCAGAGCCCTCTCTGCGGGTATGCCAGCCATCGCCCCAGCCCAGCTCCACCGCTCATGCGCGTGCCTCTGCCGCACATGTGTGGGGGTGGGGCCTTCATCGATCTCTGCAGTTTCCCCCCAGAGCCCTACCTTTCTCCCCCTCCAATGTGCCCTAGCTTTCTCCTGCATTCCTGTCACCTGTGCCTTCCCCAATCTCCACAGGTTCCACCCTCCGCAGGTGCCTCTCCGTGGCAGGAAGAGAGGGGAGAAAGCCTGGGCACGCAGGAGAGAAACAGGGAAGATTATGATGCTCCCCCACCCCATTTGGGCCTGAAAAGCCTCCTGCACCAACCTAGAAGTCAAAACGGGGGGGGAGGGCGCATGGACCGGGGGCATGCACAGGGAACACACACACATGCATGGGGCAGGGCGCCCGCATAGAATTTTGGGAACTGGGGCACGCATGCGTGCATTTCGGGCACGCTGCACCAAAAACATTAACCATCACTGAGCTAAGGCATCGGGTTAGTAAAGCGGGAGACCATGAATTGCCAAGGTGAGAAGCACTATGCTAAACAGAGGAAGCAATAGATAGCAAAGGAGCTGTCTGTAGTGCTGAAACTTCACCTTGGGAGCTCTGACATTTAGAGCTGATAAATCGTTCCCACATAGGATTTGTTATCTACACTACATGTCTGTGCTATTAGAATCTGCTTGAGCTTATATTTTTTCCGCTGCTTTCCCCAAGTCTTTGTCTCCCCTGCTATCTGTTATAGAGAAATTATTTCAGCTTCTCCTACAGAGACAGTACTAAAGGACAGGACAAGATTACATCTGAATTATATATAGCCAGAATGCACATACATGAGAGATACATACTGGTCAGCTTAAGGTCTTGGAATATGGAAGACGTCAAATCCAGAAGGTTATTGCTGTGTTGAAAGTGGAAAGAGAAGAATATTGAATCTGTATATTTTCACCTGCTTTTGGGCGCAAAACATCAGGTCTACAAGTGAAGGTCCAATTAAAGTGATTTATTGCTACTCATGCCTGTGCACAGTTAGCACCTGCTAGGCGTTAGATATGGGTTAATGGAATTCAAGGGGTATTGGAAGTAGTTTGATTGTGTCTACATAGGAATTCTAGGCTGGTCCCTTTTTTAACACCGCCCCGGATTCTGCTACCCTTTCCCATATACCTATTACTCTGAAGACTAATTATTTCAAGATGAGGTTTGCCTTCTAGCACTGGAAAAGGACATGGTGTGTTGAGTCCATAATTGCTCTCCTAGCAGATTTATCCATCCATGCTTTTTGACAATTAACAACTAGGGTTTTTATGAATGACAGTCAATTTTCGGAGTAAAACCCATCCCTGTAACTACAAGAGATACCTGTTGATCATCCATCCAATATATGACTAGGATTGACATGATATATAAGTGTTCCAATATTTGAAGGGCTGACACAAAGAAGATGGGGGTGAACCTATTCTCCAAAGCCCCTGAAGGCAGAACGAGAAGCAACAGATGGAAACTAATCAAGGAGAGAAGCAACCTGGAATTAAGAAGAAATTACCTGATGGAAAAACCAATCAATGGAATGCTTGGCCTTCAGAAGTTGTGGGTGCTCCAACCCTGGAGGCTTTTAAGAGGATATTGGCCAACCATATGTCCAGAATGGTAGAATGGCAGAATGATTGAGCAGGTGGTTGGACTAGAAGACCTCCACAATCTCTTCCAACTCTGTTATTCTGATATATAGTTTTGGGTAACAAGGCTACAGTTTGCTTTTGTGTTTGCATGTCAGTATGTACATCTGTGTAGCCTTCTTTTCCAAGACTCTACATTCCTTCATTCTAAGTAGAAAATTCCTGTCTGCAGCCTACCCTTCTTTCTAACTGCAACATCAGGTCGTCCCCCCCGCCCTACCAGAGGTGGTATTTAGCAGGTTCTGACCAGTTCTGGAGAACCAGTAGCTGACATTTTAAATAGTTCGGAGAACCAATGAATACCACCTCTGGCTGGCCCCGCCCCCATCTATTCTCTGCCTCCCGGGTCTCAGCTGATCAGGAGGAAATGGGGATCTTGCAGTAACCTTTCCCTGGAGTGGAGAGGGAATAGGGATTTTACAGTATCCTTCCCCTACCATGCCCACCAAGCCACACCCACCAAGCCATGCCACGCCGCCACCCCAAGCCACACCCACAGAACTGGTAGTAAAAAAAAATGAATCCCACCACTGCGCCCCACCCAAAGTATTGTGGATCAAATGAATCCACAGAAACAAAGAGTGTGTATGGTGAGTTCTTAGCACCTGCAGAAGGAAGCCAAAATGGATAGAACGTACAAAAACCCATAGCTGCAGAAACAAATAGAAAAATTAGAAGAGAGAAGACATCGCTCCTCTCACTAAGGTCCACTGAGAACTGAGCATGTTATTTCTCAAAAAAGTGTTGTACATCAGTTGGAAAAGAAACCTGCAAGAGGAGAGATATGGAATATCTTCAGGGAAATCATGAATGCCTGGCTAGCATTCAGAAAAGAATCTCACAGGGATAGCAGCATTTTGTCTCAAGTTCCATTTGTCACTCTAAATCACTTTCCTCCCATGGGCAAACTTTGATCTCACCAACTTTGTGTTGTTTTCCTATGGCAGATAGACTTTAATCTCTTCAGGAAATTCTCCAAATGATTGGTGTGAGTGGGTGGGTGGCTCGGTGTGACAGTCTGATCTACTAAGATCAAGATAGACAAACCCACAACACTGTTATCAATGCATTCTATTCAAAGCCGTAATACTCGGATATTCTGATTAATAGAGGCATAGAATCAAAATCACGGGAAGTATTAATACCGCTTAAAAGGCTGAGCTTGTTGATCAGAAAGGTCGGCAGCTCGAATCCCTAGCGTCGCATAACGGAGTGAGCTCCTTTACTTTACTTTACTTTAATTCATATTTCTAGACCGCCCCCTCTCCCAGAAGGGACTCGGGGCGGTGTACAGTCAGGTTAAAACACAATAGAATACATAAAAATGAATACATAAATACACAAATACTTAAATACTTAAATACTTAAATGCTTAATGGAGGAGGCTATAAAAACTGTACGTTAAAGTAAAGCATTAAAAGACAATATTTAAAACGACCCCTAAAAATACCCCAAAAAATTTAAATAGTTGCCCAGAAAATTCCCAATTAAAAATATCTGCCAGGAGGTAAGATAAAACTATGAGTGGGCCAAGCCGGCTAATCGAAACAGGTGAGTCTTTAGTTTTTGTCGGAAGGAGCGGAAGTCGGTGGTAGTTCTGATGTCGGGGGGGAGGTCATTCCAGAGGGTTGGGCCCATCACAGAGAAGGCTCTACTCCTAGGTGCCGCCCGTTGGCATTGCTTGGTGGACGGCACCAGGAGGAGTCCCTCCCTGTGAGAGCGAATTGGTCGCAGGGATGTGTGCGGCAGGATGCGATCCTGTTACTTGTCCCAGCTTCTGCCAACCTAGCAGTTCGAAAGCACGTAAAAAATGCAAGTAGAAAAATAGGGACCACCTTTGGTGGGAAGGTAACAGTGTTCAGTGCCGCTTTGGCGTTTAGTCATGCCGGCCACATGACCACGGAGACGTCTTCGGACAGTGCTGGCTCTTCAACTTTGAATCGGAGATAAGCACCGCCCGCTAAAGTCAGGAACGACTAACACATATCTGCAAGGGGAACCTTTATGTTTTTATAAAGCCTTAGTAAGACCACGCTGGGAATGCTTTCTCTGGAAAGAGTGCAGAGAAAAGCAACAACAATGATCAGGGGACTGGAGGCTAAAACATATAAAGAAGTGTTCCAATATTTGAGGGGCTGCCACAGAGAGGAGAGGGGGTCAATCTATTTTCCAAGGCATCTAAACGCCAGACAAGGAATAATGGATGGAAATGGAGCAAGGAGAGATTCAATCTAGAAATTTTCCAATGCAGTTGGTAAGTAAAGATCCTAAGCGGCAATGGTGGGTTGCAGGCGGTATGCCCCGGTATGGACGTACCAGAGCTTGGCCGGAGCACCGGATACCGTTCCAGTATGGTGCTCCTTACTGGTCTTTTAAATCTTCGGAGCTTCTGTGTAGGCGCATGGCACATACAGCGCCTGCATGATGCTCCGCTGAGCAGCTGGAGCATCACAGAGGCTCATGGAGGTGCTAAGATGCATGCGCATGGTGCGCGCATCCATGTCAACACCGCCGGGCTCCGGAACCTGCCAATGGTAAGCGGATACATCTCATTTATTATCAACACTTAGAAAATGTACGAAGTGCCATCTTGGGATATTGGAAGCTAAAGTGCGAACAAAGAACTATAAATAGTGGGACGTGTAAGGAGTGTTGTTTAGCATTCTGAAATATGTGAACAATGAGGAAAGTGCTGGTCTCACCCCAATCAAAGCAAACTGAATTGTTATCCTAACATAGAAAATCATTAATTCTTTGTCCAGGTTATTCAGCATAAAAAAAATAAGTCCTTCCATTTCTCTCTCTCACACACCCACTGTTCAGGGAACGAAGATGAATCAGTCAAGATGGTGGGGAGTGATTTGTTCATATTTAAATTTAGAGAAAGAGGTTTTTTTTCCTCTTAATTATATCATTTTAATGTTATTTTGACTGTTTAAATATTTTTAGATGACATTTTGGTCTTTTTTTTGCTTTAATGTAAATGGTTAGCTTTAATCAATGTAATTTAATCCAGCAAATACAATACAAAGTCAGAGTTAATTAAGAGAAAAGAACAAATATAATTTGATGTATATTTGCACCTGTACCGAAGATAGTTGGAAGTCAATCCCACCCTTCTTTTTTTGTCATTTCCCGCCCCCCCCCTTTTGATCCTCTTCCCCTCATTCCTCCCCCCTCTTTTTTGTTATTTTGTGTTTTCTCTGAACTTTAAAAAAGCTGACTTCCGGTTCCGGCGGCTACGGCGACAGGCAAGCCTTTGCCTGCTCCCGCTCTCCCGGTGGGCTTCCCCCGCTTCTGGGGGGGCACAGGACGCCCCGGAGAGGTGTCCTGCCGAGGGAACGGCTCGCGGAGGGTCCTGGCGTCGGCGGCGGCTGGCGGGGGCTCCTCCGCTTCGTTCTAGGCACCGGGGAGCAGTATCGGAGGGCGCCCGTGTGCGCGCGCCTCGCCCCATGCCGATCGGAGAACGCGCTATTGAACGAAGCAGCGGCAATGTGGTGAGAGGCTGCCCTTCTCCATTCCCTCTATCTTAAATTTATGGACCCTTCAGCATCTTTTTAAGAAAAAAAGTTAAACTTTCGGACTTTTGCCAGAGGTGCGGCTAGAGGGAGGGGGATTTCCCCCCCTCCCTTGGACAAGCGGCTTGAGAAGATTTTGCTTTCGCCCTCAGGGGAAGGAGGAGGGGGGAGAGCCAACTAATGATGCCTCACCCTTATAAAAGTGACTTTCATCGGACTTAGCTCCAGAATTTATGGGTGAACTGAGAACTTTTTGAATTTTTAAAACTTTATTATGCCTCTGAGCCCAAAGCTGGCAGGGCAAGATGGCACACTTCCGTTGTCTTCATGAACTGTGAAACCTGACTCCACCTCTAAAATTCAGGCTTCCGGTCTTTGTCTCCGAGCCACCCAGAGGAATCTTTTGTGGATTGTTCTTCTTTGAACTCTTTGGGGAAAAAACTTTCATCTACTGCTAGACTGACTAAAGAAATCCCCATCTGTTTGGATCCTCTGCCTTCTGGATTCGCCTGCCTGCTCTACTTCTCCAGCTGCCCAGTCTCTATTTTGACAGACTTCCTTGCTTTAAAAACCATGCCTCCAAAAAGACCACCTCCTGGAAAGCCTGGATTTGCTACTTCTGCCCCAACGTCTGCAACGTCTAGCCCAGCTACACAGTCAAAGATAACAGAACTGATGCAACCCAAGACTACAGAGATAGACTTTCAACAAATGCTTCAACAAATTCTACAGGGCCAGGAGGAAATTAAGAAACAGTTAAGGGAAATGAAAGATGAAATTAAACAGAACCAAGCCCAAATCTTTAAGAACTCACAGAGACTGGACCTTGTGGAGGGTGGGGTGGCGGAGGCGAGGGGGGGGGGGGTAGAGGCTTTACAGAAGGGGAACAAAGAACTTGACATCCAACAAATGAAAATAGAGTTTGAGAGAATGTCCTTTTATCTTAGATTTCAAAATGTAATAGAAGCAGATGGGGAAAACATAAGGGACATTATGACTAATATTTTAGCTGAATACATACACAAAGATAAACAGCAGATGGATTGGGAGATAGACCTAGCTTATAGAGTGAATTCAGCATATGCCAGAACACATAATGTACCCAGAGAGGTTCACATTAAATTTCTTAGGAAAACCACAAGAGATGAAATACTGGGTGTGCAAAGGGGGCAAACATTGACATACTGTGATAGGGAGATAACCATTCTAAAGCAGATTCCCAAAAAAATTAGGGAAAAAAGGAAAAATTATTCGCAATTGGCGAATAAATTATACCAGAAGGGGGTGTGGTTTAGATGGTTGATGCCTGAAGGTATGCTAATATTCAGGGAGGAGACAAGAATCAGAATTAATACACCCATAGAGGCACAGGCCTTTATGGAAAAAAACAAAGCCAACCTAGAAAAAACAGAAGATACTACAACGGTCATACAGGACACGGGAGGGGCCGGAGCTCTGCCAGCGGGGGGTGAAGGGGCAACACCAAGAAAACTCAGATCACAAAAATAAATAAGGAAATCACAATGTTATAAACAGACCGAAAGTAAATATGAATTTATAACTAGACTATATATTATAATTATATAAATTGATTGAAAATTATTTTTTCTAGAATTAAGATGCTGACTTTTTATGATTATATATTAAGATTTGATATTTTGATGTAACCTAGGAGTTTGGAGGGAGGGGGCGTCTGCCACATTTGCAACTGCCAAAATTTGTAATTCCACCTACCCCTTTTCCACATAAATGTTTTTAAAAAAACCAATAAAACTTTTTGAAAAAAAAAAAAAAAAGCTGACAAAAGACAGTAGGGAGTGATGGCATACATACATGCCATCGTTATCTTTCAGGGGATATTTTTTTCTCTCAGCAAAAAGAAGACAGTATGTATGTATGCATTTATTTATTTATTTATTATCAAATTTATATGGCTGCCTATCTCAGTGATGGCACCGAATGCCCAAACTGGAATGTGTTTACATTTGCATGCGCTGGAAACCTGAAGACCAGTTGGCTGGTGGGCGCATGCCAGTGGTGGGTTTCAAATTTTTCGGGAACCTCTTCTGTAGGTGTGGCCTGCTTTGTGGGAGTGGCTTGTCAGCCATGTGACTGGGTGGGAGTGGCTTGCCGACCATGTGACTGGGTGGGAGTGGCTTGCCGGCCATGTGACCGGGTGGGAGTGGCTTGGCAGCCATGTGACTGGGTGGGCGTGGCCAACTTGTAAAATGTGGTGAAACTCACTGAACAATGCTCTTGCTTAGCAACCAAAATGTTGGCTCAGAAACTCTGGCATTGAAGTGTGCAAGTCTTTTTTTTTTTTGAAGAATTTTATTGGTTTTTAAACATTTATAGGGAAAGGTAAAAGGGTACATAGAAAATTTTGGCAGCTCCCGTGCTAGTGGTAGAAATCCCTCCAAATTTCATAACTTTTACAATGCTAAAGACAACGTATAAAAGATAAGCAAAAACAGAATCTTGTTCTACATTATATCAACCATGTGTTCAATCATCTCTTTTTTTGTCACTTTCTAGTATATCAACAATTACAATAATATTTCAAATGCATTTATTTTGTGACCTGAGCCTTTTCACTATTGCTCCCTCCTCCCTGTCCCCGGATGGAGCCACATCCCCTCCCTCCTTCATATCTTGTACATTACTACCTTTTTCACTACCTCCCATATTTTCGTCCTCTAGGAGAGAACTGTGTTTTTTAATGAAGGCTTCTGCCTCCCCCCACTGTATTAATTCTAACTCTGTTTCCCTCCCAAAAGATCAGCATTCCCTCTGGCAATAACCATCTAAACCAAATTCCTTTATTATATAATTTCTTTGATAAGGAAGAGTACTTCCTCCTTCTCTCTCTTATTTTTTCGGAATTTGCTTAAGAATGGTAATTTCTTTGTCTTTATATTGAAGTGTGCAAGTCTTAAAGCTGTCAAGTTACAAGACCCTTGCACCCCTAACCCTTTAGAAAAAAACCCCCAGGGGTGTTCAAACTTGACAGCTTTAAGACTTGTGGACTTCAACTCCCAGAATTCCTCCTCCAGTCATGTTGGCTCAGGAACTCTGGCATTGAAGTGTGCAAGTCTTAAAGCTGTCAAGTTACAAGACCCTTGCACCCCTAACCCTTTAGAAAAAACCTCCAGGGATGTTCAAACTTGACAGCTTTAAGACTTTAAGGTTTAGATAAGACTCTTAGAGGTGGGCAGGGTGATTGGTGAGCCAGCCAATCAGTGAATGATGGGCGGGGCAAGCCTGGTGCGGACGGGCGGGGGGAGGGAGCTGGAACCAGTTCTAAACGGCACTGTAGATTTGTGGAACCTCTTCTATAGAAGAGGTTAGAACTGGCAGGAACCCAACCCTGGCACATGCCTGCTTTTTGGGCATTTTGGGGTCCATTTTCAGGCCATTTTTTTGTGCTCTGGTGCTGGTGAAGAAAACCAGAATAGTAGCTGGTGATGGCCACCTGTGTGCCACCTGTGCCATAGGTTCACCTCTCTCATGGAAAGTGACTTTGGGTGACATACAACAATGGTTTTTTTGCGCTGATAAGATTACTCTAGATTATTTTCTATACGATTGCCCTTCTTCTTTGACAAAAGTTAATCAACTGACCAAAATCTATTTAAATAAATATAGCAAAACAAGTCTATAAAACAATTGATTAATAAATTAGGTTAAACAAATGAGGAAGTGATTTCCTGTGACTTCAGCTACTTCATCATTTTCCATTACTTAGAGACAATAATCTAAGATAGGGGTAAAAGAATGTAACCTTTTTCTGCTTTGCCTAATTAATAGGTGGTCTAGTGATTAAGATGCCTGGGTAGAAAGCAGGAGATGGTTCTAGTTTTGCCTTAGTCATGAAAGTAACTGAGTGAGTTTGGGCCAATCCCTGTCTCTCAGCCCAACTCATCTCACAGCTGTTGTTGTGTGGAAAATAGGGAGAGAAAGAAGTATTAGGTATGTTTGCTGCTGCTGGGATGGATGGATAGATAGAATATATAGGTAGGTAGGTAGGTAGGTAGGTAGGTAGGTAGGCAGGCAGGCAGGCAGGCAGGCAGGCAGGCAGGCAGGCAGGCAGATACCGTGTTTTCCCCAAAATAAGACAGGGTCTTATTTTCTTTTGATTCCCGTAATAAGCACTTGGCCTTATTTTCACGGAGGCCTTATTATTTTTGAAGTCCAGGAGGCAGCAAGTGTGGTCACCTCATGGCTGCTGCTGTGTTGCAATATTTTTTGGGGAGGGCTTATTTTCAGTGGAGGACTTATTTTAGTGCATGCGTTCAAAAGCCTGATTGGACATTATCCAGGGCAGTCTTATTTTCAGGGACACAGATGATAGATAGATAGATAGATAGATAGATAGATAGATAGATAGATAGATAGATAGATAGATAAACGTTTTTGCAGCCAAAGGCACGTTGCCAAGCCGGCCTCCCTCAGCAACCAAGAAAGAAACCACTTAACTCCATTTTGCAGAATTAAGAGTACTTTTACTGGTTATGAGAAGATAGCAGCTAAGCAAAGCAAGATCTGAGGCAAAAGCGTGCGAAATCATGCATATCAATATGTGACCACCCCCCCTCCCCCCGGTAACCCTCATCCCACTGTCCAATCTGCAAATCCCTTAGGTAAATTTCATCTTCAAGGAGCATCATCAGGTTGGGTATGCAGGACGGTTGGTCTTGACCAACACCAAGCACTAGTCTCCAGCATGCGCAGTAGACGGTGAGACCAAAACTCCCTTTTTACAATCTCTCCTGTACTAAAACTTCCCCTCCCAAATACCAGCCCCCCCTCCCCATTTCAATGGCAGCTGAAAGCAGATAGCGAAACAGAGGCTGACATCAACCCTGATCTACTGTGATCAAGCATGAAATGTAAGTGAGTTGCTATGGTAGAAACTTCCATTTTTGGAGAAAAGCTTCTGGCCAACATACAGAACAGCTCAGCAGGCTGTTGTCTGATGCTAAAGCTTCAGATTATGGCCCCATGGAGAGTGATTTTGCACTTAAATAAAGAAAAGAAAGTGGAGTTTAACTGTTAAAACACCTGCCTGGGAGGCTACAGCAAGGAAAACAGCTCATCGGAGCATTCTTCTAATTCACCTCCTGACACCATGCCAGCAACAGCCTTGTGGCTCTCTTCCCAGGAATGAAAAGATCAGCCCTGCCTTTGTCAAAAGAAGTTGTCATTCATTTATTCTTTGGAGGAAAAAAGGTGTAATTTCCCTGGGAAATTGCACATTCGCTTGCACTTCTGCCCTCCGCATAAATATACCCTCGGTCCGTTTCTGAAAGCTTCATGGGGCCTTTTCAGTCACTTGCGAAGCGAGAACGCTTTAATCCTCCGCCAAGTAGCTTGCAATCTTTTGTGATGCTAATGATGCATATTTATACAAATTAAGGCAAAATTATGCAGCGGCCAGTGCCCATTTTCTAATTGTACATTTTGTTTGGCAGGAGCGTACACATTGCTTAGCTAATTATGAAAGCTCTTGCTTGATTTGATAAGCCTTGGTTAAACCGTGAATGGTGTTACAAAGTTAAGGAGACCGAAAACTAAGTCTTTCCTTATTTAGAACATTTTTATTGTCTTTTTTTTTTTTTTTGGCCTCCCAGAAATGTTCTATCGTTGTACAAAGTCGATAAAGGAGTCTGGGAGAGGGGGAAAAAGGGTGATTGGCTCAGGATTATCCAGATTTAAAGATAGATTAAATCTGGAAATCTAATTCAGTGGTCTCGTTGTGCGCAGAGAGACATTCTCTCAAAGTTAATCTGTCAACAATGACATGCTATTGAATGGCAGAACTAAATCCCCACCCCAATGGTCTAAATTAGGGGAAATGGCAAAAATGAGGGGGGGGATCTGGAATTAAGTACAGGTAGTTCTCAATTTATAACAGATCATTCAACAACTGTTTGTTCTGACCTAGGCTTCCCCTAAATTTAGGCTTCCCCCCAAAAAACATGAAGCAGATTCCTGGTCCCGATAAAACTCCTTTTATTAAACGAATGTGAATTCCTCCCATTCACAATCAGCAAAGGCCTGGTAAACAGTCCTTCAAAGGTGAATTTATGACCACAGACCTTATCTAGCTTGGAAAGCTGCCATGTAAATATTTTCCAAACGCAGTGCAGTGCAAGGAAAGACTGGGCACAGAGTCTCTGAGATTCATGGACAGATCTTCACACTCCTGAAATGAATGAACAAACAAACAAACGCATTGTTTCCTGCAAAAGCCCACGCCCCTTTCGCTCCTTTTTTATTTCCTATGGGAGGAGGGGCCATTCACCATCCACCTGTGGCTTTACTCCCAAGTTGACCCTGATTTCTTAGCTGTTCTTTTCTTCTGGCAGCTCTGTGCACGCACATACTTGGAACAGGCTCCAGATGTTCCTTTGCCTCACTGCTATCTAGCTCTGAAGGCAGCTGAGAACTGCCAGACAGCCTTGGCCCCATCTCTGCCTCTGATGCAGAGACCTCATTAGAGCCTTCCCCAGCCTCCAGGACTGGACCATGTTTCTCCCCAAACTCCTCACTATCCAACTCTGCTGCCAGCTCTACTGGCGGGCCACCACACTGTTCAAAGTTACGATGCTACTGAAAAAAGTGACTTAAGGCCATTTTTCACACTTACACTCTAAGTGTATAACCCAGCAGGGCAACGCAGCTCCAGCAGCAGCAGCGCCTGACTGCCTGGGATTGGGGTGGGGATGGGACGACAGGCCTTGCGCCTTCTGAGTGAGAGGCGAGCATCTTCAACACTAGATCACCACACCACTCATGTCAGCATTCCAAATATCATCCAGACTTAAATTAGAGTCCAAGGCATAGCTTTCATCAAAGTTCCAATTTAATAAGAGAGACGTGTTGGTACAATCTGTGGAAAACCCGAATCCGAAAGCTTCCTGGAGTTCCCACCCAGTTGAAAGTTCATGATCTTGTCCCCATACCCACAAGTCCATCACATGGTCCAATCTTCCTCTGCTATGCTGGCATTTCCATTCATCTAGTTCCGGTCAGGTGCAGAGGTGCAGAGACAAAGGATGACCTTGGGCTTCTAGAAAGGAATGTTTTATTTTGACAACAATGCATTCTACAGTTCTACTCCTTACTATTCCCCCTCCCAATTACCCCACTAATGAAACAGCATAGTAAAGACAGAGAGAGAGTGTGGCAGACCAAAGATCCTAAAAGGAATATGTCTGCAGGCCTGACAACTCGCCCTTTGAAATATCAATATCAACCGATCATTTGTAAGCCACCCGGAATGATCTTGTTGGGAATACGGGTGGCATAGAAATTAAATAAATAAATAGGAGAGGGGGCCATAAATAAAATCAAGATGATTATATTATAATGAAGTGGAGTTTAAAAGCTGGGCTGAAGAGACAGATCTTGACATGGCAACCGTAAGAAAACAGCTTTAAGCAGCCAAACCCTAGCATTAACACTTCAGATGTGTGACTATCCTCTTCTAAACTTTAAAACTGTGATCTTGATGGGCTTCATGAAAGCCTGACAACATTTTTATTTTTATTTTTGTGAATTTGGTGGCACTTAATTCATTTTTTTTCTTTTTAATGTTTCTCAGCACGGCTCATTCCTTTAACTGCTCCCATCCATTACTACACCTGCTGGTCTATCCTATTCTGTCCTTTCTCATCTTAAATAAAAGGGAAATAAAAAAACCCCTCAACTGCAGGTATTCCCAGGTGAGAGGGATATTTATAGAGATAAATACTCTGCTGTCTTTTATTGTCTCTTACTTTATAACTCATGCCACCCTTTCCTCAAGCAAAACATTCCTGATGTCTGTTTATAGGACCTATTTTTTGCAAGTCTCTGGAAACATCCATGCCCTGTTCACAGAAAGATGCAGAATGGAAACAGAGTGTTATTAATGTCGTTGAAAGTAGCAGAAGTGTATAGTTGCAATGAGAGACAAGAATAATTTATAGGTATAGTCTCAGAAGGCCAGAAACAGGAGTGACCACTGGTATGTGAGGCTATTTTTCTTAGTACAGATAGTCCTTGACTCACAACAGTACATTTAGTGACTGTTCAAAGTTACAACAGGGCTGAAACGTGAGTAATGAATGTGTCGGGGTTCCGAGGAATGCCCTAATTAAATCATGACCCTCTAGCCAAGCTTCAAAAGAAATCCAGTTATTTATTAGGAGCAACATGTCGGCATGTAACCAAGTGAAGCCAGCTCTGACCCTACGTAATTTATGGCCAAATTATGACCCTGTTCCCCTCCTTCCTCCCCAGGGTGTGTCATAAATCACATTCTACAGCAGAGCACTTTCACGAGCTGTAGAGATCACTCCCCCTCTGGCTGCTGTGGGTAACCTGGGAGATAGCCTTGAGAAAGATATGCCTGGAATGTGCTTCTGTTTGTGGCTGTTGTGCTCCTTTGACAGTTTCCCATTCCCCTTTCCTATGGCAACTCGAAAGCAGGCCAAGGATGCTTTGCGAGTTGACAGACTGTTTTTTTCACACTTACCACTGTTGCAGCATCCCATATTTCTGTGATCAAAATCCAGACGCTTAGCAACTGACTCATAGTTATGACGGTCGCAGTGTCTGTGGTCAGGTGATCCCCTTTTGTGGCTTTCTGACAAGCAAAGTCAATGGGGAAGCCAGATTCGCTTAACAACTATGTTACTGACTTAACAACTGCAGTGATTAGCTTAATAACTGTGCCAAGAAAGGTTGTAAAATGGGGCAAAACCTAATAACCATCTTGCTTACCAACAGAAATGTGGAGCTCAATTGTGGTCATAAGACAAGGACTACCTATAATCCAGATATCTGTAATGCCCAAGAAAACCAGTTAAACCATTCCTGACAGGTGGCTGCCCAGCTTCTTCTTAATAATCTCCAGAGATGGGGAACCCACAACTTCCTAGATAGGCAATTTCACCGTGGTACACATCTTATTGACAGGATGTTTTCTATAGAGTTAAATGAAATCTAGGTAACTGCCCATGGTAGCAGTCTACTTTAGAGGTGAATAGAAGTATTCCAGTATTTGAGGAGCTGCCACAAGGAAGAGGGGGTCAAATTATTCTGCAAAGTACCGGAAGGCAAGACAAGAAGCATTGGATGGAAACTAATCAAGGAGAGAAGCAACCTGAAATTAAGAAGAAACTTCCTAACAGTGAGGAAAAATTAACCAGTGAAACAGTTTGCCACCAGAAATCATGGGTGCTCCACCACTGGATTTGCAGTCTAGACAGTCACTTATCTGAAATATTATAGGTCCTCCTGCTTGAGCAGGGGGCTGGACTAGATGACCTCCAAGGTCCCTTCCAGTTCCATTCCATTCCATTCTATTCCTTTTTTCTATTCTATTCTATTCTATTCTATTCCTTGTTCTGTTCTGTTCTATTCTGTTCTATTCTGTTCTATTCTGTTCTATTCTGTTCTGTTCTATTCTATTCTATTCTATTCTATTCTATTCTATTCTATTCTATTCTATTCTATTCCTTGTTCTGTTCTGTTCTATTCTATTCTATTCTATTCCATTCCATTCCATTCCCTGTTCTGTTCTCTTCTCTTCTCTTCAACAAACTGTCTCACATTTTATAACCTTTTTTGATGAAAAAAGTTAATTTTCTCTTTTGGTTTGTAGATTGTCAGTCTTTACATGAGAGCCAGTTTGGTGTTGTAGTAAAAACATCAGGCTAGAAACCAGGAGACTGTGAGTTCAAGTTTTGCGTTACACACACAAAACCACATGGGTGACTCTGGGCCAATCTCTGTTTCAGCCCTAGGAAAGTGGCAGCGGCAAAGCACGCCTGAGAAAACCTTGCCAAGAAGATTGCAGGGACATATCCAGGTGGTCATTCTCAGACATGATTGAAGATAGATAGATAGATAGATAGATAGATAGATAGATAGATAGATAGATAGATAGATGATAGATGGATGGATGGATGGATGGATAGATAGATAGATAGATGGATGGATGGATGGATGGATGGATGGATGGATGGATGGATGGATGATAAATAGATAGGTGATACATCTAGATGTAGATGTAGATAGATATATTAGAGATAGAGATAGAGATATACTGTATATGTTCCTCACTTAATCATTGGTAAGTAATTTATGATTATTATTATTTTGCTGCTTTCTGGTTTTCTCAGCCAGGTTATGGCAAAACACAGCCATAAAAGTGAATGGACTGATTTTATGACCATTGGGTTTGTTTTATAACTTAACAATTGCCACACACACAAAAAGTTGTAAATTTGGGTCGGTCACATAGGTGCCCCAACTTATAACCATCATGATTTATAATGGGAATTCTGGGCACCATTACAATTGTAAGTTGAGGTTTACCTGGGTCTATCTATTTATTGTCCGTCTGTCTGTCCATCTCTCTCCCCCCTCTCTATCAATCATCTATCTATCACCTCTATCATATCTATCTATCTATCTATCTATCTATCTATCTATCTATCTATCTATCTATCTATCTACCTACCTACCTACCTACCTACCTACCTACCTACCTATCTATCTATCTATCTATCTATCATCTATCAATCAAATCTTATCCACCCTAAGTATTCAATATGAATTCATTTAAATCTAAATAAACAATATTCATTTTATAGCTATTAATACACGGTCTTTTAATATTAACCCAAAACGTATTGTAGTTGCTTATGATTTCAAAATACCTATGTTGTCTTTCATCCATATACATTCAGATAGCAGTGAAACAAAAAAACCAAGCTAACAATCTATTCATTGTAAGTGAAAACAATTTGTAACTGAATGGGACACAACAGAAGCTGTTCTGCTTATTTCAGTCTAATTAAAAAAAAAAATCATGCAACTGTATTTTTCTACTTTGCCCCAAAATTTCAGCAATAGAATCCCACAGACAGGGGCATCTTGGTTTGCTACATCTGGGTTAAACATTTAAATGCTTAAATATTGGATGAATGCAGAAGGAATTCTTCCTGTCAACCATTTTGCTCTGAAAAATATTCCTCTCCTGTATATTTTGGATTACAACCTCCTGATCAAGCATTATTGGCACATTATTTCCATGAGTGAGCAAAAGCCAATGCTATTTCAGTTTCATCACTCCGTTCTGGAAGAAGACCCAGCAATATCCGTAACATCAAACCACTTAACTCCCTGGTCAATAACTTGGCAGATCATTCCATCTCTTGATATAAATCAGTTGGAGATTGCCAAACTCATGCATAACTCAGTAGAACTTTCTCCCTTTCTCTGGGGAGGAATATGTATTGTTGAATGGGCAAATGGCTGGGAGAGAGACTTTCAACAATCCTTCTTGCTAGTCTTCCACACAATTGAATACTATAATAACAGAATTGGAAGGGACCTTGGAAGTCTTCTAGTCCAGCCCCCTGCTCTGGCAAGAGACTCTTCACCATTTCAGGCAGCTGTACAGTCTCTTTTTAAAAGCCTCCATTGATGGAGCACCCAGAACTTCTGAAGGCAAGCTGTTCCACTGGTAGGTTGTTTTCAAAGTCAAGAAATTTCTTAGTTCTAGGTTGCTTTTCTCCTTGATTAGTTTCCATCCATTCCTTCTTGTCTTCTGGTGCTTGGGAAAATAGGTTGAGCCACTCCTCTTTGTGGCAACCCCTCAAATATTGGAACACAGCTATCATGTCACTCCTAGTCCTTCTTTACACTAGACTAGACATAACCATTCTTTGTATATTTTAACCTCCCTTAATCATCCTTGTTGCTCTTCTCTGCATTCATTCCAGAGTCTCAACATCTTTTTTTTAAATTGAGGTGAGCTAACACAAATCTGGGTGGTATAATCAGAGGCATAGAATCAAAATCACAGGAAGTATTAGTGCCACTTTATAAAACTTTAGTAAGACTATACCTGGAATGTTGCATCCAGTTTTGGTCACCACATATCAAAAAGATTTTTAGACTTTGGAAAAAGTGCAAAGAAGAGCAACTAAGATGATTGAACGCCTGGAGATGAAAACAAATGAAGAACGGTTGCAGGAATTGGGTTTGGCTATTCTAGAGGGGGGGAAACGGACATGATAGCAGTATTCCAATATGTGACGGGTTGCCACAAAAGAAGAGGGGGTCAGCCTATTTCCCAAAGCACCAGAAGACAAGAAACAATAGGTGGAAAGTAAAGGAGAAAAGCAACATGAAATTGAGGAGAAACTTCCTAACAGTGAGAACAATTAACCAGTGGAACAGTTTGCCTTCAGAAGTTGTGAGTGCATCGTCACTGGAGATTTTTAAGAAGAAACTGGACAGCCATTTGACTGGATTGGTATAGAATCTCCTGCTTGAGCAGGGGGTTGGTCTAGAAGACCTCTAAGGTGCCTTCCAGCTCTATTCTGATTCATTCTTTTACTCTTCTGCAATGCAATTCATTCAGTTTTTTTTTTTTTTTACAAATATTGAGCAAAAGAAAATCTAGCCAAGGGCTCTGCACTGGAGACAGTGGCTTATGAAATGCAAGCGGATTGAACAAAATTATGACCCTAACAAAACATTTTAGTGCAAACCTAAAACCCAAAATCCCAGCTGCAACACAACAGGCTTGACAGATCTCTATAAAACTGAGGATCTGAGGGAAGAGATGAAGCAGCATGCGTGCATTCAGTGAGAGCTGGGGATGCTATTCAGAATTCAGCATTATATATTCTAATTAACAGTTATAGCTGCCAAAAATAATCAGTAGAACTTATTGAAACAGAAGTACAATAAAGCTCAGCATGACGGAGAAGACTTATTAGCCGGCGTGTATTATTTATGACATCTTCTGTCCAAGTTGAAGGGTAATTTCAAAGCGGCCATTTTCTCTTCTTACAGTCCTTCATCTTCAAAATATCCAGAGCAGAAAATGCTTTTAGTAAAAAAAATAAAAATAAATCCCTTTGGGCAACCTTTGAAGCCGATCTTTCCTTTCTCTAAAAAGAATTTTTCTAACCCCAAGGACAGTAGAGGTGGTCCTTGATTTAGGACCACAACTTGTGCCCAAAATTTCTGTGCCTAAGCTAGACAGTCGTTAAATGAATTTTGCCTCATTTTACGACCTTTCTTTCTGCAGTTGTTAAGTGAATCGCCGCAGTTGTTAAGTTATTAAAATAGTTGCTAATTGAGTCTGGCTTCCCCCCTCCCCCCCTTGACTTTGCTGGTCAGGAGGTCGCAAATGGGGATCACATCACTTCTGGACACTGCAACAGTCATAAATATGAGTCAATTGCCAAGCATCTGAATTTTGATCATATAAGCATGGGGATACAATACAATACAATAGTAGAGTTGGAAGGGACCTTGGAGGTCTTCTAGCCCAACCCCCTGCCTAGGCAGGATGCTGCAATGGTCGTTACCACAACACTGTCTCTATACTGTTCAACTCTCAAAACTATGCTTGCATGCATCAAGTCCATTCCTTCCTCAATACTTTGCCTTTTGTTCTTCCAACTTCTCATTGCTCCCTTTTGAGACTCTCAGGAATGCAGCCCCATCATGTCTTTCTCAGTTTCTGCCTCATCCCCTTCCTTTGTATACTATGTTTTGCAATTCAATCTATATTCATTCATTCTCTCTTTTTGGCCAAAACATAATAACATTCTTCACTCATACTGGTCACTGTGCATGGATATACTTTTCAATGCAAGCAGATACAGATTAACAAAGAGCAACAAAGATGATTAGGGGACTGGAGACTAAAACATATGAAGAACGGTTGCAGGAACTGGGTATGTCTAGTTTAATAGAAAGAAGGACTAGAGGAGAGATGATAGCAGTGTTCCAATATCTCAGGGGTTGCCACAAAGAAGAGGGAGTCAAACTATTCTCCAAGGCACCTGTGGGTAGAACAAGAAGCAATGGGTGGAAACTAATCAAGGAGAGAAGCAACTTAGAACTGAGGAGAAATTTCCTGACAGTTAGAACAATTGACAGTGGAACAATAGACAGTGGAACAGAAGTTGCCTCCAGAAGTTGTGAATGCCCCAACACTGGAAGTCTTTAAGAAGGTGTTGGATAGCCATTGGTCTGAAATGCTTTAGGGTTTCCTGCCTAGGCAGGGGGTTGGACTAGAAGACCTCCAAGGTCCCTTCCAACTCTGCTATTGTATTTTATTGGAAGGGACCTTGTAGGTCATCTAGTCCAACCCCCTCCCCCAAGCAGACCCTACACCATTTCTGACAGATGGCACTCCAATCTCTTCTTGAAAGCCTCCAGTGATTAAGCTCCCACAACATCTGAAGGCAACTTCTGTTCCATTGGTTAATTGTTCTCACTTCGTCAGAACATTTCTCCTTATTTCCAGGTTGAACCTCTCCTTGGTCAATTTTCATTCATTATTCATTGTGTGGCCTTCAGGTGCTTTGGAAAATAGCTTGAAGCCCTTCTCTCTGTGGCAGCCCCTCCTCAAATATTGGAAGACTGCTATCATGTCTCCCCTGGTCCCTCTCTTCACTCTTCACTAGCAAGAATCACTTACCGTAGAAATTCTTTGCAAACTAACATATCGTTGCCTACAGGCCATCAAGGGCTGATGTACTCAGTAGCACATCAAAGGGGAAAAAATTAGACCAATGCAAAAGAAGGCAAAACCTTAACATGAATGGAATGCACAGGTACAGTATAGGTGGTACCTTGCTCAGTAGTAGTAACTGTGAAAGGGATCTTGGAGTCCTAGTGGACAACCATTTAAATAACAGCCAGCAGTGTGCAGCAGCTGCCAAAAAAGCCAACACAGTCCTAGGCTGCATCAACAGAGGGATAGAATCAAGATCACGTGAAGTGTTGATGCCGCTTTATAATGCCTTGGTGAGGCCACACTTGGAATACTGCATTCAGTTCTGGTCGCCACGATGTAAAAAAGATGTGGAGACTCTAGAAAGAGTGCAGAGAAGAGCAACAAAGATGATTAGGGGACTGGAGACTAAAACATATGAAGAACGGTTGCAGGAACTGGGTATGTTTAGCTTAAGAGAAAGAAGGACTAGGGGAGACATGATAGCAGTGTTCCAATATCTCAGGGGTTGCCACAAAGAAGAGGGAGTCAAACTATTCTCCAAGGCACCTGAGGGTAGAACAAGAAGCAATGGGTAGAAACTAATCAAGGAGAGAAGCAACTTAGAACTGAGGAGAAATTTCCTGACAGTTAGAACAATTAATCAGTGGAACAGCTTGCCTCCAGAAGTTGTGAATGCCCCAACACTGGAAGTCTTTAAGAAGATGTTGGATAGCCATTTGCCTGAAACAGTATAGGGTTTCCTGCCTAGGCAGGGGGTTGGACTAGAAGGCCTCCAAGGTCCCTTCCAACTCTACTATTGTATTGTATTGTATGAACATCTCTAATTTTTGAGACTCTTCTGAATACATTTCCACCGTGATTTTCTCAGCTTCTGCCTTCCTTTTGTCTCATTCACTTTTCCTTCTTATACTTTGTTTTGCAATTCAGTCTATATTCATTCATTCAAACCGTCAGAATGTTCTTCATTCATATGTTTTGCATGGCTACATTTTTCTAGGCAAGGAAGGATCTCCTGCTAGAAATTTCTTGCAAACCACCCTACTGTTGCCTACAGTGGTGGATGCCTACAGGTTCGGTGATTGCATGTTTCACGCACATGCAGAGTTTTAACAAAACTTACGTACCTTCCGTGATACTTCTGGGGAGTAACACAGCTGAGGCGGGGCAATCTGCTCTGCTGCACGAATCAGATGATAGAATATAGGTAAGTAAAACACAGGGGTGGGGGGAGGGATGTCCCACCTAGGTCGTCGGAGCGAAACGGTTCACTCCCAGCTGATCGTCGGAGCTACCGGTTCGCCCAACTGGTCCGAACCGGCTGAATCCCACTCCTGGATTGCCTATAGCCCATCAACAGCTGATGCACTCAGCAAAACATCAAGGAAAAAAACAACTAGACCAATTAAAAAAGAGGACAAAACATTAAACATTGAAATGGAGTGAAAACAGTTTCAAAGTGTTAATACTATCTCATATCCTTAGAATCACAACACTTCTAAACTTCTGTAGGTAAAGTTGGTCCAGAATGGTAGTTGTACTGATGAACACAATCAGGTAGAAAGCTTTTATTGCTACAAATATTAATTGAAAGCAAAGCTGGGTAAAAGAGTCCTTCATTTAAAGATTTGTTAAGGCTCCTTGCTTTGTTAATTCCTAAGCCAGTGTTATTTCCCACAGTTTTAATTAAATAGCTTTGATTAAAAAAAAAAAGAATAATATGAACTTTAGTTCGCCAGTGTTTTGCAACAGATGACGTGGCAGCTAATAATAAAAATTAATTTCATGATTTCTGTCGCAATGTTTTTTTTAGAAATATGGCCAATAAAGCTAAGGTCAGCTAAACAAGTATGGTTATTTGGCTTTAGCATTTCATTTGTTTTCTTAACTTAAGGCAGATGGAATTGAAGCCAGATGGAACTGAGACGCTGTTATTTGATTTGAATATCTAAAAATGTTGGGTGCTGAAGACCGTTTGCCTCAAGAAGGTGAGACTCACTGGGGAAAATTGCTATAGGGGAAGATGGGGCAGAACCTGGGGGTGGAGTTAAAAGAGGGATCAGCAAAGAATCCGTACATAATCACAAGTGGACTTAGTTCAACTTTCCTTGAATTCTACGGACCTTTATCTAAATCCAAGTAGTTGGTTGACAAAGCTCCTATGCATAAGCAAGAATAGCAATAAATTATTTTAACTTGACATTTGCTACATGACATGCAGGCAGGGGTAGGATTCAGCCAGTTCGCACTGGTTCAGGCAAACCAGATGTTAATTTTGCATCCCATTCGCCAAACTGCCCGCCCTGCCTCGCCCCTCCCAGGAGTCTGCACACTGCCTTTTCAACATACAAAGGTAAGTGCAGGGTCTCCAAAGCCTGGGGGAGATTGTTTTCTTCCTCCGGGAGGTTGGAAAAAGCCTCTGGAGCCTGGGGAGGGCAAAAACATGCCCCACACCATGGTACAGAAAGCCGAGTAGGTCATGCCCGCCACACCCATTAAGAATCCACCTTTATTAAGAAATGTTTCCATCAGCACACCTTACCAAAAGTGTGCTGCGATGCTCCCCTCTCTATCACCTGCATACAGGGGTGTGATTGAAAAATGTTAGCAACCAGTTCTCTGCCCGGTTTCTTGGTGGGTGTGACCTACCTGGCCTCCTGCACCATGGCAAGGGAGCGTTTTCACCCTCCCCAAGCTCCAGAGGTTTTCCTTGAGACTCTGGAAGGGCAAAAACGGCCTCCCCTGGGCGTCAGAGGTCCTCCAGAGGCCGGAAATCTCTGGAGGGCGAGAGATAGGGGTTGTTCCTCTATCCTGGTCCTATTAGACCTATCAGCGGCTTTTGATACCATCGACCATGGTATCCTATTGTGCCGGCTGGAGGGGGTGGGAGTAGGGGGCACCGTTTTGCGGTGGTTCTGCTCCTACCTCTCCGACCGGACGCAATGTGTGTTGGCAGGGGAGCAGAGGTCGACCCTGAGGCCGCTCACTTGTGGGGTGCCGCAGGGGTCGGTCCTCTCGCCCCTCCTGTTCAACACATATGTGAAGCCGCTAGGTGAGATCATCCGTGGTTTTGGGGTCGGATACCACCTGTACGCTGATGATACGCAGCTGTACATCTCGACCCCAAACCACCCCAACGAGACCATCGAAATGATGTCCCGGTGCTTGGAAGCTGTTCAGGTCTGGATGGGGGACAACAGACTCAGGCTCAACCCCTCCAAGACGGAGTGGCTGTGGCTACCGGTGCCCCGGTTCAACCAGTGGACTCCATCGCTGGCCATAGGAGGCGAGCAACTGCCCCCCGTGGAGCAGGCACGCAATTTGGGCATCCTCCTAGATGCCCGGCTGTCGATGGATGACCATGTGGCAGCCGTGGCGAGGGGGGCGTTCCACCAGGTTCGCCTGGTGTGCCAATTGCACCCCCTATTGGACCGGGACGCCCTACGCACAGTCACTCATGCGCTGGTGACGTCCCGTCTGGACTACTGCAACGCTCTCTACATGGGGCTCCACTTGAGATGCACCCGAGGACTACAGCTAGTTCAGAATGCGGCCGCGCGGGCTATCATGGGGAGCACCAGGTACTCCCACATAACACCTCTCCTGCGCGAGCTGCACTGGCTGCCTGTGGTTTTTCGGGTGCGTTTCAAGGTGTTGATTACCATCTTTAAAGCGCTCCATGGCACAGGACCTAGTTACCTGCGGGATCGCATCTTACCTAATACATCCCTGCAACCAATTCGCTCCCACAGGGAGGGACTCCTCCGGGTGCCGTCCACCAAGCAATGCCAATGGGCGGCACCCAGGAGTAGAGCCTTCTCTGTGATGGGCCAAACCCTCTGGAATGACCTCCCCCCCCCCGACATCAGAACCACTACCGACCTCCGCTCCTTCCGACAGAAACTCAAGACCCACCTGTTCCAATTAGCTGGCCTAGCCGATTTATAGTCCCATTTTTAACCTCCTGGCAAACATTCTATTCTGGGGTAGTTTTTTAGGGGTAGTTTTTAATGTATATTTAATTTTAATTTTAATTATTACTGTACAGTTTATATGTTACCTCCTCCATCTATATTTATCTATATTTATGTATTTATATCGTTGTTTTAATATGACTGTACACCGCCCCGAGTCCCTTCTGGGAGAGGGCGCGGTATATAAATTAAATAAAAGTAAAAGTAAAGGCAAGGAACTGGGCTCATTTCTGGACTTCCAGAACTTCCGGGAGGCCCATTTTTCACCCTCCCAGAACCTCCATGCGGGCTCTGCTCTTACCTGGCATCCAAAATGGGCTGCACGGAGACTTCTGTGAGGGGCAGGACCTGTCAGTCCTTGCAACTACCGGTTCAGCGAACCAGGTGTAAAATTAGAATCCTGTTCGCCCGCACTGGTCTGAACCAGCTGAATCCCACCCCTGGATAGCATGTGTGAAAATTGAGACTTGACAAAACCATAAGGGTGATCTCATTGTGAACCACTTGAAGCTTCCAGATATTTCTCAAGAGCAGCCCTATTTGAAAAACACTCAGCAATTCCAGTTGGTATAGTTGGGCAAGTTTTATACAAACCTTGATTTTCCTATGCTTGATCTTTCATTGATCTAGTTGATTCATTTGTTCCCCATAGCCCTGGTTGCTGTATGATTGCTCGTTCCTTCTCACCGTGAATTCATAAGCTCTACTGAGACATCTTCCATGGTTTTG
The DNA here is from genome assembly GCF_964273705.1 of Natrix helvetica. Classification (NCBI taxonomy): domain Eukaryota; kingdom Metazoa; phylum Chordata; class Lepidosauria; order Squamata; family Natricidae; genus Natrix; species Natrix helvetica. The sequence goes on along the minus strand of NC_138550.1, from coordinate 160,338,327 downwards.
TTTTCTTTTGCATCAGAGGTTAAAAAAAAGGTTTCTCTTAGCTATGAAAAACTAAATCCAAATATGTCTCTAAATTAAATTTAGCCATGGTACAAGCTGTTTGGGAGAGAGGAGAACAATATGAAAGGAATCAGTAAAGGATTGAGAAAGATTTTGTCTGGATCATTCAATTCCACTTGAAAGCACAAAGAGATTCCATTAAATGATGGTTCTACTGGGATTTTACCTCTGACGTCTCTTTTTACCTTCAACCAGCAAAATATAGGGGAGACTGTTACTTCAGTGAAGTGTGATGGACTCCTAAGTCCTAGAACTTAACACTTTGAAGGCATTTGTGTGTGATTCTAAAACTGATGTAGAAAATCTACAATTATAGCAGCCATGCACAGATGACTTTGTGGAATCTCTCCGAAGGATTTCAGTGAGGGAAAACTGACTAGTTTTTTTGTTGTTGTTCCATTGTAAAGTGTTCTTTCAAGTAAGATTTCATCAGATTTTCAGGATAAATCTGCTTTATCTTACTTTGTACCTTAAGCTTATTAAATCTAGTAGATATTTGGAACTTTAAAAGACCCATCGATGGGTCTTGCCTTCATCTATGGGACAGTCCCTTGAATATTATGTTCAGCTGCCTTTTAAAAACAAAGTATAGTGTGAAACCTGAGCCACTTCTAGACATGGTTTCATTAATGCACCATTAGAATAACTTCTCCAACTTTAAAGATATATTGGCAGAATATTTTTGAAGAATGGGGCTGTTCCATTAAATGGGGACACTTCAGAAAGAACAATCCGAGATTAGAACAAGTATAATGTTTTTGGAAGGTAAAATTGGATTATTTGCTTTTGAAATGCTGAATAACGTCATAGACTCAAGCCAAGCTACTAATGGGAAAAGGGGGAGTTGGACTAGAAGACCTCCAAGGTCTCTTCCAGCCTATATTCTATGATTTCTACATTGAAAGAGGAAGTCAAAAGAGAACCAATCAAACTACTCCAAAAACTGATTGTGTCTGTTAGATAAAGAGTTCAGGATACTACAGTTTAAGGGGGGGGGCTCGTGGGGGGTTTGCTATATTTGCCTTCTTGCAGCAAACAGTCTGGTCAGCTTCAGCACAGCCTGATTTAGCACGAGCAGCTGATTGGCAGTTGGATCCTGGAATATCAATGATCAGCTGTTCCAGGCTGCGGGGATCGCTGATGCCACCTATTGCCGCTTCTGCACATCCCATTTTTGACCTCTTTACATCCCATTTTCAGCCTCTGTGCGCCCTATTTTTGGCCTTCATGCATTCTGGTTTTGGCCCATTCTAGATGGCAGGGATCCCAGCTGCCACCTATCCCTGCTGCCTCAAAACGCACAGAGGCGGTGATGGGTGGTAGCCGTGATGGGCGGCAATGATCCCTGCAGCCTGGAACAGCTGACTGGTGGTATTGCAGGAGGCAGATCCAACCGCCAATCAGCTGCTCCTGCTAAATCAGAATTGGAGAGGACCTTGGAAATTTTCTAGTCCAATTGTCTGCTGAACCAGGAGACCCTACAACATTCCGGATTTTTCTTAAAAGTTTACAGTGATGGCGCACTCACAACTTCTGAAGGCAAGCCAACTCCTATTGTTTAATTGTTCTCACGGTTAGGAAATTTCTCCATAGTTCTAGATTGTTCCTCTCCTTGATTAGCTTCCATCCATTGATTCTTGTATTGCCTTCTGGTGCTTTGGAAAATAGGTTGACCCCCTCTTCTTTATGGCAGCCTCTCAAATATTGGAACTCTGTTATCATGTCACCCAGTGGTGGTATTTAGCAGGTTCTGACCAGTTCTGGAGAATCGGTAGCAGAGATTTTGAGTAGTTTGGAAACCTGTGAATACCATCTCTGATTGGCCCCGACCTCATCGATTCTCTGCCTCCTGAGTCCCAGCTGATCGGGAGGAAATGGGGATTTTGCAGTAACCTTCCACTGGAATGGGGAGGGAATGGCGATATTACAGTATCCTTCCCCTGCCTCGCCCACCAAGTCACAACCACAGTAGTGAAAATTTTTTGAATCCCACCACTGATGTCACCCTTGTTCTTCTTTTCACTAGACTAGACACACCATATTTGTGATCCATGGTGCCTCTAATCTGCTTCCTAAACTACATATTACAATTAGCCCAGTTTCAGACACGTTACCTGATGAAGCAATGTAGATCAAAGGACATCATGAGCCACAATTAAATACAGAAATGTTATTCCTCCAAGACTTCTTGTTGAGGCAATAGAAGTAGAATGTGTGCATCAGCTTGTTCTTGTAGAACTGACTATGGTTCAGGGGTAGGCAGGAAACAGATTAAGGAAGACAAAACAAGTCACACCGAATCCAAGTGATTCAGAAAATTCAGACGACCAAGAGAGAAGCAATGCCTGAAGAGTTTGGTTTAAATGGTTTTCACAAAGTTTTGTGAAGTTTCCACTCAACAAGCATTCACATTCCATCCTATCAGCTAATTTCAGAGGCACCAGTACAATTTCAACTTTTGTTTGGACTGAAAAACATTTCTTTTGCTTATTCCACTGTGGCTCTAGCTGGCTGATTACACATCACAGCAGGCAGCCCGGCAAACATTTTAAGCAAATCCTTCTAATTTTCTCCTGGGTCAGAAATTGTCATGGTCCCTCACTTAGAGAGAAACGACTAGAGGTATCAGGCAAAGCTTCCTTGGAAGAGATATTTTTTGCTTTGCATAGAAAAAGCAGGGGAAGGGGATTTATTGGCTGCATAGAAAGTGAGAGTTGGATCCTCTTTTACATATTTTCAGTTCGAGAACTGTGTTCATAAAGCATTCTTAATCAAGCCAGTGAAAGATTCAGTGCTTGCATTCCTATATGCTCAACTTGGCTGAGTTGAAGGGTATGGCTAGCTGATGAGAGCTAAATAGCTTGAAATAGATCTATACTAGTCTCCCTTTATTTATTTATCAGCACAAATGCAACACAAATGTAACAAAGTTTTGTGAAGTTTCCACTCAACAAGCATTCACATTCCATCCTATCAGCTAATTTCAGAGGCACCAGTACAATTTCAACTTTTGTTTGGACTGAAAAACATTTCTTTTGCTTATTCCACTGTGGCTCTAGCTGGCTGATTACACATCACAGCAGGCAGCCCGGCAAACATTTTAAGCAAATCCTTCTAATTTTCTCCTGGGTCAGAAATTGTCATGGTCCCTCACTTAGAGAGAAACGACTAGAGGTATCAGGCAAAGCTTCCTTGGAAGAGATATTTTTTGCTTTGCATAGAAAAAGCAGGGGAAGGGGATTTATTGGCTGCATAGAAAGTGAGAGTTGGATCCTCTTTTACATATTTTCAGTTCGAGAACTGTGTTCATAAAGCATTCTTAATCAAGCCAGTGAAAGATTCAGTGCTTGCATTCCTATATGCTCAACTTGGCTGAGTTGAAGGGTATGGCTAGCTGATGAGAGCTAAATAGCTTGAAATAGATCTATACTAGTCTCCCTTTATTTATTTATCAGCACAAATGCAACACAAATGTAACAAAGGCAACATAAAAAAAGATGGTTTTCTGCCTGGATGGTCTCCTGGAGTGAGCCGAAAAACAGAAAAGGGAAGCAGTGTGCTCCCTCCCATATTTGGGCATACCAGGGGTTGTGACACAATACATACATACATACATACATACATACATACATACATACATACATACATACATACATATCTTCTTTCTCTCTCTCTGTCTTCTCTCTCTCTCCTCTTCTTTCTCTCTCTCTTCTTTCTTTCTCTTCTTTCTGTCTTCTCTTCTTTCTCTCTCTCTCCTCTCTCTCTTCTCTTCATTCTCTCTCTCTTCTCTTCTTTCCCTCTCTCTTCTCTTCTCTTCTCTCTCTCTCTCCTCTCTCTCTTTCTCGGAGAGGTAGGGAGGGAGGGAGAAAGAAATTTCTCCCATTCTCCCATTCTCCCATCTTCACTATACAACCCTTAAAAAGGTTTAATACAGGAATTGAGCTATGTGTAGTATGAACACAAACTGTGTTTGCCACAAGAAGCCTGTTCCCCCCTTGAGTGCAAATTTGTGTGTATATATTCACATCGAAAAGAGATTGATAGAGATGAACACCAGAGGGCTGAGCAAGAAACAATGGATGGAAACTAATCAAAGAGGGAAGCAACCTGGAATTAAGGAAAAACTTCCTAACACAGAAGCTGTGGGTGCTTCATCACTGGAGACCTTTAAGAAGAGACTGGACAGCCATCTGTCTGAAATGATACTGGACATCCACCTGTCTTGTTTGAGCAGGGGATTGGTCTAGAAGACCTCAAAGGTCCCTTCCAGCTCTATTCTGATGGATGAAACATAGACAGTGTCATATCTGGACTTAAAAGGGATAATTTGGAATAGAAAGATACAAGCAAAAAAGTTACAGTAGGAGGAGGAGATAGGTAATAGAAAGGATGAGAAGAATAGTAATACAGTGAGCATGTGACATTGTACTTTACAAGAGTAAATTTTAGTGACCAAGTTCCTGGTCCTAGTTATTGTTGGCAGGCAAAGACTATCTCAGTGAGAGACCGAGAGGTCTGATCCATCCACAATCAATCTTTATGAAATTATTCATTCATCCACCCAGATAGAGAGAAAAACAGCAAGAAATCCAATGGCACAGAATGTGCTAAAATGGAGATTTGCAGCTCATCTGAGCCAACTCCCTAAAGACTTCAACTCAATCTGCAACTTCTATTAAAATAAAGGGGAAAAAATGATAGGATGACTAGTCACATTTCCTAAGGGGTCAATTTGAAAAAATGATGCTTCTATTTTTTTTTCTTAGAGGTAAAGGTTCCCCTCGCACATATGTGCTAGTCGTTCCCGGCTCTAGAGGGCAGTGCTCACCTCCGTTTCGAAGCCGAAGAGCAAGTGCTGTCCAAAGACATCTCCGTAGTCATGTGGCTGGCATGACTAAATGCTGAAGAATCACGGAATGCTGTTACCTTCCCACCAAAGTGGTTCCTATTTTTCTACTTGCATTTTTTTTACGTGCTTTTGAACTGCTAGGTTGGCAGAAGCTGGGACAAGTAACAGGAGCTCACTCCGTTACGCGGTGCTAGGAATTTGAACCACCGAACTGCCGACCTTTCTTATTGACAAGCTCAGCGTCTTAGCCACTGAGCCACTGTGTCCCAGTTACCTGTATATGTTAATCTATATACATTTGTCATTAGATTTTGTGTGATCCCACTTTCAGTGTCAGACCAAGATACTAAGCAACAGGGATCCTAAGATATTTTTTTAAAGTGAATTATGACGCCAATGAAGTTAGAAGTGACCAGTGTCTAAAATGAACCTAGACTTTGTGTTTTTATGAGCAGGTCTACAGCTATAATTTTAGCCACGATAAACAGTCCACTTTATGTTGATACAATTATACTTTACAGAAGCTAAATGAAATAAATGTATAAGGATTAAAGGCACTTTTACAGCCAGAACTATTTGATTGCAGGTAATTGAATTTGGGTGGACTGATCCCAGTGATTCAGAGGGATAAATCCAACTGAAATGCAAATGCACAATCCGTTACATGGCGCTAGGGATTCGAACCGCCGAACGACCAACCTTTCTGATCCACAAGCTCAATGTCTTAGCATCCCTATTTTTTTTTCTTAGAGGGTCCTTAATACAGATTTCAGAGGAAGTCGTAACTCAAAACTCTTTATTACAGAGAATTTTTTACACAGAAAAATTTCACAGTTCTCCATTCCACCTACTCCTTTCCTAACTGCTTCATTTCTTGTCTGATTGCAACGTTTCCTGGAATTTGTAGTACTACGTTACAATGTGGGCTTAATTTATCAAAGGGGATGCAACTCAGCGTTTGCTAGGAATGTTGCAAATCTGAGTAAAGACAGTAGACCTTTTTTCAATGAAGGGACGATTAGGACTGTTGCTCTTTTTATTAAGTAGCTTTAGATAATCTCCAAAAGGTGCTTTTTCAAGAGACAATGGGACTTTATGGTTTTCTTTCAAGATGTTTTGCTTCTCATCCAAGAAGCTTCTTCAACTCTGACTCGATGGTGGGGAATGGAAGGATTTATATTCCTTGCGGACAGCTGGTCATTTGCATTCTTTTAGAGAGTTGTTGAGGCAACTTGGATGTTTATTTGTGTCAGCAGGGTCACCTGAGTAGTGCAAGTGGGTGTGGAGCCTTTTTAGAATTGTTGAAAGGACTGTGTTGTAGGTTGGAGATAGAAGGCATTGTATCCTTCCCCCTTCTGTTGAGAGAGGGCTGTTTAATTTTGACCTAGATGGACTCTTGACAGTGAGACAACTTTCAGACAAGGGCTCTGTTCACAACCAGGTCTAACCTGTTTTGGCTGATTTTGCCTTAGCATACAATGGCAAATCCAGCCACAGTGTTTGTAAACCATGGTTAGTAGCATGCAGCATACGGTGCATGGACCTTGCTCACTGGATCTATTTCAACAAACCATGACTGGAAAATGGAGGTATAGCACATTGTTTGACCAAGCCGGTATCTGAATGGAAACTGAAATGCTATCTATTTTGGAAAGTGAGGGGAGCTGAATGTCAACTCATAAAGTTGCCATGGTGAGGAAAGGGGGGGGAGCGATTCCATGCATACCTTTGGCTAGAGTCAGATCTCAGATTATTGCAGCAGGCTTGTGAGGGGTACACCTCATTGGAGAATGTGATTTATGATACAAGGAAGGAAGAGGGGTAAAGTTCAGCTATGATTCAAATGAGGCTCAGTTCTGACTGCAAAAAAGGGTATTGTCAAAATGGTGCTCCTAATAAGTTACTGGTTTTCATTTGAAACTTGACTCGAGGCTCATGAATCAATTAGGGCATCTTTTGGAAACCTGACAACAGAAGGATTCTGGATGCAAAGCTACACTCCATATAGAAACTTGACTTTTAAACTGTACTACTTTTGAACTCAATCCTAAATCTAGATCAGTGTTTCTCAAACTTGGCGACTTTAAGTCCTGTGGACTTCAACTCACAGAATCCCCCAGCCAGCTATGCTGGGAGTTGAAGTCCACAGGACTTAAAGTCGCCAAGTTTGAGAAACACTGATCTAGATGATAAGATTTGGATGATGGATTTTCCCAGAAGAAAAGTCTCATGTAGTTATTAGGGATGAAGAGCATTCAGGACTGCATCCTTTTCTATTGCCTATACCAGGGGTGTCCAAACTTGGGAACTTTAAGACTTGTGGACTTCAACTCCTAGAATTCCCCAGCCAGCATGGCTGGCTGGGGAATTCTGGGAGTTGAAGTCCACAAGTCTTAAAGTTCCCAAGTTTGGACACCCCTGGCCTATACTGATAGAAGGGAATATTTGTAGCTCAGGGTTGAACTGTGGGGCCCTTGGTGGTCTCTGAGCTTGGAGGTTTTCTTGCAGATGTTTCCTTACCAAACTAGGTATCATCATTAGCACTTTTACCTAGTTTGGTAATACAATGTCTACAGAGATGGTATTCAGCCGGTTCGGACTGGTTGCATGAACCGGTAGTTCCAATGATCACAGGGGTGGGTTCCGGCTTCTGTTACTGCTGCTTCACTCAGGGACGCATTTCGCGCCTGTTTGATGCGCATGTGCAGAAGCAAAAAACAAGCTGGGGGCGCCGTAGGCGCCACCGATAGAATATGTTTGGGGGCATGGCCAGCTGAGTTATGACCTACTCAGCCGAACCGGTCCGAACCAGTAGAAACCCACCTCTGAATGATCAGCTGACCTACCCACCCCTGCCCTATCATGTCCTTTATTTCCTGCTTTCTAGCTCATCTCAATCACGCAGCACAGCTGATTCCCTCCCCTCTTGCTGTTCTACTTACCGTTGTTGACTTGAAGTGTAAGCAGCTGAGCTTCTAAATGCTCCATTTTCAGCACTGCGGCAAGCGTTTTAGGCGCGTGTGCATACGCTCACCAAACCGGTTGTTAAACCGGCAGTATTCCGCCACAATGTCTCCAAGAAAACAACCAAGCTCAGAGAGCATCAAGGATCCCACATGTTATCTATAGCATAACAGCAATAACAGAGCCCATAGTTGGAGAATGATGAATTTATTTCTCCATGGGAACAGTGGAGGTGCATTCAATTAGTTTTCTCCCAAATTGTTGCCAGCTGTAAATCCGTTTTCTTACTTTGGAGATTAAAGGGGTAAAAAAATAGTCTCACCAGAAGTTGTTGCTGAGACTGAAGAAGTGGCAGTTCCCAAATTACAGTCTCTAAAAATAGAAGTGAGGCTCAAAAGGAATTAAATGCACTCAGACAAGTTTAATTAATCATTGCACATGCACAAAGAATGTAGTGCATCATATTCTTCTGTGGCAGAAGAGATGCTACCAACCTCAGATCAACTATGGGATGGGTTACTAAGGAGTTCTGTCTAATAAACAGAGGTTTAAAGAAAATAACTTACTTCATGCCGTTTCTGAAGTCTTTCTACAGTATATGCCTTTCTATATGCACAAAGCCAGATAGACAAATAGCCAGAATTATATATTTGATACACTTTTGCAAATGTATCAGACAGGTGATCATCGCTCTCCTAAGTATCTTCTAAAGTTTGGGCTTGTTACCCCAGTAGCCAATTTTGTAATGATAGTTCAGCTGTTGCTAATTAGATTATCTATTGTCTATTAAATATCTGCCAGCTACTGCCTACTAAATGATAGTATTGAGCTAGCTTCATTTGAGCTTGGAAGCTAAGCAGAGTGATTAGTTTCCATCCATTGTTTCTTGTCCTGCCTTCAGGTGCTTTGGAGAATAGGTTGATCTCACACTCTTCCTTGTGTTAGCCCTCAAATATTGAAAGATTGCTACCTTCAATCATAGGCCTTCTTTTATTAAATGAGACATACCCAAAGCTTCCCCTTGCATATATGTGCTAGTTATTCCTGGCTCTAGGGGGCCGTGCTCATCTTCATTTCTAAGCTGAAGAGCCAGCACTGTCCGAAGACATCTCCGTGGTCATGTGGCCAGCATGACTCAATGCCAAAGGCTCACAGAACGCTGTTACCTTCCCACCAAAGGTGGCTCCTATTTTTCTACTTGCATTTTTAATGCTTTCGAACTGCTAGGTTGGCAGAAGCTGGAACAAGTGACGGGAGCTCACTCCGTTACGCGGCACTAGGGATTCGAACTGCCGACCTTTCTGATCGACAAGCTCAGCGTCTTATCCACTGAGCCACTGCATCCCTACAGTGCTACTGTCCTGAAAAGAACTGCATTATCATCCCAGCAGAAAGTCAGATTTCTGCTGAAACGGGAAACAGTCCATCAACCCCAGGAGCACATCTCCAGTAAGGGAGAGCATTTCAAATGTTCACAGAAGGTAGAAAAAAAAGGCAGATTTATAACAAGGGGGCTAATTTAATAGAGAGGAAAGGAGAGCTAATGCAACTGGAGAAATAAAGGCTTGACTGATTGATGGGCCCTTTTGCAACCCCAACATTGAATTACGTCTCTCAGAAACTGATCAACCATCTCCTGTATTTTATGATATTGGAAAGAGATTTACAAGTTCTTCTTTGTTTTTCTTCCTGGTCCTGCTAAGGTGTGAATAGATGAGCAAGACGGCTAGCCTTTAAAAATCAAGCATCTTCATCTTGTCTTCTATGTGCTATTATAAAGCAAGCTTGAAATGTGCAGTCTTTTTTTTTTTTTTTACTTTGAAAATGCAGATGATAGCAGAAGGAATGTAGGTTTATTGATCCAAAATGTTATGTGTTCGGTGTAAAATAGACAATCCCAAATCAATTAGATTATTGATGAATGCACCATGTTCTTTAATTGAAATGAAATGGAAAAATTGTGTTCCTTTCCAAGAACACCAATTATCAGTCGGAATCTTCTTAAATTCCCAACACATCAGGGGTGGTATTCAGCAAGTTCTGACCAGTTCTGGAGAACCGGTAGCGGAAATTTTGAGTAGTTCAGAGAACCAGTAAATACCACCTCTGATTGGCCCCACCCCCATCTATTCTCTGCCTCCTGAGTCCCAGCGTCAGGCCTGCAGCCATATTCCTCTTGGATCTTTGGCCTGCCACATTTTCTATTATTCTACTCTGCTGTTTCTATTATGGGAAAATGGGAGGGGGGATGGTACGGAGTTAAACGCTACAGTATGTAGCCATAACAAAATTCTTTCTAGAAAGCCAAGGTCATCCTTTGTCTTTGCACCTCTGCACCTTACAGGAACTGGATGAGTGGAAGCTGCCAGCATGGCAGTGGAAGATTGGACCATGTGATGGACTCGTGGGTGTGGTGGCAAGATCTTGAACTTTTAACTGGGTGGGGAAAACCAGGAAGCTTTCAGATTCGGGTTTTCCCAGATGTGCCAACATGACTCTCTTAATAAATTGGAACTTTGAGCAATACTTTGCCTCGGACTCTGATTTAATTTCGGATGTTATTTGGAACTCTGACATTAACACCGAACGCTATCGGACAATCGGTGGGCCAATGAGGGGGGGAGATAGTTCATACCTGGGGCTACCCCTGATCAGGAGGAAACGGGGATTTTGCAGTATCCTTCCCCTGGAGTAGGGTGGGAATGGAGATTTTACAGAATCCTTCCCCTGCCATGCCCACCAAGCCATGCCACACCCACCAAGTCACGCCCACAGAACCGATAGTAAAAAAATTGAATCCCACCACTGCAACACATGGACAGATTTCACCATAGTTTCAAAATGTGAGAGAATTCCTAGAAGCCTGGCACTTGGCCATCAACAGGCACACAGAGATAAAGAACATCTATGTATCCTTCAAAAGGAACAACCAAGAAGCAAAAAAAAAAGGTCTAAACTCTCTCCTTACCAGCTATCAACACCCAGATTAGCAGAGATTAATATCAAGATTAACATTAGATCAACAATCAAGAAGCAAACAATACCCCAGTCAGGAAAATACCAACTCGGACAAACAAGTTAAAAGTAAAAAAACGGCCAGTCAAGGAACCATGAAGTCCACTCACCAATACTGATAGGGCAAGTCTCCAGTATATAAAATGAGAGCAAACCCTGCTCCCTTACTAGCACTGATAATGTTACCTCCCTTACTAGCACTGATAATGTTACCTAGCTTGGTAATGAAATGTCTGCAAGAAAACAACCAAGTTCAGAGAGTGCCAAGGACCCCACAGTTCAATCCTAAGCTACAAATATTTTCTTCTATAAGAAACAAAATAGTACGTCATTGAAACTTTTATTCTAGGTCTTCCAGAATGGGTACAATTTGTAATAAGACTAACTGAACTAGGAATTCAAAAGTCCAATCAAACAGATGGTTTTTAAATTTTTCTAAGTTTTAGATTTTTCTGAGCCATGCCTCAGGTAGAAAGTCCTTACAGAGAGTGGTAAGGACAGCTGAGAAAATCATAGGAAGCTTGCTTTCTCTTATTCAGGATACTGCTTACACTGTAATGGCTATGTGCTTAGAGCTCAAAGCATTGTTAGAGGCCCCCACACCCACTTTACTATCTGTTTCTGTTGCTCCCCTCTGGGAGGGGGTTTTGAAGTATTTCTAGCAGGACTACCTATTCTGTAACAGCTTTGTTCCCTATGACATCCATTTGGAAAACTTGCAAGATTCATTTTTCTTGTCATGTACATGTATACATCCGAAGTAGATTGTGTGTCAGGTTTCCGAAAGATGCCCTAATTGATTCATGAGCCATTGTGGTTTTTTTCTCCATTGTCATAAATATATGTGGGTATATGCATAATTATGTATGTATGTATTTTGTCAAGTTTATGTAGTGTATATTGGAGGTGGTGATCCTTTGAGAGCTGCATGCAACGAAATTTCATTTTAATGTGTGCCAATTAGTGTATAGTCAAAGTGACAATAAAGTTATTCTAAGTTCTTTGTTGTAAATGTAGTCTAAAATCCCACTGATCATGATTAGGAAACCAACAGAGGGAACTGTTCTTGAGATGACTTTCCAGCAGTCCTTAATTTGATGAGGAGGAGTTGTACGATTACTTTATTATTAACACGAAGTTCTAAATCCTTATTTTATTATATAGCTTCATCCACAACTGAATAAAAAAAGTATTTGCATTTCAGTTGGATTTATCCCTCTGACTCACTGGGATGAGTCTACCCAAATTCAATTATCTGCAATCAAATAGTTCTGGCTGTAGAACTGGCTTTAATCCTTATTACATTTATTTCATTTAGCTTCTATAAAGTATAATTGTATCAACATAAAGTGGACTGTTTATCGTGGCTGAAATTATAGCCGTAGACCTGCTCATAAAAAACACAAAGTCTAGGTTCATTTTAGACACTGGTCACTTCTAACTTCATTGGCGTCATAATTCACTTTTTAAAAATATCTTAGGTTCCCTGTTGCTTAGTGTCTTGGTCTGACACTGGAAGTGAGATCACACAAAATCTGATGGCAAACATATATAGATTAACATATACGGGTAACTGGGATGTGGTGGCTTAGTGGCTAAGACAGTGAGCTTGTCGATCAGAAAGGTCGGCAGTTCGGCGGTTCAAATCCCTAGCGCTGTATAACGGAGTGAGCTCCCATTACTTGTCCCAGCTTCTGCCAACCTAGCAGTTCAAAAGCATGTAAAAAATGCAAGTAGAAAAATAGGAACCACTTTGGTGGGAAGGTAACAGCATTCCGTGATTCTTCAGCATTTAGTCATGCCGGCCACATGGCTATGGAGTTGTCTTTGGACAGCACTGGATCTTCGGCTTTGAAACGGAGGTGAGCACCAAGAACTGCACAGTTCAACCCTGAACTACAAATATTCTCTTCCATTGGTAGAAATATAATTGCTATTGGCTATTATATAATTTACTATTAATAGTAAGAGTACTATTAGAGCCAATAGTAAATATAATTTACTATTGGCTCTAATCCCTAGTGCCACATAATGGAGTGAGCTCCCATTACTTGTCCCAGCTTCTGCCAACCTAGCAATTCGAAAGCATGTAAAAATGCAAGTAGAAAAACAGGAACCACCTTTGGTGGGAAGGTAACAGCATTCCGTGTGCCTTTGGCATTGAGTCATGCCAGCCACATGACCACGGAGATGTCTTTGGACAGCGCTGGCTCTTCAGCTTTGAAATGGAGATGAGCACTATCCCCTAGAGTTGGGAATGACTAGCACATATGTGCGAGGGGAACCTTTACCTTTATACAGGTTAAGCTTCTTTGGGTCTTTCAACAATTCACCCACCATACCTGTAAATACCAACTTGTGAATTAATCCAGAAAAGTAGCATAACTTGAAGTGCTAGCTCTATTTTTATCGTATGTCCCAAAGGTGCTTTTTCAGGAGGCCACTGCACCTTCTTGATTTTTCTTTTGAAGACGTTTCGCTTCTCATCCCAGAAGCTTCTTCAGCTCTGTCAGAATAGTGGGGAATGGAAGGATTTATATTCCTTGCAGACAGCTGGTCATTTGCATCCTTTTAGAGGGTCATTGAAGACACTTGGAGGTTTATCTGTGTCCTCAGGGCTCCTGGTTCCTGCAGTCTGAAAGTACATTTTTATCATATGTTTTACATCAACAGAATCTTGGAAGTCTGAAAGTGCATCTCACCTCCCCCTTTATAGTTCAAGAGGCTAGGGAGGGTGCCATCGCCCCATTATTTCTATGGGCTCAACTATCTCTTATTTGACTGTTGCCTAGTCTGTGGCTCTTCCTCCTGTCTCTCAAGCTCATTCTCACATACCATTACAGTAATTGAGTCTATCCATCTTGTTGTGAAAGCCCAACATTTACATCCAAGGAAACTCTACTCTATGGAAACCATTGTCTGCATTGTTTTGTAGGTATCCCTGGTATCAGAATCTCTTTTCCAAGGCATTCACAATTAGTCAACCAACGCTGCAGTGCAGGTTGTTGACTGCTGCCTTCTTGACAATTAATGATCAGTCATTAAAGGCTACACCTACCAACTACCTCAATATCATTATCAATTATAAAGCCATCTGCTATATTGTTGATGTAATGAAATGTGTAATGCAATGTATGGCTGTGAAAGTTGGACCATAAGAAAAGCTGAGCGCCAAAGAATGGAGGCCTTTGAACTCTGGTGCTGGAGAAAACTCCTGCGAGTCCCTTGGACTGCAAAATGATGAAACCAGTCAGTCCTAGAGGAGATCAACCCTGACTGCTCTTTAGAAGGCCAGATCCTGAAGAGGAAACTCAAATACTTTGGCCACCTAATGAGAAGGAAGGACTCCCTGGAGAAGAGCCTAATGCTGGAAATGATTGAGGGCAAAAGAAGAAGGGGATGACAGAGAATGAGGCGGCTGGATGGAGTCACCAAAGAATCGACATGAGCTTAAATGGACTCCAGAGGATGGTAGAGGACAGGAAGGAGGAATGTTGTCCACCGGGTCATGATGGGTCGGACACGGCTTCACAACTAACTAACGACAACAACAACAATAATGAAACGTGTACATGTGTGAAGAGGGGGAGTTTTGGCAATGCAGAGTTTCCCAGGGGGACACCCAGCTTAAGAAACTCAACAGTCCCAAGTTGGATGTGGAAGGAGAAAAGAGAAAGATTCAGGGTAACCGCACCCTAAAATTTCTCAGGATATTTCTTGCAGGCTAGAAGGGTTATAGATTTACTTTGGCAAGATTCTGTGCATTGGATGTGAGCAAATAAAGGATTGGACTCAGTTGGATTTCACTGTGTTGACTCTGGACCTGGGCCTGACAGGTGTCATTAGTTTGGTCTTCTTTATAGTCCATTTTTAATTATGCTCCTTGAGTTTCATTTCTAGAGCTTATAGTTCATTTGCATTTTCAGCTATCCGAGTAGTATTATCCGGATAACACAGGTTATGGAAGTTTCTTCCACCAGTTTTAAAACTTCATTTATCTTATCCAATCCATTTTCTTTTATTATATATTCATCACATTGGTTCAGTACTTAAGCAGAGGGCATACAGCTTTCTCTCATTCATTTATTAATTTTGAGCCAGCCTGTTTCACCATGTCTATCTCGTCCCGTGTACAGATTTTGCACGAAAACCATTTAGTGTTCAGGGATTTCTATTTTCCTAAGCGCAAATGCTTTTTTTTTTGGTCTCTATATCGAGGTCGTAACGTGAGAACTATCTATATGAAATAACGCCTTTAAAATAATGCCTTAAAAGGATGCAAATGACGAGCTGTCTGCAAGGAGTATAAATCCTTCCACTCCCCACTATCCTGTCGGAGCTGAAGAAGCTTCTTGGATGAGAAGCGAAACGTCTTCAAAAGAAAAAAAACAAGGAAGTCCAGTTGCCTCTCGAAAAAGCACCTTTGGGACAACTATGACTTGAATGACTGAGAAACGCTACAGACTTTTAGCTATGCAATTTGAGAGGAACATCCTTTGAATGAGGTGGGAGTATGGATTGATTTCCAGGGGAAAATATTGCAGATTACAGGAACCATTAGCATCACCTGTGACCCTGAGGACACACATAAACCTCCAAGTGGCCACACCGACACTTTAAAACAAGGTTCACCAAATGTTCGGACCTCAGAGACCACTAAATTCATAATTTTAAATCCCGCGGATTACTAATATGATCTGCCTAATGACCAGCTGGGTGGGCATGGCTAGGTGGTCATGTGACTGGGCATGGCCAACTCGATGTCACTCAGGGACGTGCGGTCAGTCCCCGAAAATATGCCAGGGGCTTATTTTCTTTTGCCTCACGAAATATGCCCTTGGGTTTATTATCAGGGAGGGCTTATTGTTTTGGGGCTGCCGGGCGGCTGCTCCCTTGTGAACTGGCTCCCAAGGAACCGGGCGCGGCCTCGGCGGCGAGGCAGCCATGGGGTGGCCATGCTCACGAGCGGCCGCCCGGCGGGTCCCCTCTCCAGCCGGGAGGAGCGCCGTTCACTGACCTGGGGGGTGGTCCCTAGGGTGCCAGGCCTTGTGGCGCTCTGCCCGCCCTCCAGCTCCCGCGCTTTTGCACATTGTGGTGGGTTGCGCAAGCGCCTGTTCCGCCTGCGGCTTCGCCGGGCACTTGCTCGGGCCGCCGCCGCTGGCTGCTGCTGCCCGCTGCCCCGTTCCGCGCGTAGCTTCCGGGTCCGGAACTCAGGGCTGAGTGTTCTGGCGTCGGCCGCTCTGGGAGTGCTCTCTGTGGTGTGCTGGCTGCCGAACAGAGTCTTCCGGACAGAGTCTTCCGGCGGCCGGCCCACCATGGAGAGCGGTCCTGGAGCGGCCGATGCTGGAACGCTCGGCCCCGATTTTTGGATTTGGAGGTTGTGCGCGGGGCGGCGGCAGGCGGCGGCGGTGGCCTGGGAGAGCTGCACAGGTGCTTGGTGGGGCTGCGGGCGGAGCGGGCGCTCGCGTGGCCCGCTTCTCCGGCCGGGCAGAGCTCCATGCGCTGACCTGGGGGGTGTCCCGGGTGTGCGGAGCCGCGGGGGCTGGAGGGCGGGCGGAGCGCCGCGTGGCTTGGCACCTTGGGGATTGCCCCCTGGGTCGGTGGGTGGCGCTGTTTCCGGCTGGGGAGGGGATTTGCCGGGCGGCTGCTCGTGGGCATAGTTGCCTCGTGGCTGCTTCGCCGCTGGGGCTGTGCCCGGCTCTTCGGGAGCCAGTTCACAGGGGAGCATCCGCCCAGCAACTCTCCCCTTCGGCCGGGCAGAGCGCCGCTCCCCGGCCTAGCGGTATCCCGAAGGCGGCAAGCAACCCCCCCGGCTCCTGCGACTTGGCGCTTTCGGAATAACGCTAGGTCGGTGAGCGGTGATCTGCCTGGCCAGAGGGGGGGTTTATTTTCGGGGGTGGGCTTATATTTTTGCCCAGGCGAAAAATGTGGCAATTTTCACGGGTGTAGGTATGCTGGTTTTGTTGTATTCGGGTCTTTTCCCGTGTAAGGTTGAGATTGTCTTTGCAACGTTTCGGCAGGATCACACCTGTCATCTTCAAGCTGTGGGCTTAAAGCCCACAGCTTGAAGATGGCAGGTGTGATCCTGCCGAAACGTTGCAAAGACAATCTCAACCTTACACGGGAAAAGACCCGAATATTATATACATCCATCCAGCCGCGCCTGGGAGCTGTGGAGGCAGAAATGTTGTCGGCGCTACCGGATGACGAAGGCACGAAAGTGACTGGGGAACGATGAGAACCTTCCTGCCTCTGCTGGATTTTGCGCGCTCCTCGTGACTGCAATATGCAGTTGCGAGGAGCGCGCAAAGCCCAGCAGAGGCAGGAAGGTTCTCGTCGTTCCCCAGTCGCTTTCGAGGACTGCGGAGCATGAGCCGGCAGAGCACGCTCAGGAAGGCGGGGAATGGGATCACGTGTGCTGGAGGCTGAGGCAGCCTGAGCCTCCAGCACACATGGTCCCATTCCCCGCCTTCCTGATGACGTCACCAGCCTCACCAGCCATAAACCTCACCGCACGTCACTGATGTCACTTACATCGAGGAATGCCTTGCCAGCCTCTAACTTACCACTCCTTGCCTGCCCGCCTGGGCTCCTTAGAGCCCCAACAGAAAGCAGTTGTTGGAGCTAAGCGGCCACCACGAGAAAGAGTTGGCAAAACAACTCAGTTCAAATTGGATCTGACCGAGAAGGAGGCTCAGCAGAAGCACCTCACGGAGGACTACAAGCATAGGCTTTCCAAGCAGAGGGAAGACCTGCAGGAGTGCAACGACAGGTACCGGCGCCTGGAGGCTCAGTGGGCTGAGATGGTCAGCCAGTTCCAGGCCATGATGCAGTCCCATTGGAACGAGGCCCTCTGGCTCTTTGCCACCAGCAGCACTTCCCTCCAGCCTTCGCCCAAAGCCCCTCACCAGGAGCTGAAGCAGACTCCAAGTCGGAATTTCTGCTCCCCTCCGACCCACACAAAAGGACCCCGAAGGGGGAGACTCTCTGCAGCAACACAAACTTTCTTTGCATGTATCCAGCCCAGGGGCCATAGTTTGAGAAGCCCTGATTCAGTGCAATATAAAAAATGCAAATAATTTTTCTGCGGACCATCGAAATTTTCTCGTGGACCACCAGTTGTTAACCGTTGCTCTAAAAGGATACAAATGACCAGCTGTCTGCAAGGAACATAAATCCTTCCATTCCCCACCATCCGGACAGAGCTGAAGAAGCTTCTTGGATGAGAAGTGAAATGTCTTCAAAGAAAAAATACAAAACATCCAGTTGCCTCCTGAAAAAGTACCTTTGGGGCAACCATGACTGGGAATCTCCATAGGCTTTTAGCAATTTACAGCTAGTCCTTGACTTAGACCAGGGGTGTCCAAACTTGAGAACTTTAAGACTTGTGGACTTCAACTCCCAGAATTCCCCAGCCAGCATGGCTGGCTGGGGAATTCTGGGAGTTGAAGTCCACAAGTCTTAAAGTTCCCAAGTTTGGACACCCCTGACTTAGACAGTTACTTAGTGACTTTTAAATTACTAGATATCCTCACAAAAGGTACTTAAATTCTGGTTCCACAATGGCTACCTCCTCCTGGGGTCACATGATCACATTTGGGGGGCTTGGCAACTGGCCAAAATGCCCTTAATGACTGTGGTGTTTACTTAACAACTTCGGATTCATTTAATAACGGTTGCGATTCACTTAATGGCCATCACAAAAAAGTTCATAAAATTGGGACAATCACATGATGATTTGCTTCACAGCCATGAGGACATACCTCCACAAATGGGCAGGTTTCATTGTGGTTGTAAGTTGAGGACTGGCTGTATTTCATCACGAAAGTAACCATTTCCTTCCACTCTAGCTCCTATATTGCTTCTGCACGACAGAGAGCCCTGCCTTTTTAGTTGGGATGAGCTTCACATCTTGGGTGACCCTGCTAGGATTAAAACTTCTTGAGGGGTGTTTGGTGCTTTCTGAGCTTGGTTGATTTCTTGCAGATGTTTCATTACCCAACTGATGAAAAGAAGGACTAGGGGAGACATGATAGCAGTGTTCCAATATCTCAGGGGCTGCCACAAAGAAGAAGAGGTCAACCTATTCTCCAAAGCAAAGAACCTGAGGATAGGACAAGAAGCAATGGGTGGAAACTAATCAAGGAGAGAAGGAGAACTTTCCTGACAGTTTAGAACAATTAATCAGTGGAACAACTTGACTCCAGAAGTTGTGAATGCTCCAACACTGGAAGGTTTTAAGAAGAGATTGGATAACCACTTGTTTGAAGTGGTGTAGGGTTTCCTGCCTAAGCAGGGGGTTGGACTAGAAGACCTCCAAGATCCCTTCCAACTCTGTTATTTTAGTCTAACTAGGTAACATCATCAGTATAAATTATTTGCATACATTCCTTGTATTCTTTGCTCATCCTTCCCAAGATCCCTCCTACCATAATGAAGCAACATAGCAGGAGATAAGGGTGTACTTCTATTACACACTAGAAATACTGAACCTGCAATAGCAAAAGCACTTAGACTTATATACTGCTTTACAGCCCTCTCTAAGCGGCTTTACAGAGCCAGCATATTGCTTCCAATCTAATCTGGGTCTTCATTTTACCCACCTCGGAAGGATGAAAGGCTGAGTCAGCCTTGAGCCTGGTGGGATTCAAACTGCCAAATTGCAGTCAGCTGGCAGTCAGCAGGGGTAGCGTGCAGTACTACAATCTAATCACTGCACCACCAAGGTGCAGTGCGAAGAACCCCCCCCCCCCCCCGCTCTAAACAGAGTTGGAGAAATGAACAATAGATTTGTCCTTGTGGTGTTTCACAGCTGTGTTTTGGGGGCCCTCCTATAATTTGTTTGCACATTTATGTCTTTTTATCCAGCATATTTCTGTTTCTCAGATACCGGTAGCTAATTGGTATCGAATTATTTCAAGCGTGCTTCACTTTTTTTTTTTTAAATGTATGAATTGATTTTATTGTTCTGGTGTCAGATGCTTTCGGAGGCCTTTGCAAACACCCCGTGAAAGTCATTTCACACTACCTTCTGGGCAAGAAAGAAAGGATTCCTTGATTTTAATGCATGCTTGCTTCTTCAAGCTGGTCCTTTTCCGGTCAGCATTCCCAGCGGCAGTACAGGTAGTCCTTGATTTACAACAGTCTATTTTGGGACCGTTCGAAGTTACAGTGGTACTGAAAAAAAGTGACTTATGACCATTTTTCACACTTATGACCGTTGCAGCATCCCCGTGGCCACGTGATTTATATGTGGAAGGTTGACAACTGACACATTTATGATGGTTGCAGTGTCCTGGAGGGGGGGTGGTAGGGTCATGTGGTCCACCTTTTTTTGAAAAAGTTTTTTTTATTTTAATTTCATACATATAACCACAAGTATACCATTACATATGAACAGGGTTTTTTGGGGGGGTATTGTCCATTATCATATCATTCCCTCAACCCAGAATAGCTGTCATTGTTCTTCTGCTTTCCATACACCCTATTATATCCTATTTCACCACTGTCCTATCTCCTCTCCCTCGCTCCTCCTCCCTACCTCCTTTCTTCCCTCTACCATCCCTCTCTTCTCTACTTCCCCTTCCTCTCTCCTCTTTCGACTCCTTCTTTCTCTCCTACTTCTCCTCTCTCTTCTATTCCCCTCTCTTCTGTCTCCTCTCTTTCTCATTACCTCTACCTTTCCTTTCCACTCTCTCCAATTAATTTACACAGTGTATTTCAGCATCTGAGCACAGTTCATTTAATATCTGCTGGTATTGATAATTACATTCCAATAGACATCTTGTCAGCATTCTTTTTTTTCCCCCATTTGTTTTATTTCTGTATTTTGGCCTATGATCACAAGTTAGTTAAACGAATATATTTGATTAGTTAGAGAAGCACAAAATTTGGTAGAAGTAAAAATGAGAACTCAAAAGGTACACAGGAAAAAATTACAACTTTCAATGTTTTCTTTTTCCCAAAGGAAAATGTGAGGTGAAACACTCATGATGTCCTGTCAGGCCTGCAGTTATATTCCTTTTTAGGATCTTTGGCCTGCCACACTCTCTATTATTTCATTATGCTGTTTCATTAGTGTAGTAATTATGAGGGGGCATAGAAAGGAGTAGAATTGTGGAATGTGTTGTTGTCATTCTTTTCTAGAAGCCCAAGGACATCTTTTGTCTCCGCACCTCTGCACCTGACCGGAACCAGCTGGGTGGAGATGCCAGCGTGGCTGAAGAAGATTGGATCGTGTGATGGATTTATGGGTGTGGGGATAAGATCATGAACTTTCAACTGGGTGGAATCCCAGGAAGTTTTCAGATTTGGGATTCCACAGTTCGTTGCCAACATGTCTGTCTTATTAAATTGGAACTTTGAGGATAGCTCTGCCTTGGACTCGGATTTAATTCTGCATGATATTTGGAACGCTGACATATCTTTCATATTTATGATTTTACATACATCCTCTTTTTCAAATATACATATTTCAAAATTCCATTATTTAGTCCCCCCACCCCAAAGCCTATTTTTTGGACCAAGTGTAAGCCGGATTTGAGTTTCCCGCTAAACTCATACTAATTTTACTTAATTATATATTGTTAAGCACCCGAGTTTTTTAATTCTCTCATTAGCGCTTCAGTTAATTATTGCTCATTGGGCGTATTTTCAATTCCCATTGTAACAATCCCCACATCTCAGATATCTTCTCCACTTAAGGGGGAGGGAAACTATCTGTCCAGTTAACCACACATGTGGTCCCCCTTTTGTGACCTTCTGACAAGCAAAGTCAGTGGAGAAGCCAGATCCACTTAACAACCTTGTTTCTAATTTAACAATGGCAGTTATTCACTTCGCAAAATGTGGCAAAACTCAATTAACAAAAGTTTCAGTTCGCAGCAACAATTCAGGGCTCAGTTGTGGTTGTAAGTTGAAGACTATCTGTATCTAAGCCAGGAAGTTGTACTCGTGCAGAACAAGTTCTTAGAGCAAACCACACCGGAATACATTGGCTTTGTACATGTTTCATTTTTGTAGAGCTATCAAGTATGTGTCAGGTAGTTGGAGAGTCCTTGAGAAAAATCGCTAACCATTATTATTTGTCCTTACCTGATCCGTGCAAAGGGAAATAGAAGAATACAAGTAGAAACAAAAAGGTGGAAATCCAAAAATCATACTGTCGTTTGAACAAGTTGTAAACATTGGCAAACCTAGCTGCTATTACTTATATATTTACCAAACTTCTACAGGTTGATCCTCAACTTAACGCCCATAACTGAGCCCCAAATTCTGTGGCTAAGCAAGACATCCTTAGCTGCAACCAGATGTGATCACCATGTTACAAAAAAAGATGTAGAGACTCTGGAAACAGTGCAGAAAAGAGCAACAAAATGATTAAAACATATGAAGAACGATGGCAGGGATTGGGTATGTTTAGTCTAGTGAAAAGAAGGACTAGGGGTGACATGATAGCAGTGTTCCAATATTTTAGGGGCTGCCACAAAGAAGAGGGGAGGTCAACCTGTTTTCCAAAGAACCAGAAGGCAAGATAAGAAGCAATAGATCAAGGAGAGAAACAAGCTAGAACTAAGGAGAGATTTCAAAGTGGAATGACTTGCTTTCAGAAGTTGTGATTGCTCCAACAACTAGAGGTTTTTGAGACTGGACAACAACTTGTCTGGAATGGTATAGGGTCTCCTGCTTGAACAAAGGGTTGAACTCCAAGGTCCTGCCAAATCTCTTATTCTATTATTTATTACATATATTTTATACCATTTTATCACCCTTCTTACCATATATGTTAATCACTGAAGTTTTAGCAGATCAATAGGGTTGGAAGGGCCCTTGTAGGTCATCTAGTCCAACCCCCTGCCAAGCAGGAGGCCCTACACCAGCGGTGGCGAACCTTTTTTGGCTCACGTGCCATAAGTGGGGGGAGTGCAGAGGGGTAGTGTGCGAGCGTGCTGTACCCATAATGCAATGCACGACCCGCCCAAGTGTGCATGCACTACAGGCACCCCCCCCCATTTTTTGCATGCTTTTTTTGCCCTCCCCAGGCTCCAGATAAATACACCTGGAAACATCTACCTACCTACCTACTCTCTCCCTCTCTCCCTACCTATCTACTGTATTTCTCTCTTTCTTTCTATTTCTCTCTCCCTCTACCTACCTATCTACCTACACCCTCTCTCTCTCCCTACCTACCTACTGTATTTCTCTCTCTCTTTCTATTTCTATCTCTCTATCCTATCATAGTCTTTTTTCCTCTAATTCCTACCCATTTTCTCTAGGCAGTCATAAAAACGGTTCCCTATACAGTAATATTCTGAATATTCTTTGTCTTTAATTTTAAAAGTTAACCCATCCATTTCAGCATATTCTAAAAATTTTCCGAATCGGAGTGTTTTCATTTTTCCAGTATTTAGCAAATATAATCCTTGCCGCTGTCAGCATATGTAAAACTAAATATGTAGTCCCTTTATCGTAACCCTCTGGAATTGTTCTCAACAGATCTAATTCGGGTTTCAAATCTATATTCTGTTTAGTTATCTCTTACTTTCCTGTTTAGATCTTACTTTTCAATGCACAGTTATGCTTTTTTGAATTCCATAGAATGCATATAGCAAAAGACAAGACAGTAACAACTAGAAATCAGAGGTGGGTTGCCAGTTTTTTTACTACTGGTTTGGGTGCACTCCCGTGGGTGCTCGCGCATCCACTCACGCACGATGCTTCTGCACATGCACAGAAGCATCCAAGCAGGTGGGAGGAGCTTCCCACTGCAGCTACTACCGGTTCGGCCGAACCAGGAGCAACCCTCCACTGCTAGAAATTCATATTTTCAGCTTGAAGTCAGAAGCCTGTAGCTGCTGTGTAAATAAGAACAATGCAATGAATATAGAAATCCATTCCCCTTCTTCCAGTTCCGTCATGCATATCACTAAATCCATTTTACCTTCCTTAAGGTGAAAATGCCCATAATTACGATATAGCTTCTCCTGCTAATATTTTATCTCCCAGCTTCTTTTAAATTGTCTTTGCAGAGCTAAAGCAATTCCAGGGAGGAATACATTGAAAAATCTATATCCCCAATTTTTTTTTAAAAAAAAAACGGCACTAAAATATAAAGGCTACTTAAATTGTCATTTTATCTTTTCAATCGGTAGACAGATAGGTTGGTAGAAATGGGTATATGTGTTTATCTGTGCATGAAAAAGAGAGAGAATGAGAATGAGGGAGTTAGAACTTAGTTAAATATTTGGAGATACAGAGTTTGAATGTTTGTGTCCAGTGGTTAAGGCACCAGACTAGAAACCAGGAGACTGTGAGTTCAAATCTCACCTTAGGCATGAAAGCCAACTGGGTGACTTTGGGTCAATTACTAGGAGATTGTGAGTTCTAGTTCTGCTTTAGGCATGAAAGCTAGCTTGGTGTCACTTTGGGTCAATCACCAGGAGACTGTGAGTTCCAGTTCTGTCTTAAGCATGAAAGCTGGCTGGATCACTTTGGGCTAATTACTAGGAGACTGTGAGTTCCAGTTCTGCCTTAGGCATGAAAGCTGGCTGGATCACTTTGGGCCAATCACTGACTCTCGGTCAAACCTACCACACACGGTTGTTATTGTGGGGAAAATAAGAGGAGAGTGTGGTTCAGCTTCATTATTAAACCTTCTTTCCAATCAGCCTCCATGTTTCCAAGTGTCTTCCTCCCGGCTTGAAACGGAATCAAATGGATATTTTTCCCCACAATTCCAATAAAATAAGCTGAAAATAAGCTGAAAAAATAAGCTTCAGTGCCAGGATAAGACCCATTTTGGAAACAGCATTAGGAAAGGGCTTCCTTGGGTTTGCTGATCCAGAAGAAGCTGTGACTCCAAAAGACCTTCAAATTCCCAATGTGCACCCATATTCATTTTGAGTCCTTCCAGGAAAAAAAACAAAAAACAAAACACGAGACATTGTCATTTCTGCTGAATGCTGCATCATTTTCTATCAGTTAAACATCCAGTGAACTAAATGTCCCTTCAGCCCCAGTTTTTAAATGAAGGATAATTGCTTAAGGTTAATTGTAACCTTTCTGTTCTAAAGCTCTTAAGTTTGCGTAATGGCTGATAATCTAGTTTACTGCCATTGTATCCCAGGCTGCAAAGACAACGTGATATTGCAATGCAGGATGAAGTGCAAAATTGTCCTCTTTTCTCTCCCATTTCTGAGTTATTTATAAATAGTGGCATTTTAACCATTTCTCATTCTGCCTGCATTTTAACACCTCCATAGTGCAATGCCTGTGTATCAGCCTAGAGTGCAGTCCAGTGGTGGGATTCAAGTTTTTTTTTTTACTACCGGTTCTGTGGGTGTGGCTTGGTGGGTGTGTCACGGCTTGGTGGGCATGGCTTGGTGGGCGTGGCAGGGGAAGGATACTGTAAAATCTACATTCCCACCCCAATCCAGGGGTAGGTTACTGCAAAATCTCCATTCCCTCCCGATCAGCTGGGACTTGGGAGGCAGAGAATAGATGGGGCAGGGCCAGTAAGAGGTGGTATTTACTGGTTCTCTGAACTATTCAAAATTTCCGCTACCGGTTCTCCAGAACTGGTCAGAACCTGCTGAATACCACCTCTGGATCCTATTCACAGTTTTTCAGCATTGGGCAGTGGCATCAAAACCTACTAATTTTTGTGTTGGCTCATACATATTTTTTCCAGAATCTGAATGTTCAATAGACCCATTTTCATTTTGAGATTTCACATCAAAGTTAGCATTATTCAGATATTGTACATAACCTAATTCAAATAATATATTGGGAATTCAGGACAGATAGACAAGAGGAATAATTTCTCCACAATAATTCTCCGCTAGACAATTACTTTTGCCATCACAAGCCACGGCTTGTGGCTCAGTTAGAATGAAACATCATGCTGAAATCAATTAACTACTTGGCAGCACAGCAAATTCTGTAAAAGACAGAAAAAACTTTTAAATTGACCTCAATAGGCTGAAAACCTGGACTGACCATAACAGCAGGAAATAGAAATGTGAAATTCTCATTCTCGTTCTAGTAAAAAAAAAAATCAGAAGTCCAAAATGAGGGAGGTGTGACTTAATAGTATTAAGAAGCTTTGAGCTGGCATTGGTTACCAGCCAAATAAATAATGTATGAGCGAGTAACAAGGCAAACAGAAATTTTAAGATGCTCAGTCAGTGTTGAAATTCAATTTTTTTTTACTACCGGTTGTGTGGGTGTGGCTTGGTGGGCGTGGCGTGGCTTGGTGGGCGTGCCAGGGGAAGGATACTGCAAAATCCCCATTCCCACCCCACTCCTGGGGGAAGGATAATGCAAAATCCCCATTCCCACCCCACTCCTGGGGGAAGGATAATGCAAAATCCCCATTCCCACCCCACTCCTGGGGGAAGGATAATGCAAAATCCCCATTCCCACCTCACTCCTGGGGGAAGGATAATGCAAAATCCCCATTCCCACCTCACTCCTGGGGGAAGGATAATGCAAAATCCCCATTCCCACCTCACTCCTGGGGGAAGGATATTGCAAAATCCCCATTCCCACCCCACTCCTGGGGGAAGGATAATGCAAAATCCCCATTCCCACCCCACTCCTGGGGGAAGGATAATGCAAAATCCCTATTCCCACCCCACTCCTGGGGGAAGGATAATGCAAAATCCCCATTCCCACCCCACTCCTGGGGGAAGGATAATGCAAAATCCCCATTCCCACCCCACTCCTGGGGGAAGGATATTGCAAAATCTCCATTCCCACACCACTCCAGGGGAAGGATACTGCAAAATCTCCATTCCCACCCCACTCCTGGGGGAAGGATAATGCAAAATCCCCATTCCCACCCCACTCCTGGGGGAAGGATAATGCAAAATCCCCATTCCCACCCCACTCCTGGGGGAAGGATAATGCAAAATCCCCATTCCCACCCCACTCCTGGGGGAAGGATAATGCAAAATCCCCATTCCCACCCCACTCCTGGGGGAAGGATAATGCAAAATCCCCATTCCCACCTCACTCCTGGGGGAAGGATAATGCAAAATCCCCATTCCCACCCCACTCCTGGGGGAAGGATATTGCAAAATCCCCATTCCCACCTCACTCCTGGGGGAAGGATAATGCAAAATCCCCATTCCCACCCCACTCCTGGGGGAAGGATATTGCAAAATCCCCATTCCCACCCCACTCCTGGGGGAAGGATATTGCAAAATCTCCATTCCCACACCACTCCTGGGGGAAGGATACTGCAAAATCTCCATTCCCACCCCACTCCTGGGGGAAGGATAATGCAAAATCCCCATTCCCACCCCACTCCTGGGGGAAGGATAATGCAAAATCCCCATTCCCACCCCACTCCTGGGGGAAGGATAATGCAAAATCCCCATTCCCACCCCACTCCTGGGGGAAGGATAATGCAAAATCCCCATTCCCACCCCACTCCTGGGGGAAGGATAATGCAAAATCCCCATTCCCACCTCACTCCTGGGGGAAGGATAATGCAAAATCCCCATTCCCACCTCACTCCTGGGGGAAGGATAATGCAAAATCCCCATTCCCACCTCACTCCTGGGGGAAGGATAATGCAAAATCCCCATTCCCACCCCACTCCTGGGGGAAGGATATTGCAAAATCCCCATTCCCACCCCACTCCTGGGGGAAGGATAATGCAAAATCCCCATTCCCACCCCACTCCTGGGGGAAGGATATTGCAAAATCCCCATTCCCACCCCACTCCTGGGGGAAGGATATTGCAAAATCTCCATTCCCACACCACTCCAGGGGAAGGATACTGCAAAATCTCCATTCCCACCCCACTCCTGGGGGAAGGATAATGCAAAATCCCCATTCCCACCCCACTCCTGGGGGAAGGATAATGCAAAATCCCCATTCCCACCCCACTCCTGGGGGAAGGATAATGCAAAATCCCCATTCCCACCCCACTCCTGGGGGAAGGATAATGCAAAATCCCCATTCCCACCCCACTCCTGGGGGAAGGATAATGCAAAATCCCCATTCCCACCTCACTCCTGGGGGAAGGATAATGCAAAATCCCCATTCCCACCCCACTCCTGGGGGAAGGATATTGCAAAATCCCCATTCCCACCTCACTCCTGGGGGAAGGATAATGCAAAATCCCCATTCCCACCTCACTCCTGGGGGAAGGATAATGCAAAATCCCCATTCCCACCCCACTCCTGGGGGAAGGATAATGCAAAATCCCCATTCCCACCCCACTCCTGGGGGAAGGATAATGCAAAATCCCCATTCCCACCCCACTCCTGGGGGAAGGATAATGCAAAATCCCCATTCCCACCCCACTCCTGGGGGAAGGATATTGCAAAATCCCCATTCCCACCTCACTCCTGGGGGAAGGATAATGCAAAATCCCCATTCCCACCTCACTCCTGGGGGAAGGATAATGCAAAATCCCCATTCCCACCTCACTCCTGGGGGAAGGATAATGCAAAATCCCCATTCCCACCCCACTCCTGGGGGAAGGATATTGCAAAATCCCCATTCCCACCCCACTCCTGGGGGAAGGATAATGCAAAATCCCCATTCCCACCCCACTCCTGGGGGAAGGATATTGCAAAATCCCCATTCCCACCCCACTCCTGGGGGAAGGATATTGCAAAATCTCCATTCCCACACCACTCCAGGGGAAGGATACTGCAAAATCTCCATTCCCACCCCACTCCTGGGGGAAGGATAATGCAAAATCCCCATTCCCACCCCACTCCTGGGGGAAGGATAATGCAAAATCCCCATTCCCACCCCACTCCTGGGGGAAGGATAATGCAAAATCCCCATTCCCTCCCCACTCCTGGGGGAAGGATAATGCAAAATCCCCATTCCCACCCCACTCCTGGGGGAAGGATAATGCAAAATCCCCATTCCCACCCCACTCCTGGGGGAAGGATAATGCAAAATCCCCATTCCCACCTCACTCCTGGGGGAAGGATAATGCAAAATCCCCATTCCCACCCCACTCCTGGGGGAAGGATATTGCAAAATCCCCATTCCCACCTCACTCCTGGGGGAAGGATAATGCAAAATCCCCATTCCCACCCCACTCCTGGGGGAAGGATAATGCAAAATCCCCATTCCCACCCCACTCCTGTGGGAAGGATAATGCAAAATCCCCATTCCCACCCTACTCTTGGGGGAAGGATAATGCAAAATCCCCATTCCCACCCCACTCCTGGGGGAAGGATATTGCAAAATCCCCATTCCCACCTCACTCCTGGGGGAAGGATAATGCAAAATCCCCATTCCCAGCCCACTCCTGGGGGAAGGATAATGCAAAATCCCCATTCCCACCCTACTCCTGGGGGAAGGATAATGCAAAATCCCCATTCCCACCCTACTCCTGGGGGAAGGATATTGCAAAATCCCCATTCCCACCCCACTCCTGGGGGAAGGATAATGCAAAATCCCCATTCCCACCCCACTCCTGGGGGAAGGATATTGCAAAATCCCCATTCCCACCCCACTCCTGGGGGAAGGATAATGCAAAATCCCCATTCCCACCCCACTCCTGGGGGAAGGATAATGCAAAATCCCCATTCCCACCCTACTCCTGGGGGAAGGATAATGCAAAATCCCCATTCCCACCCCACTCCTGGGGGAAGGATAATGCAAAATCCCCATTCCCACCTCACTCCTGGGGGAAGGATATTGCAAAATCTCCATTCCCACACCACTCCAGGGGAAGGATACTGCAAAATCTCCATTCCCACCCCACTCCTGGGGGAAGGATATTGCAAAATCCCCATTCCCACCCCACTCCTGGGGGAAGGATATTGCAAAATCTCCATTCCCACACCACTCCAGGGGAAGGATACTGCAAAATCCCCATTCCCACCCCACTCCTGGGGGAAGGATATTGCAAAATCCCCATTCCCACCCCACTCCTGGGGGAAGGATAATGCAAAATCCCCATTCCCACCCCACTCCTGGGGGAAGGATAATGCAAAATCCCCATTCCCACCTCACTCCTGGGGGAAGGATAATGCAAAATCCCCATTCCCACCCCACTCCTGGGGGAAGGATAATGCAAAATCCCCATTCCCACCCCACTCTAGGGCCCGCCAGATGTGATATTTGCCAGTTCTCATAATGACTCAACATTTCTGCTACTAGTTCTCCAGAACCTGTCAGCACCTGCTGAATTTCACCTTTGTGCTGGGTCCTTTATGCCTTCTGAGCTTGGTTGTTTTCTCACAAATGGTTCATTTACCCAAATGAAACTGATGGTGATAGCAATAGCAATAGGACGTAGACTTATATACCGCTTCCGAGTGCTTTTTACAGCCCTCTCTAAGCGGTTTACAGAGTCAGCCTGTTGCCCCCAACAATCTGGGTCCTCATTTTACTGACCTTGGAAGGTTGGAAGGCTGAATCAACCTTGAGCCTGGTGAGATTCGATCTGCCAAACTGCTGGCTATCGGCTGTCAGCAGAAGCAGCCTGCAGTACTGCATTCTAACCACTGCGCCACCATGACTCAGGGTGCTGATGGTGTTACCTACTTTGGGTCATGAAACGTCTGCAAGAAAACAAGCAAGCTTAGAGAGTACCAAGAACCCCTCATTTCAGCCCTGAGCTACAAATATTCTCTTTTATATTAAGGCGCATTCCTTCAAATCCAGTGATGTGCAGTGAGGTTTATGGCTGGTGAGGCACTGACACAGTGGTGGGTTTTAAATTTTTTTAGACTTGTGGACTTCAACTCCCAGAATTCCACAGCCAGGCATGCTCAGTTCCGATTTGAAGCGACAGCATTTGTTTTTCTCCTTTGCGCCCTCCACTATGAGGCAGGAGAACTGCGTGCCTCACCTAAGTCAGGAATTTTTAGGCTTTTAACCCTTGCTTAACTCTGCTCGAGTGATCATAAAACGCCTAAAGACTAGATGAGGCATGCAGTTCTCCTGCCTCATAGTAGAGGGCGCTTTTTTAGAGGCTTTTTTAAACAGTTAAGCAGAGTCATCCAAGGTGAGGCAGCAACTAGCTCAGCCTGACCTCAGCTCGCGCCTTTTTCCTTTTACATTTTCTTTTCTTTTCATGATGACAGTGGTGAGGCTGTGCCTCCCCTGACTGCACATCACTGTTCAAATATGACTTCAGGAACAGAGTGGTCAATGCCTGGAATGTGTTACCTGACTCAGTGGTTTCTTCCCCAAATCCCCATAACTTTAACCTAAGACTGTCTACTGTCGACCTCACCCCATTCCTAAGAGGTCTGTAAGGAGCGTGCATAAGCACACCAGGGTTCCTACTGTCCCTGTCCTAACAACCCCATTTATTCATATCTGTTAGATCAGGGCAATGAGAGGACAGACTCAGGATCAAGGTAACAACAGCTCTTTATTCACAGACAAGTATGTACAATCCAGCAGCTGTGAGGTCTGACAGCTCTCCTTTTATAGGGAGCTGTCAGACCTCTCAACCAATCAGGTTAAACCTCTGTTCCCGCCTAAACAGAGGACTGGAGTGGAAACCACAGCAGTTTGTGTGGATATCTAACAGTATTCATTTCCTGTATTCATAAACTTTTATGTACTTATATCTATTATCTTATACACGCTTGACAAAACAAATAGATAAATAAAAAATAAAAGATAAGTATTTATTTCATTGAGAGGGGATCTCCCAAACATTATTGTTGTGATTTGGGAACAAAGTCCCTACAGGCCTGCTTCATCATCTCTAACTAGAACTGACTGAGACAAGAATTACAATAGCAAGTGACTTTTTTTTAAAAAAAATCCAGCTCCCTTTTTAATACACGCAAATGATCTGGCGTTTGCCAGCTTGCATTTATGTCACTTTCAACATTCATCTCTGTGCAAAGAAAACAAATTACATGAAGGCAAACTGAATTAAGGCAGACTCTATGAGACCCAGGCAAGGAACGTCAACTCAAGCTGAGCCCATTTAAAGTTGCCTAATGAGGGGGAATCTTTTCCTTAGATGATAAATCGATATGAAATGGGAGGTGGGTGGTATGTGTTGGTAGGGCTGGTAGGGATTCCTGCAAAAAAAAAAAAAAAAAAAAAAACGCCAACACAGTCCTAGGCTGCATTAACAGAGAATCAAGATCACATGAAGTGTTTATGCCACTTTATAATGCTTTGGTAAGGCCACACGTGGAATATTGCAAGCAATTTGGGGCACCATGGGGTAAAAAAGCTATTGAGACTGTGGAAAGAGTGCAGAGAATAGCAATAACAAGGATTAGGGGACAGGAGGATAAAGCATACAAAGAATGGTTGGAGGAACTGGGTATGGCTAGTTTAATGAAAAGAAAGACTAGGAGTAACATGATAGCAGTATTCCACTATCTAAGGAGCTGTCTCTCAGGCCTGTACTTATGTTTCTTTTTAGGATCTTTGGCCTGCCCAAACTTTTTATTAATTTCCTATGCTATTTCATTAGTGTAGTAGTTGGGAGGGGGGAATAGAAAGGAGTAGGATTGTGGAATGTATTGTTATGGATTTTCTTAGAAGCTCAAGGTCGTCTTTTGTCTCTGCACCTCGACATCTGACCGGAAGCAGAGGGGTGTAGATGCCAGTGTGGAAGATGATGATTGGAACATGTGATGGATTTGTGGGTGTGGGGATAAGATCATGAACTTTCAACTGGGTGGAATTCCAGGAAGAACATTAGAGTTGGAATTCCATAGATGTGCTAACTTGCCTGTATGATTAAATTGGAACTTTAAGGATGAAGGTGCCTTGGTCTCTGATTAATTTCAAACATGGCATTTAGAACGCCCGACACTGTCATAAAGAAGAGGAGGTCAACCTATTCTCCAAAGCATCCAAAGGCAAGACAAGAAGCAATGGATGGAAATAATCAAGGAGAGAAACAACCTGGAACTAAAGAGAAAATTCCTAGCTGTGAGAAAAGTTAACCAGTGGAATGATTTTAAAAAAGAGATTGGACAATATTTGAATTGACATGGTATATGTTTTCCTGCTTGAGTAGGGATTAGAGTAGAAGACTTCCAACACTTCTGTTCTGTTCTGTTCTTGTTCCTGTTCTGTTCTGCTCTGCTCTACTAAAATAACTATTAAACTCTTGGGGAAAATCCATACCTTAAATACTTGGGCCCAATTCACTAATCCATTCATTCCCAATATAACACAATTTGGTAAGTCTTTATTGTAACTCTTTGTAATGTATCAATGGAAGAGAATATCTATATCTCAGGTTTGAACTGTGGGGTTCTTGGCGCTCTCTGACTTTAGTTGTTTTCTGGCAGACATTTCATTACCCAACTAGGTAACATCATCAGTGTTAGAAGGGAGTAGGGTTTGCTGTCTTTATATACAAGTAGCTAGCCCTTTCAGTGTTGCTGGTAGTATTCTTGACGATTCCTTGTACTTATAAACAATCAATACCCCAATCAAGAAATTACCAACTCAGATAAACAATAAGGTAATAAACAGCAGCCTAATCAATGAACCACCAAGAACACGCCTACCAACACTGAGAGGGTAAGCCATTGTATATAAACAGAGAGCAAATCCCACTCCCCGTTAACGCTGATGGTGTTACCTAGTTGGGTAAGAAAATGTCTGCAAGGAAACAATCAAGCTCAGAGAGCACCAAGGACTTCCAATGTCTTTAGTATGTCTGATTGGAGTTATATGATGATTAATGGTATTATTACTAGCAACATCATTCACAGATTACATAGCCCAGATCTCATGTGCTCAGTGAATTTATAGAAGCATGCCTTAGTCAATCCTCTATTGTCTAATACAAGTTCTTTAACCACCTAACCCAGGGGTGTCAAACTCGATTTCATTGAGGGCTGCATCAAGGTTGTGTTTCACCTAGGGGGCTGGGTGAACATGGCCAGGGTAGGTGTGGCCAGTTCAGTGGTGGGTTTCAAAAATTTTTAGAACCTCTTCTGTAGGTGTGGCCTGCTTTGTGGGAGTGGCTTGCCAGCCATGTGACCGGGTGGGAGTGGCTTGGCAGTCATGTGACTGGATGGGCATGGACAACTTGTAAAATGTGGTGAAACTCACTTAACAACGCTCTTGCGTAGCAACCAAAATGTTGGCTCAGAAACTCTGGCATTGAAGTGTGCAAGTCTTAAAGCTGTCAAGTTACAAGACCCTTGCACCCCTAACCCTTTAGGGAAAAAAAACCCCAGGGGTGTTCAAACTTGACAGCTTTAAGACTTGTGGACTTTAACTCCCAGAATTCCTCCTCCAGTCATGTTGGCTCAGGAACTCTGGCATTGAAGTGTGCAAGTCTTAAAGCTGTCAAGTTACAAGACCCTTGCACCCCTAACCCTTTAGAAAAAAAACCCAGGGGTGTTCAAACTTGACAGCTTTAAGACTTGTGGACTTCAACTCCCAGAATTCCTCCTCTCTTCATCTTGATGATGTGTGGACGGGCGGGGGGAGAGAGCTGGAACCGGTTCTAAACGGCATTGTAGATTTGTGGAACCTCTTCTATAGAAGAGGTTAGAACTGGCAGGAACCCACCCCTGGGCCAGTTCGACGTCATTCATGTTGGGGGTGCCTGTGGTGGCCCAAGCACTCTGCCAGCGAAAACAGAGATCCATTTTCCTGAGCTGCGTATGGCCCTCCTGAGCTCCATTTTTGCTAGTAGAAAGTTGCAGGAGGCCATCACAATAGAAAGCTTGGGAGGGCTGGATGCAGCTCTCTTGAGTTCCATCTTCATTGGCAGTTTCCAGGGCAGCCCCATGGGCCAGATCTAAGCACCCATGGGCCGGATACAGCCCACGGGCCTTGTGTTTAAATACCCCTGATCGAACCCATTCTCTAAGAAGATCAGAGACAGGGGAAAAATTGATTTATTTCACATTGTAATGTCAACCAAATTCATTCACATTTCCTGAGCCAGTTGTGGCTTGCCAGCGGAGCAGATTTGGACAGTGAGGAGGTTGGAGAGGAACATGGGCCAGTCCTGGAGTCAGGGGAAGGCTCTGATGAGGGCTCTGTGTCAGAGGCAGGGATAGAGCCAGAGCCATCTGACAGTTATCAGCTGCCTTCAAAGTCGGACATCAGTGAAGCAAATGAATAGCTAGAGTCTGTTCCCAGTGTGCGCATTGTAAGAGTTGCCAGATGAAGGGAACAGCTAAGGAACAAGGGTCAACGTGGGAGTAAAGCCACAACTCCCAGAGGAAATAAAAGAGGAGTGAAAGGGGAGTAGAGTTTGCAGGAGACAATTACAATACAATACAATACAATAGCAGAGTTGGAAGGGACCTTGGAGGTCTTCTAGTCCAATCCCCTGCCTAGACAGGAAACCCTATACCCTTTCAGACAAATGGCTATCCAACATCTTCTTAAAGACTTCCAGTGTTGGGGCATTCACAACTTCTGGAGGCAAGCTGTTCCACTGATTAATTGTTCTAAATGTCAGGAAGTTTCTCCTCAGTTCTAAGTTGCTTCTCTCCTTGATTAGTTTCCACCCATTGCTTCTTGTTCTACTCTCAGGTGCCTTGGAAAACAGTTTGACTCCCTCTTTTTTGTGGCAGCACCTGAGATATTGGAACACTGCTATCATGTCTCCCCTAGTCCTTCTTTCTATTAAACTAGAAATACCCAATTCCTGCAACCGTTCTTCATATGTTTTAGTCTCCAGTCCCCTAATCATCTTTCTTGCTCTTCTCTCCACTCTTTCTAGAGTCTCCACATCTTTTCTACATCGTGATGACCAAAACTGAATGCAGTATTCTAAGTGTGGCCTTACCAAGGCCTTATAAAGTGGTATTGACACTTCATGTGATCTAGATTCTATCCCTCTGTTGATGCAGCCTAGAACTGTGTTGGCTTTTTTGGCAGCTGCTGCACACTGCTGGCTCCTATTTAAATGGTTGTCCACTAGGACTCCAAGATGCCTCTCACAGTTACTACTATTGAGCAAGGTATCACCTATACTGTACCTGTGCATTTCATTTTTCTTGCCTAAATGTAGAACCTTACTCTTTTCACCATTGAATTTCATTTTATTAGATATTGCCCAATGTTCAAGTTTGTCAAGATCCTTCTGTATCTTATGCCTGTCTTCTGGAGTGTTGGCTATTCCTGCCAGCTTGGTGTCATCTGCAAATTTGATGAGTTCCCCATTTATTCCCTCATCCAAATCATTGATGAAGATGTTGAAGAGTACTGGGCCCAAAACAGAGCCTTGGAGTACTCCACTGAATACTTCCCTCCATGAAGATGCAGTTCCATTGAGGACTACATGTTGAGTGCGGTTGGTCAGCCAGTTACGAATCCATCTGGTGGTGATGCTGTCCAACCCACATTCTTCTACTTTATCTAGTAGTAGGTTATGGTCTATCTTATCAAATGCCTTACTGAAGTCCAAGTAAACTATATCGACGGCATTCCTCTGGTCCACTAATTTTGTCACATTATCAAAGAATGCAATAAGATTAGTCTGGCATGATCTGTTTTTGACAAATCCATGTTGGCTTTTGGCTATTACTTTGTTTGCTTCTAGGTGTTCGCAAATTCATTGCTTGATTATTTTTTCCAGAATCTTTCCTGGTATTGAGGTTAGGCTGATAGGTCTGTAGTTTCCTGGATCTAATTTTTTACCTTTTTTGAAGATGGGAACCACATCAGCTCTTTTCCAGTCCTCTGGTAGTTCTCCGGTGCTCCAGGATCTCTGAAAGATATAGTTCAGTGGTTATTAGTTCACTTAATTGGTTCGTGACTCTCCAAGACTCCTTGCCAAGTTTTGAAGATATCGGCCTGTCAGCTCTCCAAGCCAGATAAAGTCTGTGACTGTAAGACTTTACTGTATGTGAATGAGCAGAATTCGCAGTAAATGAATAAAAGGTTTTTTTGTCGGGAGCGGGAGTTTGCTTCATGCTCTTGGGAAGCCTCGGTCAAAACAATTGTAATGCCAACCAATTTCATTCACACTTCCTGAGCCAAACAATAACAATGTAATTAATTGACTGAATTATTATTATTAGTAGTAATAGTGACAACCCCCATGTACAGATTATATGAAGTGGGAAATGACATGCTTGTAGCAAAACTGCAAAAACTGTGCTCTTTCTGTGAGCATTCAGAGCTGCCCCCCACTTCAATCTCACCTTTCTATGTTAATCATTTTTTAAAGTAAAAGTAATAAATTGTTTCACTAGTTCAAACTTCTTTTCTGGGGGTTAAGGAACAGTCCTCTTTCTTCTATCATCTTTCATCTATTTTATGGCCCATATTGCCAGCTTTCCACTCCATTAACTGAGTAAATTTCCAGAGCTTGGAAGCTTGATAGTTCTCATTAGCAATTCATTTCCAGGATTTAAAAGGAGAAACTGCTAGGTATTCTGAATGGAAGTGTAGGAAGTTAGCACCCACCGCTCTCCTAGAAAAAATGAAATATTCTGGGAAATATTGAAAAAGCAGAATATTATAATTTCCTAGATCAGAAATGGATAGGAAACAGGCTCACTCTTAATAGCTCCCACCTTTGTCATTAAAATGCCTGAGGCAGTCTATTCTACATAACAAAGATCTCCCCCTTCGGCTCCAGGGTGATGGGAATAAGGCATGATAGTATTAGGCCTTTACCCATCTCACCACAGGGCACCTGGGAAGAAGCAATGCTCAACCAAACATGGACTGAAAACACAACTTAGAGAGTTGCTCCTACATGGCCGGACAACCAATCAGAATATATTTCTTACACAGGAACAGGAAACAGAGAGGTGGGGCTGAATAGAGAGTATAAAAAACTCAGGAACTCTCAGCAAGCCCCCCTTTCTCTCCTTTCTTCTTCAACCAACATCTGGAAGCATGTGACACCCCACCCCACCCCATTTTCTGTTCAGGACCTTAAACCATGTGGTCCTGTCCACCATTAAAACTATCTTTCCAAGCAGCCTCCATGTCTCCAGTGTATTTTTTCCCACTTGGAGCTGAACCCAGGTGGACATTTCTTCTAACAGAGGTGAGGGGGAGAGAGATCAGGTGGATATCTGCGGTCTTAATAGAGTCCCTGGCTTGTCCTCCAGTATCTAGACAACCAACAATATTCAGTGTAGACCTGAGGACCTCATGGCAGTGTGATAGAACACAATTAATATTGCTAGTTTCTGGCCAAGATCTGTTTAACTTGTACACATTTTAATCTTGCAATTTATATTGTAAATAGAATAGAATTGTTTATTGGCCAAGTGTGATTGGACACAGAAGGAATTTGTCTTTGGTGCATAAGCTCTCAGTGTACATAAGGAGAATAAAATACGTTCATCAAGGATAAAAAAGATACAACCCTTAGTGATAGTCAAGGTTACTAATGAGCTATCAAATCGTACTAGGAAACAATAAAAACAATATCAATTGAAAGATACAAGCAACATGGTTATAGTCATAACTGGGGAGAGATAGATACTAGGCAGGAAGAAAAGAATAATAGTAATGCACTCTTGGTAAATTATTGACAGTGTTGTGGGAATTAGTTGTTAAGTAGAGTGATGGTGTTTGGGGGAAAAAACTGTCCATTTGTCTAGTTGTTCTGGTGTGCAGTGCCCTATAGTGTCATTTTGAGGGTAGGAGTTGAAACAATTTGTGTCTAGGATGTGAGGGGTCTGTAGATATTTTCACTGCCCTCTTTTTGACTCTTGCAGTATACAGGTCCTCAATGGAAGGCAGGTGGTAGCCATTGTCTTTTCTGCAGTTCTAATTATCCTCTGAAGTCTGTGTCTGTCTTGTTTAGTTGCAGAGCCAAACCAGACAGTTATGGAGGTGCAGATGACAGACTCAAAATTTTATGTCATATAGCATGCCTTATTTTAATTGTGATTCTTCTGATGCAAATAAACAAAACAACAATCTTGGTTAGAGTTTATCCACATCTGTGCTGTTATTTTACCCAGGCCTATTTTACCCTTTGGTGAGGGAGAGGGAGACCGCCTCCCTTCATTCATTCCATCCGACTACTTGGCTTGACACTGGAAACATGGAAGCTGATTGGAAAGAGGGTTTAATGATGAACAGAATTACCAAGCACATGGTTCTCTGGGGCAGCTGACAAAATGGAGTTGAGAGTGAGGAGTTTTTATATCTTCTTTGGGCTTTGCACTTGAGCTTCCTGTTCCTGTGCAAGAACATATATTCTATTGACTGTTGTCAGATTCCCATGGGGCCATATAGGAGTTATGTAGAGGTCATAGCTGGCTCTGTTGCCTGAACTCCCAGGTTTGGTTGAAGTTTGGATTGCTGAGATGATGCAGTGAAGAGGCTTGTATTCTGAAAGGGTGTTGAGCAATTCCTATTGTGGGTTAATGGCTTTGTCCTGGTTTGGATCTTGGCTGAGGGCTAGTCCTACCACTCTGCCTTTATTCAGACTTTGCTGCAGGGAATTTCAAAATATCCTGTCTTGAGTGGATTTCTGCCTGCAGTATTTGCTTTGCCTATGAATAGAGCTATCTATCTCTCTATCTCTTAAGTACTGACATCTGCCGAGGCCTATTAAGAAAGGTGGGGGCTGCTTTCTCCCTCTAAAAAAACATGCTTCTCCATTTCTCATCCAGGGAAATATAATATTCTGCCTTTTTAATATCTCTCAGAATATTTCATTCTTCTAGGAGAGGGTGGGTGCTAACTTTCTATATTGTAACTCTTTGGTCAGGAGGCCCCGTACCGGAACACTCCATCCCCTCGTTCGCTCTCTAATTTGCCCCGCTCATCCGCACCATGCTGCCGACAAGTTCTCAGAAGAATAACCAGAAGAAGAAAGAACTGGTGAATGGCTAGGGTGGGAGGAGGGAGGATGTGGGGAAAGAGGGAAGAGGTGGAGCGGCTGCTAGAAGAGTGTATGCATGTGCACAGGCTGTGGGTTTTTAAAACATCGGAGTGAATCCACCACTGTTATGTATGTATTACATAGACAGTTAACATACAATAGCGGAGTTGGAAGGGATCTTGGAGGTCTTCTAGTCCAACCCCCTGCCTAGGCAGGAAACCCTATACCGTTTCAGACAGATGGCTATCCAACATCTTCTTAAAGACTTCCAGTGTTGGGGCATTCACAACTTCTGGAGGCAACTTCTGTTCCACTGATTAATTGTTCTAACTGTCAGGAAGTTTCTCCTCAGTTCTAAGTTGCTTCTCTCCTTGATTAGTTTCCACCCATTGCTTCTTGTTCTACCCTCAGGTGCCTTGGAGAATAGTTTGACTCCCTCTTCTTTGTGGCAGCCCCTGAGATATTGGAACACTGCTATCATGTCTCCCCTAGTCCTTCTTTCTCTTAAGCTAAACATACCCAGTTCCTGCAACCGTTCTTCCTGTGTTTTAGTCTCCAGTCCCCTAATCATCTTTGTTGCTCTTCTCTGCACTCTTTCTAGAGCCTCAACATCTTTTTTACATCATGGCAATCAAAACTGAATGCAGTATTCCAAGTGTGGCCTTACCAAGGCATGGTGTAGGATGTCCTGCTTGGGTGGTGGGGATGGGGGTGGGTGGGGTTGGACTAGATTTCCTACAAGGTCCCTTTCAACTCTCTTTATTTGCTAAATGCCCAATCCACCTCTGGATTGTCTTCATGAACTCGAAGCTAAAGGCTGAAGTGGAGATTTTTGGCATGCTAAGCAGGAAATTTGGTTGTGCCTTGAGATCAGACAATACCAAGGGGATTCAATAACTAGACTTTCCCAAGGCAGGACTTAGGCTGAAGAACAATTCTTAAAACCATTTGATCTTGAAACTGTCAGGAAGAATCCCCCTTAGAAAAAGAACTGCATTTGAGTTGCGTTCCGTGTGAGAATTTACGCCACTGAGTGCAGCCTATAATCCGTGCTGGATCCGATCAGAAACCTACATACTACACCTGCAATCTCTACAGGGATAAAACTGAAGCCTAAATAGAGATCTTGTTCTCCAGCAAGGGGCATGAAGAGGCATACGCTCTGTGATGTAGAATATAAATATATATCTGCCTTGGTGAATCAGTGTTATTATTAGGCTTATTCCACCGAAATCCCTTTAATCCCTTTGATGAAGCATATCCTTTGACTGCGCGGACAAAGGGATTCAGACTCGCTGTTCAAAGAGTCCTGAAATGAAATGGGCTTTCTTTTTAGAAGTATTTCATCCCGTCTGAAGACAGAGTAGAAGGAAAAAAAGAGAAGGAAAAAAAGTGCTGAAGATTGCTTAGATGGCTTATACAGGTATTCCTTGACTTATGATGGCAGTGAGCTCAAATTTTCCATTGCTAAGCAAGAGAGTTGTTGAGTGAGTTGCACCTCAGTTAATGGCCTTTTTGCCACAGTTATTAAGCAAATCACTGCAGTTGTTAAGTGAATCATGTGGCTGTTATGCGAATGGCTTCCTCTATTGACTAACACTGATGATGCTACCTAGTTTGGGTAATGAAATGTCTGCAAGAAAACAACCAGGCTCAGAGAGCATCAAGGACCCAGCAGTCGTCGTCCTCCTCCTCCTCCTCCTCCTCCTCCTCCTCCTCCTCCTCCTCCTCCTCCTCCTCCTCCTCCTCCTCCTCCTCCTCCTCCTTTCCGCAGACACCATTCCCTTCTAGTAAGTGGTGAAATTCAATTTATTTTGCTATCGGTTCTGTGGGCATGGATTGGTGGGCGTGGCATGGCTTGGTG
Organism: Natrix helvetica; assembly: GCF_964273705.1. Taxonomy (NCBI): domain Eukaryota; kingdom Metazoa; phylum Chordata; class Lepidosauria; order Squamata; family Natricidae; genus Natrix; species Natrix helvetica. The sequence goes on along the minus strand of NC_138550.1, from coordinate 160,296,828 downwards.
GGGGTGGCAGGGGAAGGATACTGAAAAATCCCCATTCCCTCCTGATCAGCTGGGACTCAGGAGGAAGAGAATAAATGGGGGCAGAGCCAGTCCTAGGCAGTGGCGTAGCGTGGGGGGTGCAGGGGGGGCCGGCCGCACCGGGCGCAACATCTGGGGGGGCTCCCTGACTTGCCCCACGCCGCCCTTTGCCGGACTGTGGCCACCTCTTTCTGCGCCCGGCTCGGCCCGCGAACTAAGCTCCCCGACCCCGGCCTGCCCAGGCCCCTCCTGCGCACCGCCTACCTCCCAGCGGAGCCGCCAAGACCCGCAGCGCCGCCCCTGCAGGAGCCAAAGGAGAGCGGCGCTGCGCTCCATCTGCCCGCCGCTGCAACGCCACTGCGTCCTCCCACTCCACCTGGAGCGCCCCGGGGAGCCGGCGCCTTCCCGAAGCCCCCGGTGCGCCTCCCACCCCCGCGGCACCTGCTTCCCTTCAGTCGAGCCTTTTCCTGCTGCCCTGCCGAGCTCCTCCTCGGGAGGAAGGCAGGAGGCCAGCATGGAGAGCCTCACTTGACTGATGCCGACCCAGGGGGCAGCGGCAGTCAGGCCGCCCTCGGGTTAGGGGGCGCAAATTACTTGCCCCGGGTGCTGACAATCCACGCTACGCCACTGGTCCTAGGTGGTATTTAACGGGTCTCCCAACTACTCAAAACTTCTGCTACTGGTTCTCCAGAACTGGTCAGAACCTGCTGAATACCCCCTCTGCTTCTAGTACTGATAATGTTATGTAATTTGGGTAATGAAATGTCTGCAAGAGAACCACCAAGCTCAGAGAGCACTTCTACTGACTTTGCTTGTGAGAAGATGGCTGGGAAGGTTACAAATGGTTATTGCATGACCAGGTGACACTACAGCTGTCATAAATACATGCTGTTGCCAAGCACCAAAACTTTGAGCACATGACCGTGGGAAAGCTACAATGGCCATAACTACGAAAACTGGTCATAAGTAACTTTTTTTTCCAGTGCCATTGTAACTTTGAACAGTCACTAAACAAATGGTTGTAAGTCAGAGATTGCCTGTGCACTGATCTTTATCTATCTTATACAATACAATACAATACAATACAATACAATACAATACAATACAATACAATACAATACAATACAATAGCAGAGTTGGAAGGGATCTTGGAGGTCTTCTAGTCCAACCCCCTGCCTAGGCAGGAAACCCTATACCCTTTTAGAAAAATGGCTATCCAACATCTTCTTAAAGACTTCCAGTGTTGGGGCATTCACAACTTCTGGAGGCAAGTTGTTCCACTGATTAATTGTTCTTACTGTCTGGAAATTTCTCCCTAGTTCTAAGTTGCTTCTCTCCTTGATTAATTTCCATCCATTGCTTCTTGTCCTGCCCTCAGGTGCCTTGGAGAATAGTTTGACTCCCTCTTCTTTGTGGCAACCCCTGAAATATTGGAACACTGCTATCATGTCTCCCCTAGTCCTTCTTTTCATTAAACTAGACATATCCAATTTCTGCAACCGTTCTTCATATGTTTTAATCTCCAGTCCCCCTAATCATCTTTGTCCCCTCACAGTTACTACTATTGAGCAAGATACCACCTATACTGTACATGTGCATTCCGTTTTTGTTGCCTAAATGTAGAACCTTACTCTTTTCACCATTGAATTTCATTTTATTAGATAGTGCCCAATGTTCAAGTTTGTCAAGATCCTTCTGTATGTTAAGCCTATCTTCTGGAGTGTTGGCTATTCCTGCCAGCTTGGTGTCATCTCAAATTTGATGAGTTCCCCAATGTATTCCCTCATCCAAATCATTGATGAAGATGTTGAAGAGTACTGGGCCCAAAACAGAGCCTTGGGGTACTCCACCGCATACTTCCCTCCATGTAGATGCAGTTCCATTGAGGACTACACGTTGAGTGCGGTTGGTCAGCCAGTTACCAATCCATCTGGTGGTGATGCTGTCCAACCCACATTCTTCTACTTTATCTAGTAGTAGGTTATGGTCTACCTTATCAAATGCCTTACTGAAGTCCAAGTAATTGGTCTTGGAAATTGGTTTTATGATCTCAGCCCTTCTACTCTTGTCATGGATGACTTTTTAGTTATGTGTCATGTCATTTCCAATCTATCAGATTTCATCTGTTGCATCTATCTCTATAAAAATGGCTGTCTGCATCTGTGTGTATGTTCCAGTAAAACTCTGATACGCCTCAAGCAATTTCAACCAAACCTGGTACACAGATGACTTACTGTATTCTCTGGAAAAAACATACTGTGGGGGTAAGACACCCCTAACACTCTTTGGGATGTGTGTTCTGTTAAGATACAGCCTGTTGTGCCTTAAAATGGCTTCTACTGTATAGCGCAGTGGAGTTGCCATGGTAACAGCTTCACAGTACTCCAGAAGGGGGCTCCCTCTGGTTGTCACGTTCCGGCGTTCACGTTGCATACAGAGATTCAGTTTGTTTGGTGAAAAACTTTTATCTGTATCTAACAATCTACGTGATGACCAGCACTTAATGACAATGATACAAAGGTAATCAAATCCAAGTCAGTTCTAACCAAGTTAACACCATCACCCATATATATACCATTACCCCACCCAGCTCCACCCACAATTCCACCCAGATGACACCCACCCACCATCACCAATCACCATGACCCACACCTCCAGCCACACCCCCACTCAGTGTCATCATAGCCTCTTTCCTGGTTAGTCGCATCCGAGCAAAGAGTTACATCAGAGTAGGCAGTTGCACCCGAGTGGAAGAGTTACATCAGAGGAGGCAGTTGCACCCAAGTAGAAGCAGCTACAGGCTCAATCGACATCATAGAGGCAACATCAACGTGGCAGCGTTGCATGGTGGGCATGGTGATGGACAGGGTCCCCCTGGATGGCAGCCTGAGGGCTGACACTAGTAAGGGGAGGAGGGAGAATCCAACATTAGAAATTACATTTGGTCTGGAGAGGCAGGCTTGATGTCGCAATGACACAACATGCAGTCTTGGGGCTCCAGGATTGCTGTCGATATCTCTGTTTCTGGGTGGTCCTTTTGGACCTAAACTGTTCTGAAGGAACAGTGATAGAGAAGAGCATGTCCTGCTGATCTCAGGAGCGTGTCAAAATGGTGAGAAAAAATTGTATTATTAGAGAAGGGAAAACCCAAAAGACTTGGAGTTTAAAATAAAATCGAAGACAGAAGAAAATAAGCGGGGAATTAACCCTGGTTTAAAACTATTGTGTTATCTTTTCTACCTTAACTTTGTTTGTTTTTTATGGATGCCTCTTACTTTTAAACTGGACTGGTCTCTTTTTTTCCTTCTTCCTCAAATTTTTTTTTATTTTTTTGTATTTGTGGATTAAAAGCTTCTCTCGTAAGGCTTGGACGGAGCGTAATTTTTAAACATTTTTTTTTTACCTCTTTCGGAGCTTGGAGTTTACAGAGATGGAAAAGAGATAACACTGCCATCTAGTGGCTAGAGGCTATAAGTTTTGTTTATTGAAAGGATCAGTTGAAAACTTTTTGTTTATACAGGTGTTCCTTTGAAGGAAAGAGAAAGCTTTGATTTGAAAAACTCCACTGAAGTTGTTTGAAACCTAAAAAGTCTCGGATGTTTTGGCAGTGTAACCTGGAAAATGGCACAACGTGAAGAAGAAAAGGCACTAACTTTGCAAAGAATTTTCTTAGAAATTCAAAAAGTTTTAATAATTACCGAGAGAATTGAAAAGAGACTTGAAATTATAGATCAAAATACAGAAAGTACGGGGACAGTGATGAAGTTTGAGGACAGAGCTGAAAAAACAACAGAGACATATCAAAGTGATAAGAAAATTGTTAACACTGACAGCAAACTGAGAGTGGAGGGAAATGACAAGTGTGAAATACGGAAAGGAGAGATCGATGAACCTGAACTTTATTTTAGATGTCAGAACATAGATGAAGAAAGGAGAGAAAATTTGGCAGAAATAATGAGAGTAATCTCGGCAGAAGCACTAATGATAACAAAAGTAAAGCTGATCAAAACAGCAGATAGAGGGTTTCGAATTCTTATAATGAACAAGTTCTTAAGAGAAGTCCACATAAGACTTATCAAGAAAACACTTAGAGTACAGACTTTACAAATGGCAAGAGATATTGGACTACACTATCTCTGGAAGGACACAGGATGATGAAATGAAATGTCACAATAAATTTTAGGTAATGTAGTTAAATTTTGAGTGCTATGTACAACGTAATAATAGCTATAGTCAAATAAATGATTAATAATGATAACAAAGCATTTATATAAACTAGATTGATAATATGAAATTTTATACAAACTGTAAGTGAGGATTATGGAGATGATGTTGAATAACCTTTTTATAAAAGATAAACAATTCTATATAGAATAGAATATAAAGATGTAATCATTGGATGATTTCAGGATGATGTAATAAAATGTCATAATATAAATTTACTTCAAATTTAATACGCCTTATGTTGAAAAGATGTAATAATAGCTAGGCTTAATGGATGTTTAATAATTATAACAATTTGTATTGATGATAGTAATAATGGGGAAAAACATGGAATTGAAAATTATTGGAGAATGTTATCAATGCTAACATAACAGAATGACTTAGAATAGAATAAAAAAATAACCCTTTATTATTGAAGATGATACAATGAATCATTATAATATTTTTTTTTAAAGGATTTTATTGGTTTTTAAACATTTATGGGAAAAGGTAAAGGGGTGCATAGAAAATTTTGGCAGCTCCCACACTAGTGGTAGAAATCCCTCCAAATCTCACAATTTTTACAATATTAAAAACAAGATATAAAAGATAAGCAAAAAACAGAATCTTATTCTACATTGTATCAACCATGTGTTCAATCATTTTTCCTTTGTCACTTTCTAGTATATCAACAATTACAAATATTTCAAATACTTTTATTTTTGTGACCTGAGCCTTTTTGATATTGCTCCTTCCTCCCTCTCCCCAGGTGGAGCCATAGCCCCCCCCCCCCTCCTTCATATCTTGTACCTTGCTACCCTTTTCACTACCTTCCCTATGTTTGTCCTCTAGGAGAGAAAAGTGTTTTTTAATGAAGGCTTCAGCCTCCTGCACTGTATTAATTCTAATCCTATTTCCCTCCCAAAAGATAAACATTCCCTCTGGCAATAACCATCTAAACCAAACTCCTTTATTGTATAATTTCTTTGATAAGGAGGAATACTTCCTCCTTCTTTCTCTTATCTTTTTTGGAATCTGCTTAAGAATGGTGATTTCTTCATCTTTATATTTTAGTGTTCCCTCCCTTTGGGCCCCAAGCACCTCATCCCTTGTGGTCCTCCTGAGAAATTTAACATGTACCTCCCTTGGAACATTATGACTTCTAGCATATGCTGAATTAATCCTGTAAACCAGGTCCATATCCCACCACAACTGTTCTTTGTCTCTCTTAATATATTCTGCTAAAATTGTACTCAGAATATCTTTAAGATCTTCATTTTCTGTCTCTGGTAGGTTCTGGAATCTGAGAAAAAGGGACATTTTTTTCAAATTCTATTTTTGCAATGAAGTTTTCCACTTCTACATTTCCCTTCTGGACAGCTTTAACCTCCTCCCCTAGCCCAGCCGTCCCCTCCTCCAACATCATAATTCTCTGTTTGTTTTCTGTAATATGATGTTTAACATCTCTGAGTTCATCTTTAAGATCTGTCACCTCTTTTTTCAACTCATTTTGACCCCTCATAATTTCTTGAAACATTTGGGTAACAGATAGCTCTTTCGGGCTCTCTCCAGACCATTCTTGTTGTAACAATGAGGTAATTTTCGTTTGCTGCATGCTTGCACTGGAGGTGGCAGACGGAGGAACCGAAAATGACTTGCCCATTGGTGGTTTCTTAGGCCCCATTTGTCTAAGTTCAGAGATGTATATACAAAGAAAATGGCGTCAGCGGATTGCGCAGCTGTGCCGGTCCAAGGAGGCAGGCAAATCCGAAAGTGAAGGGTTAATTCTCCTTCACAGTTCCAAGACACCGAGGCACAGCAGAAAGGGGAAAGTCCAGGTAGACAATGTAACAGGAGAGGTCCCGGTTTCCCTCAGAGATGGTAATAAAACAATACCAGAGGGTTTTTTCCAAAGGTAGTTTCAAAAGGCAGACTTCATTTGTAAGTGCAAAAACAAAGACGGAAGGGAGCCATCTTAGCTCCTCCTTTCACAGGGAGAAGAACGGAGGTTTCCATAAGTTTTTTTTAAAAAAAGACAGCTCAGCAATCATCTCTTGCAATTGTGATAGCGATCTTTCTCACATAGTTAGTTCAAATGACGAGTCAGCATTTGTTCTCTCTCCATTCCAATAGAGAGAGAGATAGTTCAAATGCCGCTTAATCCGAGGGGGGAGGGTAAAGAGAAGAAACACCCCCCTCTAATCTTCAGTTTCAAATAAAGTTGAACATGAATTTACAGTAGTCTGCTGCTTATCTTTTAATGACGATTAAGGAGATCAGGGTGGCTCCCCCACCACCAGCATTCAGCCGCTCTTCCTTGGATAAACTCCTTCCTCCCGGAGCCTATTCGGCAAAAGGGTGGACAGCCCGAAGCTGTCCCAAACCCCCCCTCCGCTCCCCGGCTCCTAGGCGAGGCTGAAAACACCCCCACCGGCTGCCGTGGATTCCGGGGGGTTTCAGCGAGCTGCCCTTTGGCAGGGGACCCCTCCAAGGCCCCCTATGCTCCTTATGGAGTCAACCAAGGAGACGAGCGGCAGACAGCACGTCAGTCGCCAGCAGGAACCGGAAGTGATCAAATCATTATAATATTAATGGTTATATATTTAGAATACCTTGTCTAAAATGGAGAGACAATAGTGATAATCAAACAAAGGAGGCATAATAACAATGTATACAAAGATATCTTGATTAACAATATGTGAATTTTGATAAAATTCAAGTGATAACTATGGAAAGGACGCAGAAAGACCTTGTAACCAATTGACACACTGTATGTAGTTGAAGAGGCTTTTATGTTATATGTGTTGTGTGTTTGTGTTTGTCTGAAAATTAAAAAAAATATTTTTTAAAAAAGAAATTACACTTGGTCTGGACATTTTCCCCCCTATAAATCAATACCCATACAAGGCTGGGTTATCAGCTACTTAAATATAAAATTCTCTTAAGAGGACCTTGTTCGACAGTAGAAATTCATTGGTAATTCCATAGGCATGTTAACAGATTGAAGAAGGTCTCCTTTCTTTTATCTCATCTGAATAAGTGACCTACATTATTTTCCCTCTGGTAGGCAAGAGTTTTAGAACAACAAGTGTTCTTGAATGTGTCATTTTGGTTCTGTGAAGGAATATATAGGATGCAGATGATCTCCAAAGTCAACACATTGGTCCCCCACCTGGCTCAGCTCATCAGTCCCAGTTATTGCCACTGAGTTGAGTTCTTAGTCATGCATTTGTTGGTGCCCACAACGGGTGAGAATCTTTGCAGATGTTGAACTAATTAGAAGCAAGGCAATTAGACAACCATGGCTTCAAGTAATTAAAAAGTGTTTATCGTTGATGCAACAACAGAGCAGAGCATGGAGTCTGATATATCCATTACTGTACATCTGGACCACAG
>NC_138550.1:160054060-160289011 GCF_964273705.1 Natrix helvetica | reverse complement strand
GTGGAACACTACTGGGCAGTGGCCAGGGGTGGGTTCCTGCCAGTTCTAACCTCTTCTATAGAAGAGGTTCCACAGATTTACAGTGCCGTTTAGAACCGGTTCCAGCTCCCTCCCCCCACCTGTCCTTACATCATCAAGATGAAGAGCAAGAGGAGGAATTCTGGGAGTTGAAGTCCACAAGTCTTAAAGCTGTCAAGTTTGAACACCCCTGGGGATTTTTTCTAAAGGTTTAGGGGTGCAAGGGTCTTGTAACGTGACAGCTTTAAGACTTGCGTGCTTCAAATGCCAGAGTTTCTGAGCCAACATTTTGGTTGCTAAGCAAGAACGTTGTTAAGTGAGTTTCACCACATTTTACAAGTTGGCCACGCCCACCCAATCACATGGCTGGCAAAGCCACTCCCACCCAGTCACATGGCCAGCACGTCACTCCCACAAAGCAAGCCACACCTACAGAAGAGGTCCTAAAAATTTTGAAACCTACCACTGGCTGTGGCCCATTTGGAACCAGGCCACGCCAGCAGCGGATGAGCACATGTGTGCGCAGCTGACTTGTGTGAGGTGTGGGCACTGGTACTTGCAGCCCCATTTGGGTTGAAAAGGTTGGGGAACGCTGGTCTAGAGTCCCTTCATGCCCACAATAGAACTAAGTCCTTGAATTCCATTGACTCTTATCAACCGCCAATACTTTAATTTGCCTTGAAGTAAGTAGTTCAGATTACAGATACAGATTTCTATCTGTACAGATTAACAGAGTTGGAAGGGACCTTGCAGATTATCAAGTCCAACCCACCCACCCCCAAGCAGGAGACCTTACACTATTTCTGACAGATGGCAGTCCGGTCTCTTCTTGAAAGCTCCCAGTGATGAAGCTCCCACAACTTCTGAAGGCAACTTCTGTTCCATTGGTTGATTGCTGTCACGGCCAGAAAATTTCTCCTTATTTCCAGGTTGAATCTCTCCTTGATCTGCTTCCGTCCATGATTCCTTGTCTGGCCTTCAGATGCTTTGGAAAATAGCTTGACCCCCACCATCCTCCCTGGCAGCCCTTCAAATATTGGAAGACAGCTCTCATGTCTCCCCCGGTCCTTCTCTTTACTAGACTAACCATGCACAGTTCCTGCAACTGTCCTTTGTATGTTTTAGCCTCCAGTTCCCTAATTATCCTGGTTGCTCTTCTCTGCACTCTTTCTAGAATCTCAACATGAGATTAGTGCCAGGCACAAGAAATCAGAAACGAGGTAGTTCAAATGACTACAAATTTATTGCATGTTAACACTCTCTATAAGAATCTGAACTGCTAGCAGCAAATTTATACTTGGAAGACATCTGACTTCAGCACCTTGGCAAAGTTAACAGAATAACAGAGGTAGAAGAGACCTTGAAAGTCTTCCAATCCAATCCCCTGTTCAAGCAGGAGACGCTATGCCACTGAGGGCTAACCTTTTTTGGATCGCGTGCCAAAAGCAGGGGGAGCGCAGGGGGGGTCATGCGCGGACGTGCCCACAGCCATAATGCTATGAGTGTGACCACCACCTCCTGTGCATGCATGTGCAACCAGCTGTCCCCCTGCTTTTGGTGTCCTTTTTTCACCCTCCCCCAGGCTCCAGAGGCTTTCTAGGAGCCTGGGGAGAGTGAAAAGAGTCTCCCTCACCCCACCTCCCCGGGAGCCCTCTGGAGGCTTCAGGAGCTTCCCTGAAGGCTCCAGAGGGCGAAAAACAGCCCTACGGACAAACCAGAAGTCACCATTCCCAAACTTCCAGGTTGCTCATACGGCTGTTTTTCGCCCTCCGGAGTCTTCACGAAAAACGGATCAAAGCACAAACTGGAAGTCCATCCATGAACTTCTGGTTTGTGCGTTGGGTGGTTTTTCGCCTTCGGAGGGCAAAAAATGGTGGAGTCAGCTGGCCAGCACCCGAAGTCAGCTGGCCAGCATGCGCATGTGCGCTGGAGCTAACAGGGCAACGCCTGACATGCCCTAACAAAGGGTTCCACGTGCCACCTGTGGCATGGGTGCCATAGGTTCACCATCACGGCCCTATGGCATTCGAGACAAATGACTGTCCAATCTCTTCTTAAAAACCTCCAGTGTTGGAGCACCCACAACTTCTGAAGCCAAGTTGTTCCACTGTTAGGAAATTTCTCCTTAGCTCTAGGTTTGTTCTCTCCTTGATTAATTTTCATCGGTTGTTTCTCGCCTTACCTTCTGGTGCATTGGAAAATAGGTTGACTTGCTCGTCTTTGTAGGAGCCCCTCAAGTACTGGAACACTGCTATCACGTCTCCCCTAGTCCTTCTTTTCATTAGACCAGACATACCCAGTTCCTGTAACTGTTCTTCATATGTTTTTGCCTCCTGCCCCCTTATTGCTCTTATTATTCCTCTTATTTTGCCACCTTCAGATTTTATTTTCAGACTATTTCAGAGCAATAGGGAACCCCAGAAGAACAAGAAGGGGATGATCAGACATTCAGCATATTGAAATGGTGGACGGTGGAGGCAGCCAGTGCCCCTTGGGCAGTTCGGGGGGGGGGGGGCAAAACCAGGAGGCATCCCTGTGATTCATCCCAATGCATTTCCTTCCCACAGTAGGGGGGGGGGGGACAGAGATGGACAATACTGATAACTTACAACTGTTCAAGGGAGGGGCCAAATCTTGGGAGAAGGAGAGAAGACAGCTCCAGAGAAAAGAGGAGGAACACGATGGAAACCAATCAAGAAGGAATGGATGGAAGCTCATTATGGAGAGATCCAGTGTAGAATTCAGGAGAAATTTCCCGACAATTAGAACAGTGAATCAGTGAAATGGTTTGCCTTCAGAAGTTGTAGATGCTCCATCACTGGGGTTTTTTAAGAAGAGATTGGACAACCATTTGTCTGAAATGATATAAGGCAGTGATGGTTAACCCTTTTTGTGCTGAGTGCCCAAAGCCTCTTTGCCAGCGCGAATGGCCTGCTGCCATAGTCTCTTTGTCACTGCAAGTCCCCCTCACATGCCCCGTTGTGGGCCTAGAAAGCCTCCTGCACCAACCTGGAAGCCAAAACGGGGCACAGGGAGGCCTCACACGAGCAAAGAGGCTGCAGAATAGGCCATTTGCGCCAGCAAAGAGGGTGCACGTGTAGGCCATTTGTGCGAAGAGGCTGCGGGTGTAGGCCATTTGCGCCAGCAAAGAGGCTGCGGTGTAGGCCATTTGCTCCGACGAAGAGGCTGCGGGTGTAGGCCATTTGTGCCGGCGAAGAGGCTGCGGGTGTAGGCCATTTGCACCGGCAAAGAGGCGGCAGCAGTGGAGGAAGGCCAGTGTCTCGGGGCCAGGTCATGCCTAGCTTCACCAACAAAGGTGAAACCACAAAATGCAATGCAAACATCCCCGGCATGCCCCTCACCCACTGCGCATGTACGGCAGAGACCCAAAGACCAGCTGGCTGGCGGGAGGCACGCACACATGGGTGGTAAAGCTGGGCTGCGGTGATGGCTGGCCTGCCCGCAGAGAGGGCTCTGCATGCCACCTGTGGCCTGCATGCCGTAGGCTCGCCTTCACGGATATAGGGTCTCCTGCTTGAGCAAGGGGTAGGACCAGAAGACCTCCAAGGTCCTTTCCAACTCTGCTATTCTGATGAAAGCTCCTCTCAACAGGAATAGGAAGGCATCCAACCTTGTAGCTCCAGAAGTGTTGCAAAACTGTCATTGCCATAATAATATCCTCTGGAGTTAATTAGCTCAGTTTGCAAAGCTCCCCCCCCCCAAGACATTCAGTGTCAGCTTCCGACTATCCCTAAAGCCCCCAATACTTTTTTTAATCACAGGAGTAACGTGTAGCTATCATGACAAGCAGTCATTGCTTAGACGGAGCTTCCATGATTTAGCTGATCTCCTTTGACAGCCTGTCTAAGTTGCTTGCCCCGACTCCATTCTCAGATGATGCAGGCCAAGCACACAATGTGCTTCCTTTGGCCTGCTGTGACTTCCCTACCATTCAACCATCCCTGAGTAATGCCAGATGCTAGGATTACGAAAGAGGAAGAGAGAAAATGTTCTCTTTCTGATGTGCCTAGTACAAATGGTTTTAGTTTCTCCGAGGCCAGTGATGGTGAGCCTTTCTGGCACCGGGTGCCCAAACCAGAACACACATGCATGCCTGTGCATGTGCGGGCGCTCAAGTGCCAGAAACCCATAGACCAACTGGCCAGCACATGCATGCCTGTATTTTGGCCAGTTTCGGCTGTTTTCTGGGCCATTTTCAGGTTGGTTTTGGGGCCAAAAATGGCCTGGAAAACAGTCTACAAAATGGGCTGAAAACAGCCCTCCCAAATTGCCCGGAAAAGCCCAGGAAGCAGCCCAAAAACACTGTCTGTTTTTTGACCACTTTTTGGCCATTTTTCCAAGCCATTATTGGGCTATTTTCCGGTGCTCCGATGCCCATGAAGACCAGATGACCAGCACGCATGTGCGCACTGGAAGTCAAAAGAGCAGCTGGCGACACCATGCTTGCCCACAGAGTGGCCGGTTTCAGCTGTTTTCTGGGCCATTTTGCTTTAATCAGGGAGTAAACTTAAAAGACCCAAAGCTCCAGTGAAAAATATGTAGAATATTACTCAGCAGCTAACAAATTACATAACCAAGTTGTTATATACAACAGGGGATAAAGGATGAACAAACTTTGCCCTACACAATTTACTGGTTTTTCAATGCCCTTGATTTTATTTTAAAGGAAAACCATAACTTTACACACTCCTTTCCAGGGTGGTCCTGCGGGCCGGATCTAAGCATCTCATGGGCCGAATCCGGGCCTCGGGCCTTGAGTTTGACACCTCTGCTCTACCAGGAGCTTCATGTTAGTATAACATCAGGGATGTGTGGGAAAAACCTTCATCTTACTCAACAGCCTAACAATTTTGGCTACACAATGGTATCACTGAAAGAAAAAGAGGGCAACTATGAGAGACATCTAACAGTCCTAATAGGCAACTACTTAAATATGAGCCAGCAGTGTGAAACAGCTGCCAAAAAAGCCAACACAGTTCAAGGCTGCATCAACAGAGGGATAGAACCAAGATCACGTGAAGTGTTAATACCACCTTATAATGCTTTGGTTAAGGCCACACTTGGAATACTGCATCCAGTTTTGGTCGCCACCATGAAAAAAAGATGTTGAGACTCTGGTAAGAATGCAGAGAAGAGCAACAAAGGTGATTAGGCTGGACTAGAGGCATATGCAAGAACTGGGTATGTCCAATCTAACAAAGAGAAGGACTAGGCTGCACGTAGCAGTCTTCCAATATTTGAGAAACTGTCAAGGAGAGAAGGGGGTTGACAAAAAGCAAGGGATGGAAGCTGATCAAAGAGAGATCCAATCTAGAACTAAGGACATATTTCCTGCCAATGAAGACAATTAATCAGTGGAACAGCTTGCCTCTGGAAGTGTTCAAGAAGAGTCTGTAGAGATTCTCAGTCATCTAGGTCATGGTTGTCCCAAAGGTGCGTTTTCAGGAGGCAACTGGACTTTGTTTTTTTCTTTTGAAAACATTTCACTTCTCATCCAAGAAGCTTCTTCAGCTCTGACAGGATAGGAATGGAAGGATTTATATTCCTTGCAGACATCTGGTCATTTGCATCCTTTTAGAGTGTTGTTGAGGCCACTTGGAGGTTTATCTGTGTCTTCAGGGTCGCCTGAGTAGTGCTTCTGATCCTGTAGTCATTTCTCTCCCCCCCCCCTCTGGAAATCTATTTCTTATTCCCACACCATTCCAAGGGTGTTCATCCCAAATTGTGTATCTAAAAGTTTGTAGAGATTCCCAGTCATCTGGGTAACGGTTGTCCCAAAGGTGCTTTTTCAGGAGGCAACTGACTTTCAGGTTTTTCCCTATTGTTGTACAACTGAGGAAGTAGAAAATAAATACTTCCATCTTATCTATTAGTCCGAGAGGATGCAGTGAGCAAGATAATGTCTGTCAACATTCCATTACAATGACAAAATGCAGGGCAATCAGCCAGATTAGAGAATTGAATGATGTCACTGAGAAGTTGTGAAACCAACTAATTATAAAATCAAATACGGTCATTGAAATTAGTTGTCTGTTTCTAAATTTCAGACCCACCTTCAAAAAGGGAAAAAAAAAGAGATTTCAATTCATCTTCACTGTATAAGGAGAGCTGTTTTAGGACTTTGAATGTTTGGGTTAACTTTATCTTATCATTTTAAGAGGGGCAATTGGGATTAGTTAACAACACAGAGCGAGCGAGATTCGAACAGCTTGACACGAGGGTCAGATATGGGATATTCCATCCTATACCTTACAATGAGCGTCTCTGCAGAGGTAGAAGACCTGGCTCACATCCTATTTAATTGTTGCTTGTATAAGGGGGTGAGAGATGTGTAACTTGGTCCATATACCAAACGAATGGCCCGTTGGGATCCCCCATATCAAAACAACTTACCTTTTGTGCGCCCAGAACCAGAAAATAACATTTAACACAGCACAGTGTTAAGCAAAATGGTTCGGTTGAGATTTGCATATGTGGGACTAATTGGGGTCGATTGCAGGGGCGACACCAAAATATAACTTTATCATATTTTATCTATATCTTAAATCATCGTATTCTGTTCCAATTTCATTTTAGACTATATTTTATTTCAATTCCATTTTAAATTGCATTTTAGCACGTTCCGTTTTATATTGCTTTTATCAGATTTGAGTAATCATTTGTTTCTGGAGCTTTGCACTTTGATATGTCCCAAGGCCAAGGGCTAATCAATAAAGACTTAATGTCGATGTAATGTCAATTAAATGTACCAGTTTGTCTACACCAGTAAGATCACTGTGATACTGGGAATGATCTTAATAGCTGGGAGGATGGAATTGGCCGTTTCTACTGCCTCTGCAGATGGTGCTGAAAAAAAAAATGACCTTAGCATTGTTTTTCTGATTAGGCATTGTCAGTTCAGATCTGCTGGGATTTTTGAAGTTAGCTCAAGCATGCGTGGTTTTGGGTTGTTGTTGGGTTTTTTTTTTAGCATAAATAGGAATTTTCTCCCTGTGCTCCTGTGTGTGCGAGTTTCATGTTTTTTGCAATTTCAGATCAAATCAGCTTAGCTCTATCAATCGGAATACAATTTCAAATTGACTCAAGTCTTCAAAGCAAACGGCAAATTGAAATAGGAATGAGGCTAATGCAAATGCACTACACATCCAGGCATGCATAAAATATTTGCCCTTTCTTTCCCTTGTGGTCTCACCTCCTGGGTGACTACTGTGAGTGGGAAGGAAGTGAAAAAGTCTTGCACACGTGTGAACAGATGTACATGTGGGAATATTGTTTGCCGTAAACCACAGCAAGGTTCTTAGCCCGGGGTGCCCTTTACCAAAATAGGATCTGGGCTAGAAATATACCGTATTATGCAGACTATAAGATGCACCGGTGTATAAGACAAACCAAGATTTCGAAGAAGTAAGTAAAAAAAAAGAGTTTTTGTCCTCCCTGGTCCCTAGGAGTACTCTGCAGGATTCAGCAGGGCTGGGGAAGGCAAAAATGCCCCTGTTTTTGTGAAAAACAGGTGGAAAATGGGCCGTTTTTCACAACAACTGGCATTTTTGCCTTCCCCCAGCCCTGCTAAAGCCTGCAAGAGTGCTTCTGGGGGCTGGGGGGAGACAAAAATGCCTCTTTTTGCAAAAAACGGCCTGTGCGAGGGCAGGGTCTTCAGGAGGCCAAAAATGGCTGCATTTGGTGTATAAGACGCACCAACATTTCCACGTTCTTTTAGGGCGGAAAAAGGTACGTCTTATACTCCCCAAAATATGGTAGATCAATATTGCTTTATAAGTAAATGATAGGTCACCCACAGATACAAAATGAGAAGACCCGTAAAAAGGAATAAATCACCTTATATACAGGTCAAACCTAATGAAATATGTTGTCTCATTGGCTAGAATATTTTGAGTCATTTTACCTCTGAACAGTCTCATCTGATTTTTTAAAATAAAAAAATAAGAATCCAGTTTTTACATGGGGCGCTTGCTTGCTTGCTTCAAATAAATGGTGGTGGTAGGGGTAGTGGTGGTGAAGAAGGAGGAGGAGAAGGAGAAAGAGAAGGAGGAGGAGGAGGAGGAGGAGGAGGAGGAGGAGGAGGAGGAGGAGGAGGAGGAGGGGAGGAGGAGGAGGAGGAGATGTAGTAGTAGTAGTAGTAGTAGTAGTAGTAGTAGTAGTAGTAGTGGTAGCAACAGCAGCAGTGGTAGTAGTAGTAATTATCCATACAGTCATGTCCAACTCTTGGCAATTCTATGGGCCAGGTCTCTCTACATCTTCTGATCTCGTACTACTTCTTTGAGTTGTTTTATGCTCTGACTGGTGTCAGCTTTGATGGTATCCATCCACCTTGTTCTTTGGCAGCCTGGCTTCCTTTTACCAATAAGTCTTCCAAGCACAATTGCTTTCTCCAGTGAATTCTCCCGCAAGACATGGCCAAAATGTGTGAAGCCCAATTTTATAATTTTGCCTTCCAGTGCCATGTCTGGGGCTCCTTGTTGCTAAAAACCATCAATTCAAAGAGTGGGCCCCTCTCTTGCTCCCGTCAATATGAAACTACCCCAATGGGGCCAAGATTTTGCTCATTCTTGTTTCAGAGATTTCCCATCTACTTTTGACCATTTCCTACCATTACGTTTTATGGCACGCTCTTCAACTGAAAATTGACCGTGTAGCAGAAGTCAAGGTCATAAAATACAAATAAGGTTTCCCAGTTATTGCTATTGAGCTCTTGTTTCTTAGTAGCATAAAACATGTAGCAAAGTAGAGTGGTAATAGTAGTAGAATGGAGTAGTGTGAAAGAGAATGTGCCAGATGTTTCCGTCTCCTTCTCTCAACTAGTAATAAAAGGGCACTCTGAAAAACAGAACATACTTATAAAAAATAAGGAACATCAGTTAATGGAATATATAGATATTATATTAACCGATGCCCATTATGAGAGGGGGAGGGGGAGAAAGAGAGAAAGAGAGAAAGAAGGAGGAGGAGGAGGAGGAGGAGGAGGAGGAGGAGGAGGAGGAGGAGGAGGAGGAGGAGGAGGATTTCTCTGTCAGGCAAAAAGCATATAAGGGCTTTCCAGTCATCAATAAGATGACCTTAAGATATCTGAGCAGGGGAATGCTGGGAGTTGGAGTTCACACATCTTCAAAATGGCCAAGGATGAGAAATACTTTCTAGATTAATGTTTCTCAACTTTGGTAACATTGATAACCTAAAGATTTCTGGACTGCAACTCTCAGAATTCCCCAGGCAAGAGCAACAAAGATGATTAGCGGACTGGAGACTAAAACGTATAATGAAAACTTGCAGAAACTGGACTGTCTAGTCCAATGAAGAGAAGGACTGGGAAGGATATGATAGTAGTCTTCCCAATACTTGAGGGGATGACACAGAGAGGAAGAGGCCAACCTATTCTTCAAAGTACCTGGGGACAGGAGAAGTATGGGACAGAAGCTTATCAAAGAGAAATCCACCTTAGAACTAAGGAGGAATTTCCTGACAGTGACAACAATTAATCAGCGGAATGGCTTGTCTTCAAAGTTTGTAGGTGTTCCATTGTAGGAAGTTAGCACCCACCCCTCTCCTAGAAGGATGAAATATTCTAGGAAATATTTAAAAGGAAGAATATTATGTTTCCAGGGATGAGAAAAGGAGAAACAAGTTTTAAAGACAAAGCAGCTCCCTGCCCCCCTTCAGCTCCAGGGTGATGGGATTAAGACAGGGCCCTCAGGATGTGATAGGATTAGCCTTCTATCCATTTCACCACATGGCACCTGGGAAGAGTACATCATCCAGCAGGACAGCCTACAGAGTTTCCCCTGCATGGCCCCATGGGAGTCTTGACAACCAATCAAAATACAAACTTAAATTCAAAAGCCCAGAGAGGGCATAAAACTCTCAGCATCTCTTCCCTTTTCTTCTTCTTCACCCAACATCTTCAAGGCATGCGATCCTGTCCACCATTAAAACCATCTTTCCAAACAGACTCCATGTTTCCAGTGTCTTTCTTCCCATTTGGAACTGAACCGAGATGGACGTTTCTTCCAACACCATCATTGGAGGTTTTTAAAAAGGGATTGAGCAACCATTTGCCTGGAATGGTACAGGATCACCTGTTTGAGCAGGGGGTTGGAACAGGAGACCTTCAAGGTCCATTCCAACTCTGTTATTCCGAATTTGAACTAGTCATGTAAATGAAGAAGGTTCTTTTTGCTCATGGATCTTGTGAGCTCTGGTTTCATTTTTTGGGGGAAATAGTGAGTCTTCAAACACCTACATGGCCCCCGGCTTAGGAAAGCTGCTTAACTAAATAGCCGAATCTTAATAGCTTCTTCCCTACGTTGTCTGTGTTGATTACTCACATTTTAATTTGAATAAAATTAACTCTTGCCTCGAGAACAGTGGACAGTTTCAGGTAAATCAAAACCCACCACTTCCTCCAGTGGTGGGATTCAACAGGTGTAACAACTGGTTTGTTTCGCCCACGCACATTGCATTTGAAATTAGCACTAAATCTTATCGTTTCCTGCAGCCCCAGTGAGTAAAACAGTTGAGATGCGGCAATCCGTTCTGCCGCGCCAATCAGCTGGGCTTCAAACAAAGGAACTATAGGACAGAATAGAGGAGGGGCAGGTGGTCAGGCCCAACTGATTTCTGGAACTCCCAGTTTGCCTGAACTTGTCCAAACCAGCTGAATCCCACCCCTGACTTCCTCCATTCCAAGCAGTTTGTTTTCCTTCCTGGGAACATAGTAAATAAAAGGGATTTAAGATTCCTCATATTTCTCTTTAAATCTTTTACTGGAAATACAATACAATACAATAGCAGAGTTTGAAGGGACATTGGAGGTCTTCTAATCCAACCCCCTGCCTAGGCAGCAAACCCTATACCGTTTCAGACAGATGGCTATCCAACATCTTCTTAAAGACTTCCAGTGTTGGAGCATTCACAACTTCTGGAGGCAAGCTGTTCCACTGATTAATTGTTCTAACTGTCAGGAAATTTCTCCTCGGTTCTAAGCTGCTTCTCTCCTTGATTAGTTTCCACCATTGCTTCTTGTTCTACCCTCAGGTGCCTTGGAAAATAGTTTGACTCCCTCTTCTTTGTGGCAACCCCTGAGATATTGGAACAATGCTATCATGTCTCCCCTAGTCCTTCTTTCTCTTAAGCTAAACATACCCAGTTCCTGCTTCTTCTTCTTCTTCTCCTCCTCCTCCTGGGGTCACGTGACCAGCTTTTGCAACCTTGTGATATGCAAAGTTAATGGGGAAGCCAGATTCACATAACAACCATGTTACTATCTTAACAACGGCAGTCACTCATTTAACAACGATGGAAAGAAAGTTTGTACAATGGGGCAAAATTTACTTAACAAATGTCTCACTTACCAACAAAACTTTGGGGCTCAATTGTGGTCATAAGGTGAAGACTACCTGTACATATAAGGGCTGGGACTTTGATCACAGAGTTGTGCTACCATCCTGATTTTTTTCTCCAGCTCACTTCCTACATGGACACTTTTAGGAGTATCCCACCTTCAGCTGACCTGATCTGGTCATAGGTCAAAGAGCCAGCAATGTCCATGGATCTACAGTCCCAAGAAGACCAAGTTAAGTATCAAATTAATACAAATATTGCGCTGTGGTGGCACAGTGGTTAGAATGCAGTATTGCAGGCTAATTATGCTGACTGCCAACTGTCAGCAGTTTGGCAGTTCGATCCTGACCAGCTCAAGGTTGACTCAGCCTTTCGTTCTTCCAAGGTGGGTAAAATAAGGACCTAGATTGTTGGGGGAAATATGCTGAGTGTATAAAACTGTTTAGAGAGGTCTGTAAAGCACTGTGAAGCACTCTATAAGTCTAAGTGCTATTGATATTTGTACATACTGTCATATTTCTGATGAATCATTTTGTACACACAAACACACACACACACACTCATGTCGGCTTTTGCACCAGTCCAATCTGCTAAACTGGCTGGAAAATTATGAGAATTGAAAGCTCACACAGCAGAAAACCATCTGCTCAAGGACAGCTGCTCTCCAAAAATCCACCCTTGATGGTCATTTGATGCAGTAAACACTTTGTCAAGCAAAGAAATCAGGAAAAACAGTTGTGCTTTGTTGGCTTCTTCTTGACTCTTTTTCTCCGCATCACTGTGGCTGGTGAAGTATTACAACTTTGCATAACCGAAGTGTTGTAGCCCGCCAGCGGCCAGCGGAGTTGGCAGCAGATTCGGACAGTGGGGAGGTTGGGGAGGAACATGGGCCAATCCTGGAGTCTGGGGAAGGTTCTGATGAGGGCTCTGTGTCAGAGGCAGAGCGGGGGGCCAGAGCCGTGTGCCAGTTATCAGATGCCTTCAAAGTCAGACATCAATGAGGCAGAAGAACAGCTGGAGCCTGTTCCCAGTGTGCGCATGTGCAGAGTTGCCAGACGAAGGGAACACAAAAGAACAGGGGGCAACTTGGGAGTAAGGCCACAGGTGGACGATGAATGGCCCCTCCCAGAGGAAACAAAAGAGGAGTGAAAGGGGAGGGGAGTTTGCAGGAGACAATTAGTTCGCCTAATTGGTTCGTGACTCTCCGAGACTCCTTGCCAAGTTTTGCAGCTATTGACCTGTCAGCTCTCCAAGCCAGATAAGATCTGTGACTGTAAATCTTCCCTTGAGAGACTTTGCTGGATGTGAATGAGCAGAATTTACAGTAAATTAATAAAAGGGTTTTTTGTCGGGACAAGGAGTTTGCTTCATGCTCTTGGGAAGCCTCGGTCAGAAGACGAAGGCCCTTTTCTTCCTCTCCTCCCCCCCAACCAACCCATCCCAGCCCTTCCTTTCTTAATTTTGTGCTATCAAATCACCTTTCAGTGTCTGATCGATAAAAAGCGACCTTGTGCCCTGCATGGCTAATCAACATTTATTTTTTAATTGAAGGTTTTAAGTACCAATCTATATCTTTGTCTGAACATTTGGCTGACGTGGATAGGAAATTAGCAGCCTCTTTTAATTAAAAGGAGCCCTAATAAGACAGTAATTGGTTTATACCATAAATGACCTGCTCCTTTCCGATCAATCAGAAGTATTCCATTTATGCAAGCAACATATATTTTTTTATCCTGTGACTCCAACAAGTAATATAAAACTTAGAAGAGATCAGAGCCAAATTGTAACAGAAAAGAGCAACTTCGAAGAACAGAATCAAATATTCAAACAGGCAGAAATTTGATGGAATTTTACAAATGTTGTTTTTCCCACAGCCCTTCTAGGAGGGAGATAGGGAGTTAAGAATACAATACAATAATAGAGTTGGAAGGGACCTTGGAGGTCTTCTAGTCCTACCCCCTGCCTAGGCAGGAAACCCTATACCGTTTCAGACAGATGGCTATCCAACATCTTCTTAAAGACTTCCAGTGTTGGAGCATTCACAACTTCTGGAGGCAAGCTGTTCCACTGATTAATTGTTCTAACTGTCAGGAAATTTCTCCTCAGCTCTAAGTTGCTTCTCTCCTTGATTAGTTTCCACCCATTGCTTCTTGTTCTACCCTCAGGTGCCCTGGAGAATAGTTTGACTCCCTCTTCTTTGTGGCAACCCCTGAGATATTGGAACAATGCTATCATGTCTCCCCTAGTCCTTCTTTCTCTTAAGCTAAACATACCCAGTTCCTGCAACCGTTCTTCATATGTTTTAGTCTCCAGTCCCCTAATCATCTTTGTTGCTCTTCTCTGCACTCTTTCTAGAGTCTCCACATCTTTTTTACATCGTGGCGACCAAAACTGGATGCAGTATTCCAAGTGTGGCCTTACCAAGGCATTATAAAGTGGTATTAACACTTCAGGTGATCTTGATTCTATCCCTCTACTTCTTTATATATCAAAGAAGTTTGATATATAAATAAATATATTTGGAGCAGTGGCGGGTTTCCATTTTTTTTACTACTGGTTCACTTGTGCGTGTGTGTGATGCTTCTGCGCATGCGCAGGAGTGTCTGGACAGGTGGGCACAGCCTCCCGCCACCACCATTACCGGTTCACTAGATCCAGGCCAAACTGGGAGCAAACCACCTCTGATTTGGAGGCATATGGCTTCCAACTTTGAAGGCTGCTGTCACACCCATAACAGCTGAATACAACTCAGAAAGAAAGATTTGCAACAGCCTGATTAGTTGGGTTTAGTGTCAAGAAAATATGGTACTTTTAAAATACCAAATCTTGGAAATAGAGGCTTTAACCCTGCTATTGGTGAATTCATTAAGCCAAGATCTCTGATTGGAACCCATTTTTCTCCAGAATGCAAGGCTGAAGGGCTAACCATCCTTCTTCCAGATAAGGCTCAGTGGCGGTATTCAGCCGGTTTGGGCAGGTTCTGGTAAATCGGTAGTGGCAACTGCAGATGAGCCTGCCCACGCACCCTGGCTCTATGCCCTCCTATTTAGCCATGTTTTCTTTTCTTTTTTAAAGTTTTTTTATTTTATTTTTAAATTTTCAAAAAAAAACACAACACATCCTTCTTTACATACTGTAGAAAGTGTATCAGTTGGTTACAAAAAGGCTTTCGTGCATCTCTTCCAGAGTCAACAAACATAATTCATATGAACTCAAGTATTTTAACTCAGATATTTATACATGTTACCATCATCATACCTCCATTTTCATTTGACTATAATTGTTTAAACGTCCTTCATCATAAAATATACCAAGATTTAATACATAACCACATACTGGCATTTCATTTACTATTTCTAAAATCCTCCAATAACACTGGATCCTTATGTCCTATTCTAGCTAATCCATAATATTTAATAACAAAGTTTTCTAATCCTTCTTTCCAAATCACTGTTTACAATTTACATCCCATTTCCTTATGTTGTACCCATATGTATGTATGTATGTATGTATGTATGTATGTATGTATGTATGTATGTATGTTGTATTTGTACTGATAAATAAATAAAGGGAGACTCCCTTTATTTATTTATCAGTACAAATACAACACAAATATAAAAAGGCAACATTAAAAATAAAAATATGGTTTTCTGTCTGCATGGTCTTCTGTGATAAGCCAAAGGACAGAAAGAGGGAGTAGTGACCTTCCTCCCATATTTAGGCATACCAGGGGTTGTAACACAAATACATATGTATGTATGTATGTATGTATGTATGTATGTATGTATGTGTATGTGTGTGTGTGTGTGTGTGTGTGTATATATAAGACCTAACTGAATCTAACTTAATTCTTTTTTTTTATTAACCTTTATATAGAATCCAAAAGGATTTCTAATCTTCCTTTCATGGGTACCATTCAATATTCATATCCCATTATTACTTATCATAACACTACACATTGTATACATTATTATCATTATCAATTATTTATTTAACTATATCTATTGTCACTAAATTTTACTAAGTTTAGCCAGTTTTACATTATACTCTTCCATCTATCAACCTGTACCTTTCCAGTAACAAAACAGTCTCATATCTTCTGCCATTTGTGGTTAGCCATGTTTTCTAAGCTGCAGGCATGCATGCAAGCAAGCCGTGTGCGCGAGCAAAGCACATGCACGGAAGGCCAGGTGCATTCACAGAAGCCACACTTTCTCTCACAGTTTTGGTGCATGGCGAACCGGTGGTAAAATTATGTGAAAACCACCTCTGATAAGGCTGACCTTGAATTATCCATCTGGAGTCATTAATTATGTTCCATGATGCTCCAATTCCAGAGATCACTCCTATCTTAATACTGAATTTCCCATGGTAAATGCTCATGATAGACCCATCCTCCATAAAGTAAAGCCATCTAAATTAGTGTCTCTTAGCGTCTCTTAGAATAATGAATGCCGCAGCTTAATTGTTCACTGTGTGAAGAAGGGGTTTCTTTCCCTTTTTTAATATCTCCTAATCAGATTCATAAATTGTCCTCCAATCCAGGTTTCCCCCCCTTCTTCTTCATGCAAAGCAAGATTTTATACACCTCAATCACTCCTCCATTCATTCATCATTTTTCTAAACTGAAAAGTCCCCAGACCCTTTCCTGTAAAACCAGATTCTGAAGTTCCCGAAGAAATTTGATTGTCCTCTTCTGCATGTCTCAGGGGTTGCCACAAAGAAGAGGGAGTCAAACTATTCTCCAAGGCACCCGAGGGTAGAACAAGAAGCAATGGGTGGAAACTAATCAAGGAGAGAAGCAACTTAGAATCGAGGAGAAACTTCCTGACAGTTAGAACAATTAATCAGTGGAACAGCTTGCCTCCAGAAGTTGTGAATGCCCCAACACTGGAAGTCTTTAAGAAGATGTTGGATAGCCATTTGTCTGGAACGGTATAGGGTTTCCTGCCTAGGCAGGGGGTTGGACTAGAAGACCTCCAAGGTCCTTTCCAACTCTGCTATTGTATTGTATTGTATTGTATTGTATTGCATTGTATTCTTCCAACTTTGTGGATTTTGCCCCTCAACAAACATGGTGATCAGAACTCTAAACAGTATTCCTGATATGAGCAAATGAGGAACATGCTTTGCTTCATTTTTCTGAAGAGTTAAGGTGGACTTCAGCAGCTCCAACTCGCAATTAAATTTGCAGAGATGGGAAGCCATTACAATCAAGATCAAGTGAGGTACTAATACCATTCTATAAAGCCTTAGGAAGACCACACCTAGAAATCTGCTTCCAGATTTGGTCATCACACTATAAAAAGAATGTTGAGACTCTAGAAAAAATGCAGGATGATTAGGGGACTAGAGACTAAAATATATGAAAAACGGTTGCAGGAACTGGTCATGACTAGTCTAGTGAAGAGAAGGACTAGGGGTGACATGATAGCTGTCTTCCAATATTTGACGGGCTGCCACAGAGAGGAGGGGTCAAGCTATTTTCCAAAGGAACTTCCAAAGGCTAGACAAGGAATAATGGATGGAAACTGAGCAAGGAGATATTCAAGCTGGAAATAAGGAGAAATCTTCGGACAGTAAGAGCAATCAACCCATGGAACAGCTTGCCTTCAGAAGTTGTGGGAGCTTCATCACTGGAGGCTTTTAAGAAGAGACTGGACTACCAATGATGTAGGGTCTCCTGCTTGGGCAGGGAGGGCTTAGACTAGATGACTTACAATACAAGGTCCCTTCCAACTCTTTTAATCTGTTAAAATTGCTTTGAAGGGTCATATCATTCCATGTACAACATGGAATTAGACTGTGAGCTAGAGTTGGTGAAGTCTAAATTGTGTTAAATAAAATAATAAAAAATTAAAATCTGTTTAAACAAATCATCTCTGGAAGGATCTGGATTGTGCAAGACTGAAACAGCCATATATCCCGATGGCTGAGAATCTACCAAACATCTAACAGGTCAACAACTATTGAAAGCTCTAGTCACAGGGCCCATAGAGCAAGCCACACTTCAACTGAACATGTAGCTGGACAGACAGAAACATTGGAGACATGTTTACAATGCAATAAACTTTTAATGAGCAAAGTTCTGCATTATTAAAAAGTTCTTTGGAGCCATGCCTTCTCTATCTTTGGGCTCTATAACTCCAGCTGATGTCACAAGCCACAGTGGGCTGCACTTCTGATTATGCATTTGTTCTGGTGGTTATTGATTTTTTTTTTTTAGCGTGTGTTATACTGAAGCAAAGGAAGGTTAATCTTTGCCTTCCTCTCTTTATTGCTCTACTCACATATTACCACTTCTGATAAAACCAGTCCCTTTCGATGTCGCATGAAAAGCTCAGTCTCCTCCGGGCTACATGTCTATTTCATTTCATGAATGCAAGTATTTTCTTCCCTGAAATATTGCAGATATCTAAAAGAGTCTGATGTCATTTGAGTAGCATATGCAGGAATGGGGTTTATCAGCAGCCTGCTGCTAGCAAACCTTTCTACAGCTAGTAGACACAAAGAAGCAACTAGAGCCAGTAGGGTCTAGTGGTTAAGGCATCAGGCTAGAAACCAGGTTACTGTGTGTTCTAGTCCTGTCTTAGGCATGAAAGCTAGCTGCATGACTTTGGGCCAATTACCTGGAGTTCTAGTCCCACTTTAGACATGAAAGCTAACTGGGTGACTTTGGGCCAATCACCAGGAGAGTGAGAGTTCTAGTCCTGCCTTAGGCATGAAAGTTGGGTCAGTGACTTTGGAGAAATCACCAGGGGAGTGTGCATTCTAGTCCTACCTGAGACAGGCTGGGTGACTTTGGGTCACTCATCAGGAGACTGTGAGTTCTAGTGCTGCCTTTGGCATGAAAGCCATCTGGGTGGCTTTGGACAAATCACCAGGAGAAAGTGCATTCTAGTCCTACCTTAGGCATGAAAGCCAGCTAAGTGACTTTTGTTCCATTGGACCGTCGAAAACGGATTGTAAGTAACTCGGGAGGGGAGGGGGGGCTTGTCATAACTTCAAATGGTCAGTGAGCAACGGATCATTAAACAAGGACTACCTGTATGGCTGCCGCATCTGTGCTAATGCATTGTCACACCACTCCATTCCCAACTGTCATATTCTCCAACCGTCATTTTTCAGTTGGTTCCCAGTCTCAAGTGGACGTGATGAAAATATAGTTAAAGCCAATTCTCCCCCCCCCCTGCTTCCCAATTGTAGCATTAATGGCCAACAACTTTTACCTTAAAGCTTGAGATCATCTTAGCTAAATTGGTCCCAGAGAGCTGTGGCTATCGCTGACCTCTGTCCATGTTTCCATCTTCCCGCCGATTTAGCTTGAGCAAATCTGGCTCCAAAAGAATTTGGCAGAGATCAGGGAACTGTTAAGAAAACTCACCCCAGTGGCAAAGATTGAGCTTAACGTAACCTCAGGAGAAATCCCTACACAGAGCATCGATTCCTGGAATAAGCAGAAAATGCCACCATCTCTCCATAAAAACAGAGAAATTGGACTGGAATAGAACTGGGTTCTTGAATTTGATGAGTGAATATAAGCAATCCTCCACTTACGACCACAAGTGAGCCCAAAATGTCTGTTGTTAAGTGAGTTTTGCTCCATTTTTCGACCTTCCTTGCCACAGTTGTTAAGTGAATCGCTGCAGCTGATAAGCTAGTCACCTGGTTGTTAAGCAAATCTGGCTTCCCCATTGACTTTGTTTGTCAGAATCCATCTGTGAGGAGCTTCTTTAATAGATTAATAGAGTTGGAAGGGACCTTGTAGGTCATCTAGTCCAGTGGTGGGATTCAGCCAGTTCACACCTATTCGGGAGCACTGGTTGTTAACTTTCTAAGCAGTTGGGAGAACCGGTTGTTGGAAGAAATCTCCTTTTATTTTTTTCCCACTTTACAGGGCTAATCCTGTAAGGAAGGCAGGAAGGAAACATACTGGTGTTGTTTCTAGCCTCATCTTAATTGCCCTGCTTACAGAAACTGCCTCTCGGGTTAACCCTTGTTACATTGTAACAGCTAAGGCAAAGCGTCCATCGACGTGAGTGATGTTGCTTTGGCCACGCCCACCCAGTCACATGACCACTGAGCCCCGCCTACCCAGCTGGTCTTTAGGGCAGAGAACTGGTTGTTAATTATTTGAATCCCACCTCCGATCTAATCCAACCCTCTGCCCAAGCAGGAGACCCTACACCATTTCTGACCGATGGGAGTCCAGTCTCTTCTTGAAAGCTTCCAGTTATGAAGCTCCTCATACCTCTGAAGGCAACTTCTGTTCCATTGGTTGTGTTGGAAGGAAAAAAATCCATCTGGTTCTGTTCCAAGATGGGAGAAAGATGCAGGAAATAACATGGAGGCTAATTGGAAAGAAAGGTTTATTGATGAAGCAGGACCACCAACTACCTCTGATTCTGGGCAGCTGGCAAATGGTTGGATGAGTGGGTGGATCTGTATAGGTGTCTGGCTTTGAAGTTTGGACTGTTCTCGGGGTGGTGCAATGAAGGGGTTCTGACAGCGTTTCGGGCAATTCCTATTGTAGCTAATGGCTTTCACCCTGTGTTAGATCTTGGGTGACGGGTTGCTTTCTAATCCCACCATTCTGCCTCTCTTTGCTGGAGTTTCAAAATATCTTGTCTTGAATGGATTTCTACCTGCAGTACTTGCTTTGCTTATGAATAGAGCCATCTAGATATCCATTCTTCTCTTTCAACCAGCTCTTTATCTCTTAAGTGCTGGCATCTGCTGTGTGCTATTAAGAAAGACTTAGGGGCAGCTTTCTGTCTTTAAGAGCATGGTTCTCCATTTCTCCTTTTGTTCTGACCGAGGCTTCCCAAGAGCATGAAACAAACTCCTGGTCCCAACAAAAAACCCTTTTATTAATTGACTGTGAATTCTGTTCATTCACATCCAACAAAATCTTTCGAGGGAGGATTTACAGTCACAGACCTTATCTGGCTTGGAGAGCTGCCAGGCCGATATCTGCAAAACTTGGCAAGGAATCTCAGAGAGTCACAAACCAATTAAGTGAACTAATTGTCTCCTGCAAACTCCACTCCCCTTTCGCTCCTCTTTTATTTCCTCTGGGAGGGGCCATTCATCGTCCACCTGTGGCCTTACTCTCAAGTCGACCCCTGTTCTTTAGCTGTTCCCTTCATCTGGCAACTCTGCGCATGCGCACACTGGGAACAGGCTCCAGCTGTTCATCTGCCTCACTGATGTCTGACTCAGATAACGGACATACAGCTCTGGCCCCCTCTCTGCCTCCGATACAGAGCCCTCATCAGACCCTTCCCCAGACTCCAGGACTGGCCCATGTTCCTTCCCAACCTCCTCACTGTCTGAATCTGCTGGCAGGCCACAACACTTTTTAGGGAAATATAATATTCTGCCTTTTTAAATATTTACCAAAATATTTCATTCCCACAGTTGATTGCTCTCACTGGCAGAACATTTCTTCTTATTTCCAGGTTCTTCACATTGCAGCAATCCTGCCAAACTCCAAGAATTGGAAATCTAGAATTTCTGAACACAGAACGTAAAGTTGAGATGATAGGCTGTAGCCAGAGCAAACTTTTCCCCCTATTGAGTTTCAACTAATTTGATGCCTAGACAGGTTTTTTATTTCATCTTTCTCCTTTATCGTTCCTCTGAATTATGAGCCTTTTTTTTTTTTTAATGAGCTGAGCTGCCACATTCAGCTCCTGGCTGGCTCCCCACCTAATGATCTGTGGCACCATGGAAGTTGGTTCCATCTGAAAAACGATTGAATCAACAAGCTATAAATTGCACATTTAAGATAATTTTCAGCCTCGGCTACAAGGGCTAGACATTTGCAGCAGCTGCAAAATGATTCCTCGGTAATTCTCCCCGCCCACCCTTCCAAAGTATATGTGCATGGGAAGAAATGGGCCAGTTCAGTCTGTGCAAGGAAATAATCATATGCTAAACCTTTCATGTGCAAATTTGCTCTTTTGACCTTGTCTTGTTCTGTGTTGGCATGCCAGGAGCACTTCCCTGTCTGTGGAAACATCCAGACTGGGCCATTGTTGCGATTACATCATCACTAGTTGCCAGAATCCAGATGCTGAAGCTAGCAAGAGGTTTAATTGTTTTTTGTAAAGCATGCTTTCTTTGCAAAACAGTTCAGAATCAGAATCTACGACAGCGAAGGCTAACTTTTTTGTCGTCGCGTGGTGAAAGCGCGTGCGTGCCCGTCTCCGTAATGCAATGCGTGTGTGACCCTCCCGTGCTCCCCCTCCCCCTGCGCATGCGCTCCATAGAAATTGTATTTTGCGGTGGAAAGAGAGTTTATGATGTCTGTAGCAGGGAGGAAGAGGGGATGAAAGGGAAGGCAATATTTTGGTGCAGACTTTCAGAGATCCGTTTATGTAAACAGAGCTAAATTGAAAATTGTGCTTGGTAAGATTAGGTAGGCAAAAAAAATCAATACACAAATATGAGAAAACACAGCACGACATCACCTGGAAGCATTCGCCCAGAAGTGAAATGTTTGATTTAAGTAAAACTCAGTTCTACCAGGGGTGAAATACTACTGGTTCGGACCCGTTCGGCCAAAACTGGTAGTAAAAAAAAAATGTTATCAGTTCAGGCGAACCGGTATTTCCAACGATCAGCTATGACGCGTGATTTATATTAGCTAGAAAGTAGGATTTAAATTGTATGGCACAGCGGATTCCCCCCCCCCTCGCTGTTAGCTTACATTTGCAGGGTTATTCAGTAGAAGGCTCTGCCCACTTGCCCGGATATCGTCACGTCCATTTTTGATGCTCTGTGCATATGTGGAAGGTGGGTCCATGCTCACATTGCTACCGAACCAGTAGCAAAGGTAAGTTGATTTCATCCCTGAGTTGTAACCCAGATTTTATAGCTCATGTCTAAATGAGAGAGAGAGGGAGAGGGAGAGGGAGAGGGAGAGGGAGAGGGAGAGGGAGAGGGAGAGGGAGAGAGAGAGAGAGAGAGAGAGAGAGAGAGAGAGAGAGAGAGAGAGAGAGAGAATGGAAACAGAACAACAATGAAAACCAAAGCTGTCATTTATGGAACTCACCAGTTGGCATTTACTTTGAATTTTAATGCTTTGTCCCTAATGAAGTTATCACCATAATTGATTTTTTTCCCCAGAACACCGTCCCATTGAGATGTTAGTTGGTGTGCACCGAGACCAGCTGTATTTGAAAACTCAGAATTTTAAATTTCGGGATTATACTCTCTCATTCCCAAGAGCAAAAGACTCTTTTGGATGCTTGAAAATGATCGATGATTCACTTAAAAAGCTCTAGAAATCCCAACGAGTCATGAAAACTTCCGTACAGTGTGACGATCAAGGTTTCTGTCTTAATGCTGAGTCAGAAGTATAGATTTTTTTTTCTAATGGAGGAGGAACCATGGATTGTCATGTTGCCATTATCCAGACAAAAGCAGAAATCATCACTGGGGCATTAAATCATTTCTTCAAGCATCTATTTTATTACGTTTAATGTCATCTCGTTCGGATCCAACACAGCGCTTGTCAAATTGAAACACTTAGCCTCCTACAACAAGAGTCATCGGTGTATTCACACAATGTGACACGCATGGTTGGTTCTAATAAAAAGAATATTTGTAGTTCTGGGTTTGTAAATCAGGGGGCCTTGGTGCTCTCTGAGCAGGATTGTTTTCTTGCTTCTGCACTGATGACGTTACCTAGTTTGGTAATGAAACATTTGCAAGGAAACAACTAAGCTCAGAGAGACCCTTCGTGGTTGGATCTTTTGCGATTCAGCATGTTGTGCCCCTTCCTGATCTGATGGTCATGGTCCCTGATGCCTTGATCACTCCCTGTTTAGATTACTACAATGT
The DNA here is from genome assembly GCF_964273705.1 of Natrix helvetica. Lineage (NCBI taxonomy): Eukaryota > Metazoa > Chordata > Lepidosauria > Squamata > Natricidae > Natrix > Natrix helvetica. The sequence continues at coordinate 160,265,767 of NC_138550.1, read as the reverse complement.
GTTCTCCATGGGACTGCACTTGAAGGCCACCTGGAAGCCACAACTGGCCCAGAATGCATTAGGGCAGCCCCCCCCCAACATTTTGGACCTCAGGGACCACTAAATTCATAATTTTAAATCCTGCAGACCACTAATATGATCTGCCTAATGACTGGGTTGGTGGGCGTGGCTAGGTTGTCATGTGACTGGGTGGGCATGGCCAACTTGATGTCACTCATGTCAAGGGACGCCTTGCTGGCCTCTACTCACCCCTACCTCTGGCTCTTTGCCACCAGCAGCACTTCCCTCCAACCTTCGCCTAAAGCCCTGCACCAGGAGGCTGAGGCAGATTCCAAGTTGGAATTTCTGCCCCTCTCTGCCCCACACAAAACACCCCGAAGGGGGAGACTCTCTGCAGCAACACAAGTGTTATTTGCATGTATCTGGCATGTATCGTTGCATGTATAGTTTGAGGACCCCTGATTTAGTGCAATATAAAAATGCAAATAATTTTTCTGCGGACCACCAACATTTTCCCGTAGACCACCAGTGGTCCACGGACCACCAGTTGGTGACTGCTGCATTAGGCAACAGTGATGGGTGCACCCACACAATGATGGGTGTCCCTAGCTTCCACTTTCCTTCCAGGTACAGTTCAAGATGCTGGTTATGACTTTGAAAGCCCCCAGGACACAAGGCCAGATTATCTGTGGGACTACCGCTGCCTAAGGGCATCTACCTGTCTATCAGATCAGATAGGGTGGGCACACTCCTAGTCCAGGGGAGTGGAGTCTCGGCAACTGAATGGAGCTAGCAGAGTGTCTTAACAGCTGGATGCCCTTCTTGATGCCGAGGCAGAGTTTTGTTCAGCAGATATATTCTCATGGTGCCCCAGAGAGAGAGAAATATCGGCCTCTACCTAGGATCGAACTCACAGCCTTCTGATTGTGAGCCGAGAGCTTCCCCTCTAGGTCACTGCACCACTCCTTTGTCTTGTCCTCTGGTGCTTTGGAGAATAGCTTGACCCCCTCTTCTTTGTGGCAACCCCTTAGATATTGGAAGACTGCTCTCATGTGACCTCTAGTCCTTCTTTTATCTACAATAGCCTTACTCAATTCCTGCAACTGTTTTTTTTCCTATGCTGATATTCACTTTCTTCTCACCTTCTTAGCTATCGATAAAACAAACGATGCCCAGGGCTTGTGAGACCGTTCAATTTTCCTTGCATATTATTACGTCTTGTGTAATCTCCATCTTCAGCCTTAATCACTAGTGATACTTATTATCTTGTTAGAGCTTTCGCTTGAGGTGGACTTGACAAATTGGCTTCCGTGACATTTCGTGCAGCGAGTAATCAGAAAGCCATTGTTCCATTGAGAAGGCCGAGACTTTATCTGAACGAAAGAATGTCATTGGACACATTTAGAAAGAGTTAAGGGTTTCCCTCTCACGCGCATCGGAAGAAAACGGTGACACACTGGAAGAATGTGAGAAGAAGAGTTAGATAACACAGATGATCCCTGGTTTACAACCATTTGTTTAGTTGCCGAGGTTACAAGGGGGAAACAGGTGACTTTTGACCAGGGGTGAAATCCAGCAAGTTCTGACAGGTTCTGGAGAACCTGTTGCAGAAATTTTGAATTGTTTGAAGAACCAGCAAATGCCACTTCTGGCTGGCCCCAGAGTGGGGTAGGAATGGGGATTTTGCAGTATCCTCCCCCTGCCACACCCAGCAAGCCTTGCCTACAGAATCAGTAGTAAAACAATTGAATTTCTGCTTTTGACCATTTTTCACACTTGCAACCATTGTAGTATCCCCGTGGGCACACGATCAAAATGTGGATGCCTGGCAACTGATTCATATTTATGACGGTCGAAGTGTCTCAGGGTCATGGGATCAACTTTTGCGACTCTCAGACAATGGGGAATCCAGATTTACTTTCCAATCTTGTTACTAATTTAGTACATGCAGTGATTCACTTCCTAGCTGTGGCAGGAAATGTCTTAAAATGGGGCAAAACTCATTCAACAACTGTCTAAGCTTAGCAGCAGAAATTTTGGGCTCAAATGTGGCCATAGGTTGAGGACTACCGATACCAGTGATCCAGGGGTGGGTTCCTGCCAGTTCTAACCTCTTCTATAGAAGAGGTTCCACAAATCTACAGTGCTGTTTAGAACCGGTTCCAGCTCCCTCCCCCCGCCCGTCCGTACATCATCAAGATGAAGAGCGAGAGGAGGAATTCTGGGAGTTGAAGTCCACAAGTCTTAAAGCTGTCAAGTTTGAACACCCCTGGGGCTTTTTTTTCTAAAGGCTTAGGGGTGCAAGGGTCTTGTAACTTGACAGCTTTAAGACTTGTGTGCTTCAAATGTCAGAGTTTCTGAACCAACATTTTGGTTGCTAAGCAAGAGCGTTGTTAAGTGAGTTTCACCACATTTTACAATTTGGCCACGCCCACCCAGTCACATGGCTGGCAAGCCACTCCCACCCAGTCACATGGCTGGTAAGCCACTCCCACCCAGTCACATGGCTGGCAAGCCACTCCCACCCGGTCATATGGCCACTCCCACAAAGCAAGCCACACCTACAGAAGAGGTTCTAAACTTTTTTGAAACCCACCACTGCAGTGATCATTAATATTTTTGTCCTCCCGTGCCAAAAGCACGTACAACAGTGCACACACATGTGCCCACACCCATAATGCAATGCACATGCAATACCCCCACGCTCCCTTGCCCCCCGCACATGCGCACACGACCCCTCCATGCCCCATTTTGGGCCTAGCAGGCCTCCCTGAAGCCTTCTGGGACCAAAAATGGGGCACAGGAGGTGCTGCACACCCGTATTCTCCCCGTATATGCACGTGGATCTCCCGCATATGTGGCCGAGACCCAAAAATTAGCTGGCTGCTGGGAGATGCGCGCACATGCGTGGTGGAGCTGAGCTGGGGCGATGACTTGCGTGCCAACAGAGTGGGCTGCTCATGCCACCTGTGGCACACATGCCATAGGTTTGCCATCACAGACCAATACTCAAGGACCTGGCCAGTTATTTTCTTTTGAAAGAAATCTTTTTCCTTCTGGCCGCCCCAGATCTATTTTAATTAAGCTTTCAGTATCTTAATCTCCTGATTAAATCAGGTGTTGAAACAGGTGGTGTTTTTGTCATAGCCAGCTTGCCCGACTCCTTCACCCTGATGGGTTTTATTTTTCCCTTGATCGGCAGGGAAGTTTCTCCTTCTATCAGATTGAAGAGAGAGAACCATTCGTTTTTCCACTCAGCTGAAGGCAGACAGAGGATCATTCTAGCGCACTCTGGAAAATACTGATGGTTGGGTGGCTGGGTCTGCAGTCCACACACTGTTTGGCTTCTCAGCAGCATTTCTGAGAGTTTTCCTTATTTGGCATATGGCATCTCATACGTGGGCTTGCAATATAGATTAAGATTTAGCCTACATTAAAGAAAACCCAATGAAATATGAAGATCAGATACCCATGCCTAGGCCATCCAGCCATTGAAGGGCGGCATCATTTATACGAAAACAATCAGATACTGGGACCAGTATATGCCCTCACAGCTCACAGCTGGTCATAATGTGATTTACGGTTTCATGTGGAAGTCTGCAGTCACACTGAGGGAAGGCAAGGGAGGAGGAGGGGAGGGAGAGGGGGAGGGGGAGAAGGAGAAGAAGCAGAAAGAGAAGAAAAAGAAGAAGGAGGAGGAGGAGGAGGAGGAGGAGGAGGAGGAGGAGGAGGAGAAGAAGAAGAAGAAGAAGAAGAAGAAGAAGAAGAAGAAGAAGAAGAAGAAGAAGAAGAAGAAGAAAAAGAAGAAGAAAAAGAAGAAGAAGAAGAAGAAGAAGAAGAAGAAGAAGAAGAAGAAGAAGAAGAAGAAGAAGAAGAAGAAGAAGAAGAAGAAGAAGAAGAAGAAAAAGAAGAAAAAGAAGAAGAAGAGGGGATATAAATATTCCTGTCTGCAAAGAAATAAATCCTTCCATTCCTATCCTAACAGCACTACAGAAGCTTCTTGGATGAGAAGCGAAACATCTTCAAAGAAAAAACCAGAAAGTCCAGTTGCCTCCTGAAAAAGCCCCTTTGGGACAACCATGAACTGGATGACTGAGAATCTCTACAGACAAGAAGGAGGAGGTGGAGGAGAAGAAAGAAAGAAAAAGAAAGGAAGGAAGAAGGAAAGAAAGAAAAAAAGAAAGAAAGAAAGACTGATATGGATACAGTGATGGATCTCCAAAAATGTCATCTGTTCTAGGGAAAACAGCAGCAGTGACTGCACCCAGAAAGAACTGGCTAGCTTCTCCTTTGCCATATTGTTCACCGGAGAATGCTGCCAGTAATGGATCAGCTTCCACCGTTGTGAAGAAGTAGGAGAAAACATAATAACCCTTCTGCAATGAATATCGCCCTTGTCTTTGGGTATCCATTCTATCCTCCCTACAACTCTCTTTTGAAGCAACTATTTTCAACGTGTTGAAGCATAACCAGCCAATGCGCTTTCCCAGAACCCCATTTTCCCATGATAACTTGCTCTGGCAAAGAGGTCTAGGTAAAGGTAAAGGTTCCCCTGGTACATATGTGCTAGTTGTTCCTGACTCTAGGAGGCGGTGCTCATCTCTGTTTCAAAGCCAAAGAGCCAGTGCTGTCCGAAGACGTCTCCATGGTTATGTGACCAGCATGACTAAACCCCGAAGGTGCATGTAACGCTGTTACCTTCCCACCAAAGGTTGTTCCTATTTTTCTATTTGCATTCTTACATGCTTTCGAACTGCTAGGTTGGCAGAAGCTGGGACAAGTAACGAGCTCATTCCGTTATGCGGGGCTAGGGATTTGAACCGCCAAATTGCTGACCTTTCGAATTGACAAGCTCAGTGTCTTAGCCACTGAGCCACCGTATCCCTAAGGAACTCTATCAGAAGACAATTAAAGAGCCTAAGCTTAGGACAAAGGATTCCCAATAAGGCATGGATGAGGACTGTGGAATTTAATATAACATCTTGGGCTAGGTTCCAATGTATGCTAGAAAGTTGACTTTATCTTAGATGTTGCTTAGCAACATTGTCCTATTCCCAAATTATATGCAGCATAGGTGGTGAAATACTACTTGGAACATAATATTCCAGATCTACTTATTCTGTGTAGACTGAACTGAAGCTATTTCCTATCTCCCGGTTGATTATGAACTATTTGCTAATGTTCATAAAGGTTTTTTTACCCCAAGATCAATGTAAGTAGAAATGCATGTTATGCTTTCCCCCTCCAGCACCAATTTTTGGGTTCTTAAAATAACCCCAGAGTGGTTGGGCTAGCCTGCAGATGTACAGTATATGTCGCCAATTACTGCTTAAGACCCCTTCTAGGTTATTTTTTTTGGGGGGGGGGAAGGGAAGTTTAAATATGATTTGACAAATATTGTATGTGTGAAAATAGTATCCCTATCCTGTCCTTTAATGTGATGAGAGCACTGGCCATATGCTTTACACACACACTGTAGATAGCGTTGCGCTGTCTAACAAAATGAAATTCAATAGTGAAAAAAGTAAGGTTCTACATTTTGGCAAGAAAAACGAAATGCACAGGTACAGTATAGGTGGTACCTCCCTCAATAGTAGTAGCTGTAAGAGGGATTGTGGACAACCATTTAAACATGAGCCAGCCATGTGCAGCAGCTGCCAAAAAAGCCAACACAGTTCTAGGCTGCATCAACAGAGGGATAGAATCAAGATCACGTGAAGTGTCAATACCACTTTATAAGGCCTTGGTAAGGCCACACTTAGAATACTGCATTCAGTTTTGGTCATCACGATGTAGAAAAGATGTGGAGACTCTAGAAAGAGTGCAGAGAAGAGCAACAAAGATGATTAGGGGACTGGAGGCTAAAACATATGAAGAACGGTTGCAAGAACTGGGCATGTCTAGTTTAATGAAAAGAAGGACTAGGGGAGACATGATAGCAGTGTTCCAATATCTCAGGGGTTGCCACAAAGAAGAGGGAGTCAAACTATCCTCCAAAGCACCTGAAGGCAGGACTAGAAGCAATGGGTGGAAACTAATCAAGGAGAGAAGCAACCGAGAACTGAGGATAAATTTCCTATTAGATAGAACAATTAACCAGTGGAACAGCTTGCCTCCAGAAGTTGTAAATGCTCCAACACTGGAGGTTTTGAAGAAGATGTTTGATAATCATTTGTCTGAAGTGGTGTAGGGCGTGTGTGTGGGTGCTGGGGGGGGGGTCAGGTGTGCATGGGGGGGGGGTAGGGGGAGCACAGGGGGGGTCACACATGCATGTGCGGGGGCAGGGGCATGCATTGCATTCTGCTTTTGGAACACGGCGACAAAAAGGTTAGCCATCACTGCCCTATACCTAACTGGAAAATAAGACCTAACCAGAAAATAAGACCTAACTGCAAAATAAGCCCTAATGCATCTTTTGGAGCAAAAATTAATATAAGAGCCGGACTTATTGTTAAGTAATTAAGCTCCCCGTTGGGAGGGCAAGTATGCAGAGAAGCGTAATGAGAGTGATATAGAATAACATGCACAAACCAGCATACAGAGACACTGAATAGTATAAAAATATAGTAGTTTACTATGTAGAAATATAGAAGTATTCAGAGTTCAGTTTACAGTCCAAGTCATACACGGTTCAGTCAGTCAGTTATCAATATTCTCAGTTTAACCCACAAAGTAACTAACAGTAACAAACCACAATACCTCAAACTACACCAACCAGCTTCTAACAAAACAGAGAGAGAGAGATCTAACAACCATTCTGGCTCCCTCTTATATGGCTGCTTGAGGTAACAAGCCTGTGTTCATCTGTGAATCATTTAAAGTAACAGATACATTTGTTACAATCATGGCTTATATACATTGCCAAGCCAAGCCTAGGGTTACATCCGGAACACTTATTTTTGGGGAAACACGGTAAGCAGGTATGCTTCACACATACAGCAGGTAAGCGTGCTACATGTGTGAAAACATCTCAAACTTTCACTCTTTCTTTCAAGGGAAATGTTGAACATTATATTCTATTTTTATAAACCGAGCAAGAATTGTTAGAGAGGGAGGGAGGGAGGGAGGGAGGGAGGGAGGGAGAACTGTTTTCCTACGGTAATTTTGTTTTTCAGAAATTCTTTCCAACTCAATGGAATATTGGCAGGAAATAAGATACTGATGCTTGAAGACTGTCTGCGATCTGTCTGTCAAGAGGAATCACTCTTGGAAAACTGAACAGAAGGGACCCAAAGCTGGTGAAAGGAAAGCTCAGGTTTGAAAATGAACTGAGTATTAATAGCAATATCAAAAGCACTTAGACTTATATACCAGTCTGTAGTGTTTCACAGGCCTCTCTAAGCAGTTTACAGAATCCACATCTCATCTTCAACAATCTGGGTCCTCAATTGACCAACCTCAGAAGGATGGAAAGCTGAGTCAATCTTGAGTCAGGCACGATCAAACTCCTGGCAGTGGAGCAGAATTATCTTGCACTACTGCATTCCGTACTGTGCCAACCGCAGCTCTTATTAATAGAAAAGAAGCACTAAGAGTAGGTCAGGATTGAACCGTGGAGTCTTTGGTGCTCTCTGAGTTTGGTTATTTCCCTATAGACATTTAATTACCCAACTAGGCAACGTCATCAGTGCTACTACCTTAACTAATTGGGTAATGAGATCTCTGCAAGAAAACAACCAAGCTCAGAGAGCACCAAGGACCTCATAGAACTGTATATTCCTGAGGGTTAGGTAAAGTAAAGGTTCCTCTCGCACATACGTGCTAGTTGTTCCCAACTCTAGGGGGCGGTGCTCATCTCCATTTCAAAGCCAAAGAGCCAGCGCTGTCTGAAGACGTCTCCATGCATGACTAAACCCTGAAGGTGCATGTAACGCTGTTACCTTCCCACCAAAGGTGGTCCCTATTTTTCTACTTGCATTTTTAAATGCTTTCGAACTGCTAAGTTGGCAGAAGCTGGGACACGGAAAGGGAGCTCACTCCATTATGCGGCACTAGGGATTCGAGCTGCCAAACTGCTGACCTTTCTGATCGACAAGCTCAGCCTCTTAGCCATTCAGCCACCATGTCCCTTCCTGAGGGTTACCCCCACCCCAAAAATATTCCAATCTAAATTCACCCACTCCAAGAATTCCTATGAGGGAGGCAGATGGGCAGTGGCTCAGAATGGTGCCCTGCAGTCTAATCTCTCTTCTCCTGGTGATGTGACCCAGAATAGAACATCTGCTGTCCACCCGTAGTCCCGGGACTCATGCACCCATAAACACAGAGAGATGCAAGACAAGAGAAGCCAGAAATGCAACTAGACCCAACTCAGTAAGAAAATGCAAATGCCTCCTATGGCCATTGCTGGTAAAGGGAGTGAGAAGGATTCCAGAAGTCTTGTTCCGCATGTTTTCACTACTTTGACATGTTTTCTATGTCAAAGGATGATGGGGCCAATACTGTTACAATGGCATTTAGGCAGGGTTGCCCCTGTGGCTTTTGGCTAGGCGGATTTACCCAGCAGGATAGGATAGGGTAGGATAGGATAGGGTAGGATAGGATAGGATAGGATAGGATAGGATAGGATAGGATAGGATAGGACAGGACAGGACAGGACAGAAGAGAATAGAATTCTTTATTGGCCAAGTGTGATTGGAGACACAAGGAATTTGTCTTTGGTGCATAAGCTCTCAGTGTACAGAAGGAGAATAAAATACATTCATCAAGAATAAAAAGATACAACACTTAGTGATAGTCAAGGTTACTAATAAGCTATCAATGTTATTAAGCTACCAATGAAGCACGGTGTGCTTCCACCTCTGAGAAACCTTAGATCCCTAATTTAAACTGTAACTCATAAAAGCATCAGATTAACAGAGTCGGAAGGGACCATGTAGATCATCTAGTCCAACCCTCACCCACCCAAGCAGGAGACCCTACACCATTTCAGACAAATGACAGTCCAGTCTCTTCTTGAAAGCCTCCAGTGATGAAGCTCCCACAACTTCCGAAGGCAACTTCTGTTCCATTGGTTGACTGTTGTTGCTATCAAGAAATTTCTCCTTATTTCCAGGTTGAATCTCTCCTTGGTCAGTTTCCATCCATGATTCCTTGTCTGGCCTTCAGGTGCTTTGGAAAATAGCTTGACCTCCTCCTCTCTGTGGCAGCCCCTCGAATATTGGGACACAGCTCTCATGTCTCCCCTGGTTTCTTCTCTTCTTTTCACTAGACTAGCCATGCCCAGTTCCTGCAACTGTTCATCATATGTTTTAGTCTCCAGTCCCCTAATCATTCTGGTTACTCTCCTCTGCACTCATTCTAGAGTCACAACATCTTTTTTATAGTGTGGTGACCAAAACTGGATGCAGTATTCTAGGTGTGGTCTTACTAAAGCTTTATAGAGTGGTATTAATACCTCACTTGATCTTGATTATATGCCTCTGTTAATGCAGTTTAGGATTGCATTGGAGCAGTGGTGGGATTCAATATATTTTTAATGCCAGTTTTGTGGGTGTGGCTTGGTGGGCGTGGCAGGGGAAGGTTACTGCAAAATCCCCATTCCCTCCCCATCCCACTAACCTGCTTTCCAGCTCTGTTCTCCCATTCAGGGCAATAAAAGAAGATCAGCTAGGAGGCAGTGGGGGTGTGGCCAGCCTGTTTGCCTGTTCTCCGAACTACTCAAAATTTCCGCTACCGATTCTCCAGAACCGGTCAGAACTGGCTGAATACCACCTCTGCATTGGAGAGTGAAATTACATCAGTGAAAATTGTGGGTGCTGAACCTAAAGGACACAGCAGGCCTACCAAAATGTGCTTGAGGTTTCCATGCTCCTGGGGATTTGATGCCCCGATTCATAATAGCACTGGTTCTTGAGAGTTTTAACCTTTTTTAATTCCTTTTTTTCCTGCTTCTGGAGCTTAAAACTGCATCGGCTTCATTCTGCAAGTCCTCTGATTTTCTGGTCTCACTGCAGAGCAGGCAAGAGATGAGATTTCCCTTGGGAAAACGGCAAATAACAGATAATCATTAGATTGCCCGCTGTTCAGCCCTCAGTCCCTTTGATGAATCTGTAAACTCACTGCACGCTGAGGTTGAATAATAGCAGAGCCCGATGCCTAAATTATGTGTATATTTTATGGAACATTTTTTTAAAAAAAAGTCACTGCATGTTCCTTTCTTGTTCCCTGCTTTCATTCTTGGTTCCATTAAAGAAATGAAAATGATATGCCATAAATACAATGGCCCATATTAATGGGAGGAGCTACACACAGTGCTGAGCTAAAAGTGCCTTTTGCTTTATCATTTTGGCATCTCTCTGAATGATTCTGAACATTCCCTTTATGCATATGCAGAATTTCTGAGACTTTTTTTTTCATTCACTTTAGCAAAAAGTTACATTCTATAAACATGAAGTAATTATACAGCCATATATGCTGATCATAGCCCTATAGTCTTCCATAAGGTGATTAGGGGACTAAAACATACGATGAACAGTTGCAGGAACTGGGCATGGCTAGTCTAGGGAAGAGAAGGAACCAGGGGAGACATGATAGCTGTGTTCCAATATTTGAGGGGCTGCCACAGAGGATGGAGGGGGTCAAGCTGTTTTCCAAAGCACCTGAAGGCCAGACAAGGAACAATGGATGGAAACTGACCAAGGAGAGATTCAACCTGGAAATAAGGAGAAATTTTCTAACAGGGAGATCAGTCAACCAATGGAACAGAAGTTGCCTTCGGAAGTTGTGGGAGCTTCATCACTGGAAGCTTTCAAGAAGAGACTGGACTGCCATCTGTCAGAAATGGTGTAGGGTAGTGATGGCTAACCTTTTTGTCATTGTGTGCTTGGTTACTTCGCTCCTCCTCTCCCAGCCACCTGTTGGAAGGACCTTGGTTCTCACAGGAAAACTTCTTATTTTGACTACAACACTCCAGCTAGCTATTTCTCTCCCTGTCCCAACTAGTGATAGTCCAGAAACCTCAAAGATGAATCCAGTTAGGTTCCTTCCAAGGTTGGCATCAAACTTTATTCCACTAGCATTTCCAGCTATATATAAAAGACACCATACACTTCCCCACAAAAAACTGAATTTCCTAATTTTAGCCACCATGGATGTTGAGGCACTATACGCTGTCATCCCTCACAGATATAGATTTCACACCACTCAAAACATCATCACTGATACCAAAGTAGCATACTTTACCACCAGATCATGTGACTTTATATCACCAATAATTTGTGCCTACAAATTAGTGTGTCTCTTTCATGTTATCATCTTGATAGCCAATCTAGAACAATGTTTTCTCAAATCTTATCTCCTGCTTTATTTGAGATACACCGATGATATTTTCATCGTCTGTAGCCAGGGGGACGATGAGCCATTCACCAAATTCCATTATGAATAACAGAACAGCAGAGGTGGAAGGGACCCTGGAGGTCTTCTAGCCCAACCCCCTACTCAAGCAGGAAACCCTAAGGTCATCTTTTGTCTCCGCACCTCGACACCTAACCGGAACCAGTGGGGTGGAAATGTCAGCGTTCCAAATATCATGCAGAATTAAATCAGAGTCCAAGGCAGAGCTATCCTTAAAGTTCCAATTTAATAAGACAGACATGTTGGCACAAACTGTGGAATCCCAAATCTAAAGCTTCCTGGGATTCCACCCAGTTGAAAATTCATGATCTTATCCCCACACCCATAAATCCATCACATGGTCCAATCTTCTTCTTGCACGCTGACATCTCCACCCCGCTGGTTCCGGTCAGGTGTCGAGGTGCGGAGACAAAAGATGACCTTGGCTTCTAGAAAGGAATGACAACAACACATCCCACAATTCTACTCCTTTCTATTCCCCCTCCCAATTACTACACTAATAAAACAGCACAATGAAATTAATAGAGAGTGTGACAGGCCAAAGATCCTAAAAAGGAATATGACTGCAGGCCTGACACCTAGAGTATTTCAGACAAATGTCTTTTGATTACTTCAATGGGTTCCATCCCTCCAACAACCTAACCTAACTAAGTAACAAGTCATGATAAAAACTATACAATGGATGCATAAACACCATGATGTAAAAAACAAACAAACCACCTTTCATTGTGTCTCGTGCATACTTGCTGCTGACTTCCATACAAAACACATTACCAAATTTGTCATCTAGAGACAGGTTGTATGCTGCTGCAGCAGCATTTGTTCTAATTCACCTGGCAGAGATGCTCAATTGATGAAATTGAATCAGGCATTCAGGACACAGAACTATCCACACAAGAAGATCAATAGATAAATAAATAGGGTCAGATTGATTCATGGGGAGGACCCATTAAAAGACAGATGGCAGAAGATTCTGGTTGTCCCCCACAGTTCACATTTCAAACCACTCACACACATGATTAATAACCTTCTGTATAATGCAGTGACATTGCACTTTTGCAAGTACTGAGTGACAGATCCATCCGTGCTTGCCTACAATTTACCCAACCTAAAAGAGATTCTCACAAGCAATGGGAAATAACAGGACAATGATGCTAATGCACCCTGCAACAAACTTGGATGGCTGATTTGGCCCCACATTTATACCAATAGCACTATCATGGACCCAACGTCTTCACACACAAGACTGGAGGCCCTTTCCATATATTCTTCTTGTAATGAGATGCCTTCGTCTTCCAGCAAAGCCCCCCTGAATTCTAGTTAGGCCAAATCTTGTGCCAAAGAACGAAGGGAGACAACTTTGATAGCAGGACTCAAAAAACAACAACAGAGGGATAGAATCAAGATCACGTGAAGTGTTAATACCACTTTATAATGCCTTGGTAAGGCCACACTTGGAATACTGCATCTAGTTTTGGTCGCCATGATGTAGAAAAGATGTGGAGACTCTAGAAAGAGTGCAGAGAACAGCAACAAAGATGATTAAGGGACTGGAGACTAAAACATATGAAGAACGGCTGCAGGAACTGGGTATGTCTAGTTTAATAGAAAGAAGGACTAGGGGAAACATGATAGCAGTGTTCCAATATCTCAGAGGTTGCCACAAAGAAGAGGGAGTCAAACTATTCTCCAAGGCACCTGAGGGTAGAACAAGAAGCAATGGGTGGAAACTAAACAAGGAGAGAAGCAGCTTAGAACTGAGGAGAAACTTCCTGACAGTTAGAACAATTAATCAGTGGAACAGCTTGCCTCCAGAAGTTGTGAATGCCCCAACACTGGAAGTCTTTAAGGAGATGTTGGATAGCCATTTGTCTGAAACGGTATAGGGTTTCCTGCCTAGGCAGGGGGTTGGACTAGAAGACCTCCAAGGTCCCTTCCAACTCTGCTATTGTATTATATTTAAACAAGGACAAAGGAATGTCAAAGGAAACTCCAAAGCACTTTCCAACGTTTTGGAGAAATGAGATTTCAACTCCACCACTGTGGGAGAAGTTGTTGAACTCACATACATTAAAAAGTGCCAGGCTATCTCAGAAGGTGAGTGTCCTTGGTGCTTTCTGAGCTTGGTTGTGTTCTTGCAGACATTTCATTATCTAAACTGGGTAACATCATCAGTGCTAGTAGGGAGTAAGAGCAAACCCCGCTCCCTACTAGCACTGATGATGTTACCTAGTTTGGGTAATGAAATGTCTGTAAGATCAGAGAGCACCAAGGACCCCTCATTTCAATTCTGAGCCTCAAACATTCTCCTTTATTGATATCTCTCAACACACAGTGGCTCATTTTAAAACCTATTATGATTGATAAGGTACCTATGATATATAAACTGCAGTTGTTTAACCAACATCTATTTTCTTCTCTCTTTCGCCCATCACCCCAACATCTCAGTGTAAATCACACATCAACCCAGCCACACAATGCCTCCCATAAGATATAGGCTGCAATTCACAAGAGCTTCTGCCTTTTCATAAAATGTGTTAGTCAGAAAAGATGCTACCAAGTCAGAATAGCAGAGTTGGAAGGGACCGTGGAGCAGGGGTGAAATCCAGCAAGTTCTGACAGGTTTTGGAGAACCGGTAGTGGAAATTTTGAGTAGTTCAGAGAATTGGCAAATGCCACCTCTGGCTGGCCCCAGAGTGGGGTGGGAATGGAGATTTTACAGTATCCTTCCCCTCCCATGCCCACCAACCCACACCACGCCCACCAAGCCATGCCCAAAGAACCAGTAGTAAAAAAAAATGAATTTCACCACTGCCTTGGAGGTCTTCTAATCCAACTCCTTCTTGATTCTTCAGTTGGAGGAAAATAGAGGAAATACAGCTCTCAGAGAATTCTCCCATGAAATCTAAAATGCATCCATGACCAATTGTGTTCTCTCTCGTTCCTTCTGTCTGTGAGATGTGGAAAAGCAGGAGAAAATCCTTGCAGTGGGAAAGGATAAACAGCTGCAGTTGGCTCGAAAGGCCACACATATTGAGGAAATGAATCTTCTATGTATACCAAGTCCTACTTTGAGAGATATATCTTTTGTAGGTTCTTTATATTCATGCACAGACTTTTGCAGGTGTTTGGGACCATTATGGTGTTATTTCAGGAACAAATGTACCACTTCAATCAATCTGACTATAAGCAGCTGACAGCAAAATATCCTAAGTGCCATTCACATATCAAAATTAAAGAAAACTTCATCCATCCCATAACATTTTACTCTGATTAATACTTCTAACTGCTAATACAATTATCAAAGATTCTTCCCATATCTCCTGGTACTATCAGAATACATAATAACAGAGTTACAAGGGACTTTGGAAATCTTCTAGTAGTCCAACCCCCTGCTCAGGCAGGAAACCCTACACCATTTCAGACAAATGGTTGTCCAATCTCTTCTTAAAAACCTCCAGTGTTGGATTGGTTCACTCCTTGATTAGTTTCCATCCATTGCTTCTTGTCCTGCCTTCAGGCGCTTTGGAGAATAGCTTGACTCCCTCTTCTTTGTGGCAGCCCCTGAGATATTGGAACATTGCTATCATGTCTCCCCCAGTCCTTTTCTAGAGGCAAGCTGTTCCACTGATTAATTGTTCTAACTGTCAGGAAATCTCTCCTTAGTTCTAGGTTGCTTCTCTCCTTGATTAGTTTCCACCCATTGCTTCTTGTCCTGCCTTCAGGTGCTTTGGAGAATAGCTTGACTCCCTCTTCTTTGTGGCAGCCCCTGAGATATTGGAACATTGCTATCATGTCTCCCCCAGTCCTTTTCTAGAGGCAAGCTGTTCCACTGATTAATTGTTCTAACTGTCAGGAAATCTCTCCTTAGTTCTAGGTTGCTTCTCTCCTTGATTAGTTTCCACCCATTGCTTCTTGTCCTGCCTTCAGGTGCTTTGGAGAATAGCTTGACTCCCTCTTCTTTGTGGCAGCCCCTGAGATATTGGAACAATGCTACCATGTCTCCCCTAGTCCTTCTTCTCATTAAATTAGACATACCCAATTCCAACAGAAAAAAGGTTGTAGGAGATGGCCAGGCTGAGGGCAGGATGAAACATATCATCAGTTTGGAGTCTCTGCACTCCCAAAAAAGACCCTTCCAGCCTTTCTTGAAATCTGTTGACTCTTATTGGGCACCGATTCCCCTTGAATGTTAGTAGCTCAGATTCTTGTGTACAGATAGCATGAAATAAACTTGTAGTACTTTTGAACTCTATGCTGGTTTCTGACTTCTTGCACCAGACCAAAGTTGACTTAGCCTCCCAAGCATCTGAGGGCAGGACAAGAAGCAATCTGTGGAAGCTTGTGAAAGCAAGATCCAATTTGGAACAAAGGAGAAATGTCTTAACACTGAGAAAAATTACTCAGTGGAACAATTTGACTCCCAGAGTGGTAGGTGCTCCATCGCTGGAGTTTTCAAGGAAAGATTGGACACCCATTTGTCTTGGATGGCATAAGGTCTCCTGCCTTGAGCAATGGGTCCTTGATCTCCCTGATCCCTTCCAGCCCTAAGACCTCCCAAAGACCTCCCTGATCCCTTCCAGCCCTATGATTCTATGATTCTAAATCATTGCATTGAACCTTTTGCAGAGGAGAAATTTGAAGTTGTCATTTAAGATACTGGGTGAAAAAAAAGGATGACAGATCTATGCATCATAACCAGGGGTGAAATGTCACCGGTTCGGACCAGTTCATCCAAACCAGTAGTAAAAATGTAGTTAAAAAAATAAATAAAGCCAGTTCTGGAGAACTAGTATTTCTGACAATCAGCTGTGATGCCTGATTTATATTAGCTAGAAAGCAGGATTTCCTGCTTTCTAGCTAAGCTAAATAGCACGAGAGAGCGGATTCCTCCCCCCTCGCTGTTTGCTTACCTTTGCAGGCACGCTCAGTAACCCATTCTCCCAGACATCATCGCGTCCGTTTTTGATGCTCTGCGCATGCACGGGAGGTCCTGCGCAAGCACAGAAGTTGTGTGAATGTGCACACGTGCATGCACACTCACAGTGGATTTCACCCTTGATCACAACCCCTGTTGAATTTATCCTCAAAAGACATGAAATCTAAAAAAAGGAGGAAACAGCTGAATTATACCATTCGGGTTTTTAGCATTAAGTTGACGAAAGCATTCTGTGTTTATTGATTGCCAGTTGCCTTGCAGGCCCCAACTGAATAGAAAGGCTGAATACCAATCAACAAATAAGTAAAATATATTTGATTATTCTTTGTGGAAACCACAGATATTAAGGAGGCAGACTATAGATTGTCTACATCTTGTCTTCTTATATTCCAGCCAGTGGGGAGCCAAGACATATTCCTAATGGAATAGTCAAATACAGGAGTTTTGCTTGGTACAGAACCGAGTCTAAATTTCTTTTGCTCAAAATATCTTGATGTCGGACAATCCTTGGCGCATCTAGAAATCTTCTCAACAATAGAGAATTTTGCTTATCCTCTTTAAATCCATAGGCTTTTTTCCCACGCACCAAAGCCACTTTCAGCAATTTGGATGAATTGAAACAGAGGTGGGATTCAATATTATTTTACTATCAGTTCTGTGGCCGTGGCTTGGTGGGTGTGAGGTGGATTGGTAGGCGTGGCTTGGTGGGCGTGGCAGGGGAAGGATACTGCAAAATCCCCATTCCCTCCCAATCTGCAGGGACTCGGGAGGCAGAGAATAGATGGTGGCGGGGCCAGTCAGAGTCATTTACCGCTTCTCCCAACTACTCAACATTTCCTCTACCGGTTCTCCAGAACTGGTCAGAACCTGCTGAATACCACCTCTGAATTGAAAGCATCCTTGTGACTTGCCCCTCCACCTCCCAGGGCAAGGTTTTTCTCTTTCGTTTTGTTTTATACCTCAGTGTAATCAGTCACAAAAGTCAGATCTGAAGTTTTTACTTCCAGATTCTATATGTCTATGGAGATTCTCAGTCCTCCAAGTCATGGTTGTCCCAAAAGTGCTTTTTTCAAGAGGCAACTGGACTTTCCTGTTTTTCTTTGAAGACGTTTTGCTTCTCATCCAAGAAGCTTCTTCAGCTCTGACTGGATGGCGGGGAATGGGAGGATTGATATTCCTTGCAGACAGCTGGTCATTTGCAACCTTTTAGAGAGTCGTTGAGGCTACTTGGAGGTTTATCTGTCTCCTCAGGATCACCTGAGTAGTGCAAAGAAGACTCCATCAAAATAAACACTTCAAAGGGCACATAGTATAGTATAGTATAGTCTTTATTGTCATTGTACAAAATAAATACAACAAAATTGGTGCAAAATTATAGTGGAAACGAAAAAAGAAAGAAAAAGAAAAAAACTAGTCATACGTTTCCGCGTGTGCATGAAGTGATTGTGGTTGTATTTAAAAGTCTGACAGGCCAAGGATAGAAACTATTTTTAAATCTATTTGTTCGGCTGGCTATGCTTTGATGTCTTCTGCCTGATGGTAGAAGTGCAAAGAGACACTGACCAGGGTGTGAATCATGTCTGAATATCTTCCTTATTCTGCTAAAGCAGCGAGATCTGGCGATGTCATCCAGTGGTGTCAGAGGGCAACCAATGGTTTCTTGTGCCGAATTGATCACTCTCTGTAGTGCCTTCCTGTCCGTAGCTGTTAAACCAGCATACCATACTGTAATGCAGTATGTGAGGACACTTTCTATGGTGGATCGATAGAACAAGATCATCAGCTGTTGTTCCACCTGATTTTTTTGCAGGATTCAAAAGAAATGAAGTCTCTGTTGGGCCTTTCCAATCACCAGGAGTGTGTTGTTTTTCCAGATGAGATCTTGACTAACAGTACTCCCAATAATTTAACAGAGGAAACCCTCTCCACACAGCCCCCCTCGATATACAGTGGGGCAGGTTCCTCTCTGTGCTTCCAGAAATCTAGCACCATCTCGTTTGACTTACGAGTATTTAGATGTAAGTTGTTTCTTGAGCATCATGCGGATGCCTTCTGGACATCTTCCCTGTATGCTGATTTGTCCCCTCCAGTTATGGGACCCAGCACTGTTGTGTCATCTGCAAACTTTATTATGATGTTGGATAGATCAGAGGACATTCACACATCTCCCAAAAAACCACTTTCCCTATAAATATTACATTCCTCAGAACCCCAAATTCTAGCTACCTCAAGTGCTGTTTCCATGCTCTCCATCTTCCATCTGCCTCCTCTCCAGTCACTATGTCCTCTATCATTGTTATCTAAACCACTCCTGAAAAACCTTGTCAGGAAAACTGTGGAGGTTTGTCCAGAGAATCTGGAAAATGATTGAACAGAAAAAGAAGAAAAGAAAATGTGGGTTTTGGAAAAGGTAAATCACTCCCTCCTATCAAATGTTTTCAAAGAATATTTTGATTCATATATTTTTTATAATTACTGTATTCACGTATTATTTAATTTATGCATTGTACAGTATTATGGCTGATTATAAATAAATCAATAATAGCTTTATAATTTAATTTGATTTTTTTTAATGGGATGCTGGACCCCTGCAAAGCAAACCATCAACGCTTCACATTCTTTCTATTTGCAATTATTCTCCTAGGCCCCACATCTTTCTATCAAAATGAAAAATATGATTGGTAGTTTTCTGGGTCAGGTTGCTAAGGATTGTTTGAAGACTGTGAAAAGCCCAGAGGCAAAGGGATCTTTTGAGCACTTCACTCACTCTAATTCCCTTCTTGTTGCTTCCTACATTTTCCCTCTCTCTTCTCTCTCTCTCTCTCTCTCTCTGTGTCCACAGATATCAGTAACCTAGAAACCGAGAGACATATAATAACAAATGAATACTTGCCCCTATTTATTTTATTTGTTTATTTGTATCCTGTCTTCATTATTTTCACAAATAATTCAAGGTGGTGAACATATCTAACATACCTTTCTCTTCCTGTTTTCCCCACACAATGATAACCCTATGAGATTGATTGGGTTGAGAGAGAATGACTGGTTTTATGCCTAAAGTGGGACTATAATAATACAATACAATAGTAGGGTTGGAAGGGATCTTGGAGGTCTTCTAGTTCAACCCCCTGCCTAGGCAGGAAACCCTATACCATTCCAGACAAATGGCTATCCAACATCTTCTGAAAAACTTCCAGTGTTGGGGCATTCACAACTTCTGGAGGCAAGCTGTTCCACTGATTAATTGTTCTAACTGTCAGGAAGTTTCTCCTCAGTTCTAAGTTGCTTCTCTCCTTGATTAGTTTCCACCCTAGACTATAACTCAGTGTCTCCTGGTGGTTGGCCCAAAGTCACCAGTCAGCTCTCATACCTAAGGCTGGACTATAACTCACTGTCTCCTGGTGATTGGCCAGTCAGATATCATGCCTAAGGCTGGACTAGAACTCACTGTCTCCTGGTGATTGCCCAAAAAGTCATCAGTCAGCTCTCATGCCTAGGGCAGGACTAGAATTCACTGTCTCCTGGGGATTGGCGCAAGGTCACCCAGCCAGCTTTCATGGCTAAGGTGGGACTAGAACTCAGTGACTCCTGATGAGTGGCCCAAAGTCACCTAGCCTGCTTTCTTATCTAAGACATGACTAGAACTTACTGTTGGTGACATAGAAAAAGCAGACGCAGACAGGAGTAAGGTTGTGCTGGGAAGGCCACCCGATGGAAGGCACCCCGAAGGGCACCCCGAAGGCACCCAGAACATTGTTCGGGGCTCCCTTTTATTGTCAAACTTCTCAGATTAGCAAAAGCTCATTGGACAGAAAATACACTTGGCAACTATTGATTGGTTTACAGATGCATGCTCTCCTCATGGACACCTCATGAACCCTTCATGGGCACTTCATGACTCTCTACTAGGTAATATTTTGCTGCATGGAATGTGATGCCTACGTGTACATTCCATTGTCTCTTTTTGTGAGCATAAGAGATTAAGCGCCAAAGGATTAAGAGAGGAAGGAATGTGGATTTTGACTGATTTAATCAATGTGGTTTGCCAACTACTGATTAATCAATTAACCCTACAATTTACCATCTCCTGTTTCCTAGTCCAATGCCCTAAGCACTAGGCCAAACACACACTCTCTCTTTCTATTTAATTCTTTCAATTTGTAATCCTTTCTATTTATTTTTTTTTCAATCTCACCTGTTACATGTTAAAAATGGAATGCCTGGAATGAAATGCCCAGTTTAAGGGCATCAAGAGCTGCCTGTGATGACAAGGATATTGCCACCCAATCCTGGCAGGTGGCTTTTCAAGACAGGCCATCCCAGTCAATCACTTCTCCTTTAGAGCATCAGAAATGAGCCAGTAAAAACAATGTGGCATTTTTTTTTAATGCTAAAGGCATCTCCAGTAGCCTTTTTTTTAACATTCAGAAGAGAACTTGATTATTTGTGTCAGGAGGAAGGTATTATTGTTGTTGTTGTTGTTGTTGTTATTGTACATGAATCTCAGCCAACTGAACATTCAAAAATGCATTGCAAATACCAGTGACTGGTGCTAATGGTTGATACGGGTTGCTGCCAGCGTCCTAGGTATCAACTAAGTACCTTTTTAAAATATAAGATGCTCCGAGTAGCACAGTTTTTTGCAGTTCTGCTGGTGTTATTGCAGGAAGCTGAAATTTGTTGATGTATCTTGTAAATTCTTGGGCATGGTGCCAAGTGCCCCGTTGACAGTTGGTATGACTGTTACGTGCTTCATCCATAGCTGTGTAGTTTCGATGGCCAGGTCGCAATATTTCATGATTTTTTTTCTAGTTCTTTTTCTTCGACTCTGGCATCTCCTGGAACAGTGATATTAATTAAAGTGTACACTTCGACCCTCTACAACTGTGATATCTGGCGTGTTGTGCTCCAAATGATGATCCGTTTGTATTCGAAAGTCCCACAAGATCTTCACCTTCTCATTTTCGATAACTTTTTCCACTTTATGTTCCCATGACTTTCTGGATACAGGTAAATCATACTTTTTACATAGTGACCAGTGGATTAATTTAGCAACTCGGTCATGTCTAGCTTTGTAATCAGTTTGTGCAATTTTGCTGCAGTCACATATTAAATGTGAAACAGTTTCGACTTTGTTATTGCAAAGTCGGCAGTTTGGGTTGTCAGTGGATTTTTGTATCTTCGCTTTCATGGCATTAGTTTGTAGTGCTTGTTCTTGAGCAGCCAGTATTAAACCTTCCATTTCTTTCTTGATAGTTCCCATCTTAAGCCATGTCCATGTCAAGTTGTCATCACATTTTCCTTCAATGTTTTTCAAGTGCTGTCCATGCAAAGCTTTGGTTTTCCATCTATTTAATCTGTCATCCAGCTGTTTTTCCTTATATTCATTCTGTGTTTGTTTCTGTTGTTTTTATGCTGTTTTCCGTTTTCACAGTCTGCAGCAATTTTTCTGTACTTTGGTTCACATAATCATTTAAACTTCATTTTTCTTCTTCTAGAGTTTGATGGATTTGCAATAGCCCCCTGCCCCCTATTTTTCTTGGCAGGTCTAACCTGTCGATGTCACTTCGTGGATGGAAAGCATGCTACATATTCAGAAGTTTGCATGTTTTCCGGTCCAGGTTTTCCAGTTTAGCCAGAGTCCAGTTGATGATTCCAGCTAAGTAGTGTATCATTGGAACTGCCCATGTATTAGTGACTTTAATTATGTTTCCAGCATTCAGCTTTGATTTTAATATTTTGCAGACTCTCCTGATGTATTTCTTTTGTGTTGACTCTTTGACTTTTCCATTCAAGATGTTATCTGCTTCCAATATGCCTAAGTACTTGTAACCAGCATCCTTTGCTAATGCTTTCACTATATTTCCATTTCCCAGTTCTATTCCTTCTGTTTTTTTTTTTCATTTTTCCTTACCACATGGATAATATAGCACATTTTTCAAGCCCAAAGTTCATTTTGATGTCACTGCTGAACAGTTGAACTGTGTTGAGTATTGATTTAAGTTCATTGGGGCGTTTCACATACATTTTAAAGTCATTGATGTATAGTAGATAGTTTATCTTGCCGTGTTGGCTTGAGATTTGGCATCCCAGTTTTGTGTTTCATAGGATTATTGTCAATGGAATTAATGCAATGTTGAACAGTAGTGGTGAAAGTGAATCCCCTTGAAAGATTCCCCGTCTGATGTTGACTTCACCAATGTTCTCCCCATTTGTTGTTAGAACTGTTTTCCATTTTTGCATATTTGCTTTCAAAAATGTACATATATTTTTGCTGATTCCAAAGTTTTCCAGGCAGTTGTTAATCCAGCTGTGGGGTAATGAGTCAAATGCCTTCTTGTAATAAATCCATGCCATATTTAAATTTGTTTTTCTTCGGTTTCCATTTTTTAGTACCATTTTGTCTATGAGCAGCTGATCTTTTGTTCCTCTTGATTTTTTATAATTTCCTTTTTGTTCTACTGGATACAAACTGTTTTCCATCAGATGATTGAATACTGAATTTGCCAGTATCCTTGTAAAAAAGTTTGTTGGCAGACAAGTAATTGGGCGATAGTTGCTTGGTTCTGTGCCTTTTTCTGAATCTTTCATTATCAAGTATGTTCGGCCAGCTGTTAACCATTCTTCGCTTGTTGCATTTTGAAGCATTTGATCAAATTGAGTGGCCATTCGATGATGGAGGCTTGTCAGGTGTTTTAGCCAGTATCCATGCAGTTCATCCAGGCCAGGTGCACTCCAGTTCTTGACCTTCTTTGCTTGTTTTGCCACCATGTCAGTTTTTATTACAATATTTTCCATCTTGTTTTGTGTTGTTTGTTGTTGAATATCTTTGATCCAGGTGGCAGTGTTGTTGTGTTCCACTGGGTTTTCCCACAGTTCTTTCCAAAAGTTCAAAGTTTTTTCTTTACATGGGTGAATATTAGTTTGGATTTGATTTTCATCAAGGGACCGGTAGAAGAGGTGTTGGTTTCTTCTGAACTGGATATTTTCACGATATTGTTTTATTCGTCCTTCGTATCTTTCAATTTTCCTTGCTGTTGCTATTGCACATTGTTTTAGTTCTTCCATAATTTCCGTTACTGTTTTTTCCTCCAGGTTGCATTTTTTGTGTAAACTATTTTTCAGCTTTTTGTTCTTTAGTTTTCCTTCTTTTAAGAACTTCAGATTGCTGATATCCCCTCGTAGTTTTTAAATTTTATTTTCAAGTCGAATTTTCCACTTTGGTGTTCCAGTGGGTTTCTTTTTTGGCATTTTGTAATCTAGTTCTGCAGTTATAACGGCGGCTGTGTTGGTTTCATATAGTGTGCTGGAGGGGATGGAAGTTAAAATGTTGTTCACGGCAGTTAACAGATCTTTCACTCATTTGCTATGCCCTTTGTGAATGATAGCTAGTCTTTTTCTTTCTACATTTTCTTGGATGTGGTTTTCAATTTTTTCTTTCAGCATTTTTGCTAGATCACTTAGCACTACACTTTCAAGTTGCTGCACAGGAGGGTCTTCATCCTATATGTTCGTTTCTTTCACTGGCTGGTCAATTTGTTCAGGTGTTGGACCAATTTCTTCAGCTTGTTCATCATCACTTGTTGTTTTCTTTTTAGCCAATATTTCTAGATGTTGCATTTCCACTTCTGTGAAAACTTTCTGACGGATGATGAAGCGCCTTTGATCCATTCATCTTTGTTCAGTTATATCACTTTCCGGATTATTGTCAGTGGAATTAATGCAATGTTGAACAGTAAAGGTGAAAGTGAATCCCCTTGGAAGATTCCTCATCTGATGTTGTTGTTGTTGTTGTTGTTGTTGTTGTTGTTGTTGTTACAAGTGAAGCAAATAGTTGAAGAAGAAAAACATGCACTGGCTGATTATCTAAAAGAAAGTCAATAACATCTATTAATTGAAGTAAAGAACAAAGATCTACTGAAGGCCCAACAGATGAAACAAGAATACAGAAAAGATATGATAAAATCAAAAATGGAGAGTTGGCAGAACAAAGCATTGCATGGTCAATTTCTGGAAAAAATAAAAGATAAAGTGGACAGTGAAAAAACTTGGTTATGGTTAACAACAGGTACATTAAAGAAAGAAACAGAGTCACTAATCCTGGCTGCACAAGAACAAGCTATCCAAACAAATGCCATTAAGACCAAAATCGAAAAATCCTCTGATGATGCCAAATGCAGACTCTGCAAAGAAGTTGATGAAACTGTTGACCACATACTCAGCTGCTGTAAAAAAATTGTGCAGACTGATTATAAATTGCGGCACAATTCAGTAGCACAAATGATCCACTGGAATTTGTGCAAAAATTATAATATTAAAACAACAACAAACTGGTGGGAACATAAGCCTGAAAAAGTCACCGAAAATCAGATAGTCAAGATCCTGTGGGAATTTCGTATACAAACAGACAAAATACTGGCACATAACACACCAGACATCACACAGGTTGAGAAAAATAAGGTTACAATCATAAACATCGCAATACCGGGTGATGGCAGGGTCGACGAGAAGGAACATGAAAAAATCACGAAATATCAGGACCTAAAAATTGAAATTCAACGATTATGGCACAAACCAGCAGTGGTAATTCCAGTGGTAATCGGCACACTGGGTGCTATTCCAAAAGCACTGGAATTACATTTAAAACAGTTAAAACTTGACAAAATCACCATCAGTCAAATGCAAAAAGCTGCACTGCTTGGATCTGCATGTATATTACGAAAATACGTTACGACGTCCTAGGCCCCTAGGTGGGCAAAACAACTGGCTGCTGTGATACAATCGTATAATAATAATAATAATAATAATAATAATAATAATAATAATAATAATAATAATGATGATGATGATGATGATGATGATGATGATGATGTAATCTTTGGTGAGATTCACAGCCTTTGGGGCTGGTTAATAGCTCAACAGCTCGAGTCCTAACCAAGGACCTAGGAACTGTTAAAATAATGTCGGAGGATATAAGCTGTTCCAAGTAGGGTGGTTTTTTGTAGAGTCAGAATGTTCAAGTCCGGTAAATTTAGAATTTACACATAGCGAGCTTCAAGGGCTCCAATTACAATTGGGACAACACATGATTTCTTTTTCCACAGTCGCTCAGCTTCAATTTGGAAGTCTCGGTACTTTGTGGGGTTTTTTGGGCTGTTTATCTTCAATTCGTGCATCACCAGGTATTGCAATGGCAATGAACCATACTTTTTTCTTTTCAACTATTGTTATAGGCCACCTGCCTGTCAGTCTGAATTCTGAAGTCCCACAAGATCTTGACTTTCTCATTCTCTAAAAACTTCTCAACCTGATGTTCCCAGTGGTTTTTGCTGTACTCAAATCCAAACTTCTGGCACAATTTCCAGTGAATGATTTTAGCAACTCGGTCATGGCATTGTAGGTAGTCTGTTTGTGAAATTTTGCTGCACCCACTGATCAAGTGGTCACTGTCTCGTCTTTCTCATTACAGAGGCGACATTTGCTGTTGGTGGTAACATGTTGAATTTTTGCCTTCATGTAGTTTGTGGCTAAGGCTTGTTCTTGAGCTGCCAAAATAAAGATTTCTGTTTCTTTTTTCAGTACTCCTGATCTTAACCAGTTCCAAGTTAGCTTTTAGTCAGCTTTGTTGTTGTTGTTGTTGTTGTTGTTGTTGTTGTTGTTGTTGAAAACTTTCAGTTGCTTTTTTGTGGTGGTGCCATCAACAACCAAGCTGGAACAAAATGATACAGCTCATATTCTCCCTGATGACATGCTCCAATGTTAGTATAATAATTTGGGATTCCAACTCGAGCTGGGGCTGCACAAGAATAAATAAAAGTTGTCAGAGTTTGTTGCAGAAAATCACTTCCAGAAAGCACACACAGATAACTGATTCAGCTGTATTCATTAACTTCTTTATATACGTATTAACACATGAAGATAAATGTACAATACCAATATAGTTTTCTCCAATGTAGTATTAATTACAAGCAGAAGGCAAGCAGAAGTACAGCAAAGAGGCGTTTTAAGTTCAGAGTTTAGAGCAGACACAGTAGTTTCAGTTTCGATTCTCAGCACAGACTCAGATCTGTTTAAGCTCCCATTGGCTTAGTTGCTATGCCTATTGATTGGCTGACCTTGTTACCATGTCTCTCCCAGTCATGAATATTCTAACAAAAATGAAATCCAGACAGTTGTGAGGAAAGAACAAATATTTATTCCGGAAAGCAAAGGGGTTTGCCTTTAGGGGAAGCTGCAGAGAAATGGGGTACAGTCACACAGTTTTAACGATGGGCTTATCCTGGTTGTGAAAATGTCTACCTGCTGATTCTAGGTTAACACTTGGTTAACATTTTGTGGGTATGTGTTTGTGGGTATGTATTCTTGTGAAAATGCAGTTCAGCTGAGAGACCTAATTTAATTAACTCTATTGTGTTTGCAGACCTTATCCTTTGATATGCAGATTAGGTCTGGGCAACTTATTTGGGGGATGCTGAAACAGACACAAGTGTGAAAAATGGTCATAAGTTACTTTATTTTAATTCATTTATAATTGGGGTTACTAAATGAATTGTTGTATATTGAGGACTACCCGTTTTATTTATTTTTTTATTCTGTTCAAATGTGTGTCAACATAGCAATGCCAAGAGGCATAGCCAAAATGTGAAGTTCATATATCACATTAAATCATGGTTTCTAATAATTGTGGTTCAAGGTCTTATGTTCTGGACCATACGTCTCTGCCATCTACCTTAGTTTTTTTAGCTTCAGAGGTTGAGTTTAACAAACCATGATTTAATGCAACACACAGATCCAGGAAACAAACATTAAGTATGCAAAAGAGAGTTTATTCTTGCATTACTAGTAGGAATGATATTTATCAAAGTGAATTGACTTAAGTTCTTATAGTAAGAGCAGGAAAAAGGAACAAGAATTTGGCTTCCCTACTTCCGTGTTTCTTGTGCAGGGGGCTGGACTAGAAGACCTCCAAGGTCCTTTCCAGCTCGATTCTGATTCTGAATCTGAATCCGAATCTGAATCTCGGCAATTTTAAGACATCAGCTCCCAGAATTCCACAGCCAGCCATGCAGGCAAGGGAATTCTGGGAGTTCTAATCCACACATTTTTAAATTGCCGAGGTTGAAAAAACACCATTCTGGAAAATGATGCCATGTGTGGTCTTGATCTTTTTTTATGCTCATTGTGTACTTTATAACTCTGGCCTTGGTGTCACAGTAGCAGCTGTGCCTTTGATGGCAACATTCAAAGTCTCCTGGCATTTCATATTGAGACACTGTGATTACGAGGGAGAAACTTTTGACTTGATTCTCATCTTTTATTTATCACAGCACTTTGCTGAATCAACAGTCGAGTGTGATTATTGTATTTATTCAGAAGCAAATCTCACTGCATTTGTTAGGTTTTACTCCTGGGCAAGTCTTACAAGTCATTCTCTGTCTCAAGTGTGTGCGTGTGTTCAAGATAGATAGATAGATAGATAGATAGATAGATAGATAGATAGATAGATAGATAGATAGATAGATAGATAGATAGATAGATAGATAGATAGATAGATAGATAGAGATAGATGATAGATAGATAGATAGATAGATGATAGATAGATAGATAGATAGATAGATAGATAGATAGATAGGGAGAGAGAGAGAGAGAGAGAGAGAGAGAGAGAGAGAGAGAGAGAGAGAGAGAGAGATAGATAGGGAGAGATAGATAGATAGATAGATAGATAGATAGATAGATAGATAGATAGGGAGAGAGATAGATAGATAGATAGATAGATAGATAGATAGATAGATAGATAGATAGATAGATAGATAGAGATAGATGATGGATAGATAGATAGATAGATAGATAGATAGATAGATAGATGATAGATAGATAGATAGATAGATAGGGAGAGAGAGAGAGAGAGAGAGAGATAGATAGAGACAGAGAGACAGAGAGAGAGAGAGAAATATAGATGATAGATAGATAGATAGATAGATAGATAGATAGGGAGGGAGGGAGGGAGAGAGGGAGGGAGGGAGGGAGGGAGGGATATATATATATATATATATATATATATATATATATATATATAGAGAGAGAGAGAGAGAGAGAGAGAGAGAGAGAGAGAGAGAAATATAGATAGATAGATAGATAGATAGATAGATAGATAGATGATAGATAGATAGATAGATGATAGATAGATAGATAGATAGATAGATAGATAGATAGATATAAAATCAAGATATATATCGTGTGTAGATATATATAGTGTGTAGATATATATAGAGTGTAGATATGAATGTACACACACATTAAATATATACAAAAATATCTACACACACACACACGTACACACACACACACACACACACACGTACACACGTACACACACACACACACATATATATGGATGGATGGATGGATGGATGGATGGATGGATGGACGGACGGACGGACAGACAGACAGACAGATATATATATATATATATAGATATAGATAGATAGATAGATAGATAGATAGATAGATAGATAGATACATAGATAGATACATAGATAAATTCATAGATAGATATACAGTGTTTCCCCGAAAATATGGCATGTCCTGAAAATAAGGCCATGCCACATTTTTTGGGTGGACAAAAATGTAAGCTCTCCCCTGAAATAAGCCCCGTGGACAACCATCCCCTCTCTGGCCAGGCAGAGCGCCGCTCACCAACCTAGCGGTATCCCAAAGGCACCAAGGTACGGGAACGAGGTGGAGGGCAAAGGCCCACGCTTTCCCCCCTTTTGGCACGTGAGCCAAAAAAGGTTCGCCATCGCTGCCCTAGACCATTTCAGACAAATGGCTGTCCAATCTCTTCTTAAAAACTCCAGTGATGAAGCATCCACAATATCTCAAACACCTGTCGTTCCATTAGTTTATTTTTCTAATGGTAAGTAAATTTCTCATAAGTTCTAAGTTGCTCCTCTCCTTTATTAGTTTTCATTCATTGCTTCTTGTCCTGCCTTCAGATGCTTTGGAGAATAGCTTGTCTCTAGAGCAGTGGTTCTCAACTTGTCGGTCTGGACCCCTTTGGGGGGTTGAACGACCCTTTCACAGGGGTCACCTAAGACCATCGGAAAACACACATTTTCGATGGTCTTAGGAACCGAGACACCAATTTGATGGTTGGGGGTCACCACAACATATGGAATTGTATTAAAGGGTCGCGGCATTGGGAAGGTTGAGAACCACTGCTCTAGAGTCTATGTTGAGACTCCAGAAAGAGTGCAGAGAAGAGCAACAAAGATGATTAGGGGACTGGAGGCTAAAACATATGGAGGACGGTTGCAGGAACTGGATATGTCTAGTCTAATGAAAAGGACTCTTTAGTTCTAAGTTGCTTCTCTCCGTGATTAGTTTCCTCCCATTGCTTCTTGTTCTGCCCTCAGGTGCTTTGGAGACTAGTTTGACTCCCTCTTCTTTGTGGCAGCCCCTGAGATATTGGAACATTGCTATCGTATCTCTCCTAGTCCTTCTTTTCATTAAACTAGAAAAGAAGGGAAAAAGAAAGAGGAAAAGGAGGAGGAATAAGAGGAGGAGGAGGAGAAGTAATATTTGCCAGTGAATTTTCCATCTAAATTTTTCAGTTCATCCATTTGTCTAATGATTCACAATCCACTCTGCCTCCTAAACATCCGTCACCTGCCCAGCCTCATTCTAACATTCATCTGTAGGCACTCAATAGCCTCCATAAACTGTGAAAGTGACACAATAGCACTGTTTACAATCTTGCCCCCAGCACTGTTACCAGTTGCAGTGACCACGGTGGCATGTTGCTACAGTGGGCGAATCGGAGAGGGAAGAAGATATGTTCGATAAAATGAATTTAGGAAGAGTTGAGCTCCATTTATAGAAAACCCAAGGAAGCTCTGTGGGTGGAGAGAAATAATGGTTGGCTTGAGCCCAGGAACAGGAAGGTGGGAAGATTAAAAAAAAAAATGGGAAAATGGGCTGCCGACAAAATCTGCCAACTTGCAGTGATTGCGATGAAATTGCCAGCTTTGTTCCAGTTTCTAACACAAACTCAATGGGGAAAAATTGACTCCGCGCTCAGAAATAAACAATGTTTTTATGTCCGGTGATTATCCTTGAAGAGGTTGCATAACGTTGACGTGAAACGTTTCTAATTTAGAGAAGAATGTAACCTGAGGTCTGCAGGTAGAAGGAGAAATATGTACCGAATAGTTGTTTTTTTTTAAAGGATTCTAAATGCAAAAATAAAAATGGTCTCCCATCTTCAAGTGGAAGCAGAGAATTGTATTTTGCAAGTCAGGTTACCCACCACTCTTTTAGCAATAGAGACTTCACAGCTATGGAGCAAATAGGCTGTGACACATTTCGGCTATGGAGAAGGATTGCAGAGATACCTATTCTTCTGAAATAGTTGTCTCAAAGGGCTTTTTCAAAAAGGCAACCGGACTGGGTTTTTTTACCCTTTATGGAAGAAGAAGAAACCATTTCACTTCTCATTCAAGAAGCTTCATCTTCTCGGATGAGAGGAATCATCCAAGCAATGGCGGCACTACTACTACTACTACTATTACTACTACTACTACTACTACTACTACTACTACTACTACTACCACCACCACCACCATGTTTCCCCGAAAATACACAAGGTCTTATTTTCTTTTTACTTACAAAATATGGCCTTGGGCTTATTATAGGGGAGGGCTTATTGTTTTGGGGTTGCTGGGCGGCTGCTCCCTTGCGAACTGGCTCCCAAAGAGCCGGGCACACCCTCAGGGGCGAAGCAGCCATGAGGTGACCAAGCTTACGAGCAACCGCACGGCAAACCTCCTCTCCAGCCGGGCAGAGGGCCATTCACTGACCTAGGGGGCATCCCTAAGGCGCCAAGCCACGTGACTTGGCACATTAGGGATACCCCCTAGGTCAGTGCATGGAGCTCTGCCCGGTTGGAGAAGGGGGTTGTGAAGAAGAGTGGGGAAAGATGAGGCTTGAGACGCTGAGGAACGTCCAACACTATTTTATTGAATATAACAGCAACAACTAATACAGGAGAGAATCGCCCGTCCCTCTGCCTGACAGCTATTTATACGAAGAGCTGTCAGGCAGAGGAACCAATCAGGATAGCAGAACAGCCCGCCTTCAGCCATGCCGCGCCTGATTGGCTAAGGCGCGGCATGGCTGTTGCTAGCTGTCAACAGAGGGAATCCCCGATCGTATGTCGGGGAGGAAAGGAATATAACACTCCTTCCCCCCCAGCGAGGACGCATGCGCGACAGAGGAGCATGCGTAGTCGCGAAGATACGCAGGGCGGCGTTGGACACGCCCAGAACGCCTCAGAACTGGGCAGACCATCGGAGGAGGAGGTGGTGCCCGTGGGAGCTCCTCCCGGGAGGGAGTGGAGCTCCGGGCGCCATCTTGGAGGCCTATCCCAGGAGGAGGCGGAGACTCTGGAGCAGGTAGGCAGGGCCGGGGTGGCGTGGCCGCAGGCGGGCTTGAGTCAGGGAATTTTGAAAAACTTGAAGGGTAGGTCTGGCCTGATTGAGGGAAGGCCAAGGCGGGGTGCAACGCTGGAACTGGTTGCCCAACGGGGGCTGGATTTCTGGAGGGCTGTGGCCAGCGGAAGGCACCGGGCCCAGTCTCGGCTGGCAGGTCTTGCGGAGCGGGAAACGGACACGGCGGAGGGATCGGTTGCGGCGTCAACCCGAGGGCCTGTGGTTGAAGGGCAGAGGCTGACCCTGCAGGGTTGTTGGTTGGATCCAAAGGTAGGCGACGCCTTAACTGATCCACGTGGCTGTGCCAGTCTGCACCGTCGGTGGTCCGGACCCTGTAAGAGCAGGGGCCGGTTACAGAGGTGAAGGTGGCAGGCACCCACTTCCAGTTCCCCGAGAAGGCCCTCGCCCAAACCGGATCGCCCTCGAGAAAAGAACGGGAAGGGGGCCCCAGGTTGCTCGGCTGTGCCTCTGAATAGGTTGGGTGCAACCTATCTAAGGTGGTCCGCAGGCGCCGGCCCATCAGCAGCTCAGCAGGGGTTTTCCCAGACAGTGGGCATGGGGTGGAATGCTGACCCAGGAGGTAAGCAGCCACCCTCGTGGGCCAGTCGCCCTTGTCCATCCGTCCAAGGGCATCCTTGGCTGAGCGGACAGCGCGTTCCGCCCGGCCATTGCTGGCCGGATGATAGGGGGCTACAGGGGCGTGCCGGATGCCCTGGGAGGCCAGGAATTCCTGAAAGACAGTGGATGCAAACTGGGGTCCATTGTCCGACACAACGACGTCTGGCAAGCCATGGGTGGCAAACAGGTGCGTTAATGCTCGGACAGTGGCCTCGGCTGTGGTGGAGGTCATGAGGATGAGCTCCACCCAGCGCGAGTAAGCGTCCACCACGACCAGGAAGACCTGGCCTCGGAAAGGCCCAGCGAAATCCAGGTGGAGGCGTGACCATGGGCTGCGAGGAATCTCCCACTCCCACGGCGGGGCCGCCGGAGGCGCTGGACGGGAGACCTGGCAGGTCGAGCACCTAGCAACCCAGGTAGCTATCTCGGCGTCCAGACGGGGCCACCAAACATAGCTGCGCGCAAGCGCCTTCATGCGCGCTATGCCTGGGTGGCCCTCATGGAGGCGAGACAGCACCTGTTCGCGCAGGGCGGGTGGAATGACCACCCTGTCCCCCCACAGGAGGCACCCACTGTGGAGAGACAGCTCTAGCTGCCTGGCCTTGTAGGGGCGGTAATCGTCAGACACCGGCCCCCCAGGCCATCCCCGCAGAACCCAAGACATCACCTGGGAGAGGGTGGGGTCAGCCAGAGACGCTGCAGCCACATCGCTCGCGGAGAGCGGCAAGGCTAGGTCTGCAATGGCCAAAACAGACAGGCAAGGCACTGTCTGTGGGTTGGAGATGGGCAAGGGGCAGCGGCTGAGGGCATCAGCGTGCCCCAGCTGCTTGCCAGGGCGGTAGACCAGGGCATACGAGTATGCTGCTAGGAACTCCACCCAACGGGTCATCCGGGGAGACAGGATGGGAGGGGGTCAGACGGTCACCGGCCAGAAGCCCAAGGAGCGGCTTGTGGTCAGTGAAGAGCGTGAAATGCCATCCGTATAGGTACTCGTGGAACTTTTTAACCCCGGACACAGCAGCCAGAGCCTCCTTGTCGATCTGGCTGTAGTTTCTCTCCGCTGGAGAGAGTTTCCGGGAATAAAAAGCTATGGGGGCTTCTGAGCCGTTGGGGAGGACATGGCTCAGGACAGCCCCCACACCCACAGGGGAGGCATCACACGCTAGAGTCAGGGGCATCCTGTCACTGTATTGGACTAGGACTGCCTCTGACGTCAGCATGTCTTTGACAGCCGCGAACGCATGCGCTTCGCGGCTGCCCCAGCGCCAGGCCGCAGATCGGTTGAGCAACCGATGCAGCGGCTCGGCTAGTGACGCCTTGTGCGGCAAGAATGGCGCGTAAAAGTTTAAAAGCCCTAAGAACGACTGCAGCTCTGCCTTAGAGGCGGGGGTGGGGGCGTTCTTAATGGCTGCGACTTTAGCAGGGGTGGGGTGGATTCCGTGGGCATCTATGGAGAAGCCTAGGAAGTCCACTTTAGGCACAGCAAATGAACATTTGCTGCGCTTTAATTTGAGACCCGCGCCCCTAAAACGCTCGAGGACCTTCCCCAACATTTCGAGGAGTCCTGAGCGGCTGGAAGCAGCGATCAGGACATCGTCAAAATAGGGTACAATGCCAGGAAGCCCATGGAGCAATCGCTCCATGAGGCTCTGGAAGATCCCCGGGGCCACGGAAACGCCGAATTGGAGGAGGCGGCAATGGAAAGCCCCTCGGTGGGTGACGATAGTCTGCGCAGCCGCCGCTTCGTCATCCACTGGGAGCTGCTGGTAGGCCTGCGCCATATCCAGTTTCGCGAAAATACAGCCCTGCCCCAGGGAGTGGAGCAGGTGCTGTACAACAGGGACTGGATAGGGGTTTGCCTGAAGGGCCAAATTGATGGTGGATTTAAAGTCGGCGCAGAGACGTATGGAGCCGTCGGCCTTCACGGGGACCACTATTGGGGTCTCCCAACGTGAGTAGTCAACTGGCTCCAATACGCCCTGCGCCAGCAAGCGGTCAATCTCCTCATCAACTTTGGCCCTTAAGGCAAAAGGCACCCTGCGGGCCTTCAGCCTAATAGGAGCAACCTGGGGATCTAGGTTGAGAGAGATGGGGGTACCCTTATACAGCCCAAGCTGTCCGTCAAACATGTCCGCGTAGGCGGAGATGATGGCAGCCACGTCAGGGGGTGTGTCTGAGAGGGAATACACCCCCTGCACGGAGAGACCCAGGGCGGGGAACCAGTCAAGCCCCAGCAATGTGGGGAGGGGTTTTTCGACAACCAGAACGGGCAGGCATCCCGAAAACCCCCCATATTCAACCCTGACTATATGGCTGCCCAGGGTTGGGATAAGTGACCCCTGATAGTCCCTGAGCGCCACGGGGCTGGCAGTCAATTGGCGTTTTAGAACGGGGCAGAGTTTGTTAAAGTCAGCCCATGAAATTATGGAGCGGGACGAGCCGGAGTCCACCTCCATTACGCAAGGGGTGCCCTCAATGAGGACTGACGCCTTGATTCTGTCCACACCTGCGGAGGCCTGGTAGATTGCCTCAGCAGGGGCGGCTGCAGGTCCTGGCTCCACGACGTAGCAGCTGGCTCTCATGCGCGGCTGGCGGCGGGGCTGCTGCGGTCCTGTGGTCGTCTGCTGGCTGGAGGCTCCTTGGAGTGGAGACGGAGGCAGCACAGCCCGGCAAACCTGGGCCAGGTGCCCTTTTTTGGAGCACTGGAGGCAGATGGACGCCCAGAATGGGCAGGCTGACCGGTCGTGGCTGCCCCCGCAGCCAAGGCAGGCTGCCATAGTCTGGCGCGGTGGTCGCGAATTGCGGCGTCTCTGCAGCTCAGCCAGGCGGGCCACTAGTTCTTCCTCTTCTTCAGCCGGGCTAGGCAACGGCGCCAGCTGGTCAATGAGGCAAGTGCGGGCTGGATAGTTTGGCAACTGGTGGCGGTCCATTTCTGCGGTGGATTGCTCGGACAACTCCACCGCCCGCGCTTCAGCGACCGCCTCGGCCAAGGTGATTTCTGGCCGAGCCAGGAGGCGTCTCTTCAGCCGGAGGTCCTTGACCCCGCTGATGAACTGCTCCACCAGGTTGTCCTCCAGGTCCAGGAACTCGCAGGGAATGGCCGTGGTCCTCAGGGACTGGAGGAACTGGCTGACATCTTCATGCGGTTTCTGGACACACTGGCGGAACGCGTATCGCCGCGCTATCTTCGATGGGGTTGGGGCGTAATGCCCCTTCAGTTTGGCCATCAAAGTGTCCCAGTCAAGTTCGTGGACTGGCAGAGGGGCTGCCAACGCCCGGGCGGCGTTAAACATCGGGGTTCCGCAACTACTGAGGAAGAAACTACATTTCTCCTCCATCGGAATACCCCGCTTTCCATTGGCCCTCATGAAGCACTCGAAGCGCTCTAAAAACCCGGTCCATCCTTCTCCGTCTGTCCCGAAGGGAGCGAACGGGGGAAGCGATGCCATAGCTGCTTGGAGTTGTACGGCTCGGGGAGCTGGAACTCAAGCGGCAGATCGAGGAGGTCGGGTTCCTTCAGGTTCGTCGCCTCAGAGAGATCCCACCTTCGTCGCCAGTGAAGAAGAGTGGGGAAAGATGAGGCTTGACACGCTGAGGAACGTCCAACACTATTTTATTGAATATAACAGCAACAACTAATACAGGAGAGAATTGCCCGTCCCTCTGCCTGACAGCTATTTATACGAAGAGCTGTCAGGCAGAGGAACCAATCAGGATAGCAGAACAGCCTGCCTTCAGCCATGCCGCGCCTGATTGGCTAAGGCGCGGCATGGCTGTTGCTAGCTGTCAGCAGAGGGAATGCCCGGTCGTATGTCGGGGAGGAAAGGAATATAACAGGTTGCATGAGTGCCTGTTCCACCCCCAGCAGGCATGCCTCCTAGCATCAACATGTCAGGGCCCAGCTCTCCTTGCAGCCGCAGCCGCCGCCATCTATGGTTGTGGGCTGGCTGCTGGAAGACTCTCTGTCCGGAAGACTCTCTTACAGAGAGTTCCAGCAGCCAGCCCACAACCATAGAGTGCACTCCTAGAGCAGCCGCTGCTGAAGACTCGGCAGCCAAGTTTTGGAGTTTGGAACCGGAGAAGATGTTATGCTCAGAGCGTGGCGACAGCGGTGGCTGCTGCAAGGAGAGCTGGGCCCCGGACATGTTGAGGCTAGGAGGCATGCCTGCTGGGGGCAGAACAGATGCTCACGCAACCACCTTCTCCAGCCAGGCAGAGCTCCATGCACTCACCTAGGGGGTATCCCGAATGTGCCAAGCTGTGGGAGCTGGGGAGTGGGCAGAGCGCCATGTGGCTTGGTGCCTTAGGGATGCCCCCTAGGTCAGTGAATGGTGCTCTGCCTGGCTGGAGAGGGGGTTTGCCGTGCGGTTGCTCGTGCGCATGGTCACCTCATGGCTGCTTCGCCCCTGAGGCTGTACCCGGCTTTTTGGGAGCCAGTTCGCAAGGGAGCAGCTGCCTGGCAACTCCCCCCTCTGGCCAGGCAGAATGCCACTCCCCAACCTAGTGGTATCCCGAAGGCGTCAAGCAATGTGAGCGCCTTTCCCCCCCCCAGCTCCTGCGGCTTGGTGCTTCAGGATACCGCTATGTCGGTGAGCGGTGCACTGCCTGGCCAGAGGTGGGGTTGTTCAGGGAGTTTATTTTCGGGGGTGGGCTTATATTTTTGCCCACACGAAAAATGTGGCAAGGCTTTAGTTTCAGGACAGGTCGTATTTTCGGGAAAACATGGTACTTCTTCGTCTTCTTCTTCTTCTTCGTCTTCTTCTTCTTCTGCTGCTTCTGCTTCTTCTGCTTCTGCTTCTCCTCCTCCTCCTCCTCCTCCTCCTCCTCCTCCTCCTCCTCTCCCCCTCCTCTCCTCCTCCTCCTCCTCCTCCTCCTCCTCCTCCTCCTCCTCCTCCATCACCACCACCACCACCTCCTCCTGGAATAAATATCTCAGTTGCTTTTTTAAAAAGTACCCTAGAAACAACTATGACCTGGATGACTGAGAATCTCCATAACTCTTCCATAAGTTATGAAAACTTATGAAAGAGTTTTCACAAAAACTTGTTGGTTTTTATGAAAACTGAAATAGTTTTCATAAAAAGTTGCTGCTGGAGGACCTTGATCTTTCAAGAATATATATATCAGGAAAGTCAGATCTGAATACAGTCCACAGTTAGGTGGAACAGAAGAAAGCTAAACTCCAGGCTAATATTACCAAATCAAATAACTTTATTGTGGACTTTAATCAGCAGAAAAAAGAAGACAAGGAGAAAAATAGTTTTCAAACATCCAAGACATTCAAATATAAATAAATCTCCTGAAGTTTGGCCCAAAGTCACATCACCAGTTTTCATGCCTAACGCAAGACTAGAACTCACAGGCTCCCAGTTTCTAACCTGGTGCATTAAATCACCACATCAGACTGGAATATAGGAAATTAATACCCTAAATAGTAACTGTGGTAAGATTACAGCATTGTATGCAAAAAGTTAGAAATGCCTACAGCGGAAGAGTGGATTATAAAATTAACCGAACTTGCAGAATTGGGGGATGATAAATTTGGACAGAGGAAAAAAAATAAATTTTCTTTATTTTTGCAAAACTGAAAACCTCATAAGTATTTTTTTATTATTGAAAAAAAATATAAAAGATTGAATTGACGATTTTGATATCTGGGGATTCAAACCAGAGAAAGAAATTAGGAAAACATTTAAGGTCATAATTACTCAACAGAAAGAAGAATGGAAACATAATTGTACATTTTCTCTCTTCTATATTCTTCCTTTTTCTCCTTTTCCTTCCTTTCTTTTTTGCTCATTCTGTATTATTTTACTTCACTGAAAAATTCATATGAAAAACCTTTACAAACACTGAATCCCAAATATCGCATGCTTGTAATATAAACATCAACACAAAGCTGTTTGCAACACAGGTGGAATTCAGCAGGTTCAGTCAGTTCTGGAGAACCGGTAGCAGAAATTTTGAGCAATTCAGAGAACCGGTAAATACCACTTCTGAGTGGCCCTGCCCCCATCTATTCTCTGCCTCCCGAGTCCCAGCTGATCAGAAGGGAATGGGGATTTTGCAGTAAACTTTCCCTGGAGTGGGGAGGGAATGGGGATTTTTGCAGTATCCTTCCCCTGGAGTGGGAGGGAATGGAGATTTTATAGTATCCTTCCCCTGGAGTGGGGAGGGAATGGAGATTTTATAGTATCCTTCCCCTGGAGTGGGGAGGGAATGGGGATTTTGCAGTATCCTTCTCCTGGAATGGGGAGGGAATAGAGATTTTATAGAATCCTTCCCCTGGAATGTGGAGAGAATAGAGATTTTATAGCATCCTTCCCCTGGAGTGGGGAGGGAATGGGGATTTTTGCAGTATCCTTCCCCTGGAGTGGGGAGGGAATGGAGATTTTGCAGTATCCTTCCCCTGGAGTGGGCAGGGAATGGGGATTTTATAGCATCCTTCCCCTGGAGTGGGGAGGGAATGGGGATTTTGCAGTATCCTTCCCCCAGGAGTGGGGATGGAATGGAGATTTTACAGTATCCTTCCCCTGGAGTGGGGAGGGAATGGAGATTTTGCAGTATCCTTCCCCTGGAGTGGGGAGGGAATGGAGATTTTGCAGTATCCTTCCCCTGGAATGGGGAGGGAATGGAGATTTTATAGTATCCTTCCCCTGGAGTGGGGAGGGAATGGGGATTTTGCAGTATCCTTCCCCTGGAGTGGGGAGGGAATAGAGATTTTATAGTATCCTTCCCCTGGAGTGGGGAGGGAATGGAGATTTTGCAGTATCCTTCCCCTGGAATGGGGAGGGAATGGAGATTTTATAGTATCCTTCCCCTGGAGTTGGGAGGGAATGGGGATTTTGCAGTATCCTTCCCCTGGAGTGGGGAGGGAATGGAGATTTTATAGTATCCTTCCCCTGGAGTGGGGAGGGAATGGAGATTTTGCAGTATCCTTCCCCTGGAATGGGGAGGGAATGGAGATTTTATAGTATCCTTCCTCTGGAGTGGGGAGGGAATGGGGATTTTTGCAGTATCCTTCTCCTGGAATGGGGAGGGAATAGAGATTTTATAGAATCCTTCCCCTGGAATGGGGAGAGAATAGAGATTTTATAGCATCCTTCCCCTGGAGTGGGGAGGGAATGGGGATTTTTGCAGTATCCTTCCCCTGGAGTGGGGAGGGAATGGAGATTTTGCAGTATCCTTCCCCTGGAGTGGGCAGGGAATGGGGATTTTATAGCATCCTTCCCCTGGAGTGGGGAGGGAATGGGGATTTTGCAGTATCCTTCCCCCAGGAGTGGGGATGGAATGGAGATTTTACAGTATCCTTCCCCT
This sequence comes from Natrix helvetica, assembly GCF_964273705.1. Lineage (NCBI taxonomy): Eukaryota > Metazoa > Chordata > Lepidosauria > Squamata > Natricidae > Natrix > Natrix helvetica. Next base: position 160,226,050 of record NC_138550.1, on the reverse strand, counting down.
GGAGTGGGGAGGGAATGGAGATTTTGCAGTATCCTTCCCCTGGAGTGGGGAGGGAATGGGGATTTTTGCAGTATCCTTCCCCTGGAGTGGGGAGGGAATGGAGATTTTGCAGTATCCTTCCCCTGGAATGGGGAGGGAATGGAGATTTTATAGTATCCTTCCCCTGGAGTGGGCAGGGAATGGGGATTTTATAGCATCCTTCCCCTGGAGTGGGGAGGGAATGGGGATTTTGCAGTATCCTTCCCCCAGGAGTGGGGATGGAATGGAGATTTTACAGTATCCTTCCCCTGGAGTGGGGAGGGAATGGAGATTTTGCAGTATCCTTCCCCTGGAGTGGGGAGGGAATGGGGATTTTTGCAGTATCCTTCCCCTGGAGTGGGGAGGGAATGGAGATTTTGCAGTATCCTTCCCCTGGAGTGGGGAGGGAATGGAGATTTTGCAGTATCCTTCCCCTGGAGTGGGGAGGGAATGGGGATTTTGCAGTATCCTTCCCCTGGAATGGGGAGAGAATAGAGATTTTATAGCATCCTTCCCCTGGAGTGGGGAGGGAATGGGGATTTTGCAGTATCCTTCTCCTGGAATGGGGAGGGAATAGAGATTTTATGGCATCCTTCCCCTGGAATGGGGAGGGAATAGAGATTTTATAGCATCCTTCCCCTGGAGTGGGGAGGGAATGGAGATTTTGCAGCATCCTTCCCCTGGAGTGGGGAGGGAATGGGGATTTTTGCAGTATCCTTCCCCTGGAGTGGGGAGGGAATGGAGATTTTGCAGTATCCTTCCCCTGGAGTGGGGAGGGAATGGGGATTTTGCAGTATCCTTCCCCTGGAGTGGGGAGGGAATGGACATTTTGCAGTATCCTTCCCCTGGAGTGGGGAGGGAATGGAGATTTTGCAGCATCCTTCCCCTGGAGTGGGGAGGGAATGGGGATTTTTGCAGTATCCTTCCCCTGGAGTGGGGAGGGAATGGAGATTTTGCAGTATCCTTCCCCTGGAGTGTGGAGGGAATGGGGATTTTGCAGTATCCTTCCCCTGGAGTGGGGAGGGAATGGGGATTTTGCAGTATCCTTCACCTGGAGTGGGGAGGGAATGGAGATTTTGCAGTATCCTTCCTCTGCCACGCCCACCAAGCCACGCCATGCCCACCAAGCCACACCCACAGAACCAGTAGTAAAAAAAATTGAATCCTACCATTGTCAGTTGCAACATTTCTTTTTCTTAAGCTTCTTTAAAAATGTCCTGCATTTCTGGACCAGCTTGCCTGGGGATTAAGATATCACTGAATTAATCAGGATGATAAAATCAAAAAAGAATTGCAATTTTTTTTCTCCCCCCAGATTGATAGAAGGAGCATTCAAATACCCAGAGTGTTTCAAATGCAGGCCCTTGCAGAGGGCGACGCATTGGAAGAATGCATCCAGATATTTCATATATAAACTAATGATGCCTAAGCTGGCAAAGCTTGAACAGGAGAGGGATTTTTGACTCATGAACGGCAGCTGAATGAAAATGTCAACCCGCTTTGCAAACAGGGTTGTTTTCTTTTAATTCTGTGTTGGGAATCATATGGAAGGAGGCTGAAAATAAATACAGCAATGCCCTTTTGTAAATTGCAGCAAAGAAGAAGCAGCAGCAGCAGCAACGAAAATGATTGACGGTAGGAGATGGGGAGGTGGGTCACGAAGGTCTTTTTAGGCTGGGAAAGATAGAGAAAAGAGGGAGGAGATATGGAGAGGAAGAGGGCATACTTCTGTCGTATTAAATTTGGAGTTTATTCATGGAAACTGTAGGAAGGGAACTTCACCAAGAGGGTGTTGTATTAAGAAGACCAATACAGCCCATAACCCAGGGGTGTCCAAACTTGGGAACTTTAAGACTTGTGGACTTCAACTCCCAGAATTCCCCAGCCAGCATGGCTGGCTGGGGAATTCTGGGAGTTGAAGTCCACAAGTCTTAAAGTTCCCAAGTTTGGACACCCCTGCCATAACCAAACTGGAAGTCACTAGAATAACAAAGCCAGCATACATTCTAAAAGAAACCTCCTGAGAATAATTAGCAGGATATCAGGACAATTAGAAATAGCTGCAGAGTACAAAATAATACAAAAGACGTAGGAAGTGCAGGAAGAAGTTACCTTTAAAATAGCAAAAGGTCAGAGTGACAACAAAGATTCATTAGCCCAGGGCAAAGATGTAAAAATAGGAAATACAGTAGAAGACACTAGGGCTCATCCCTGCCCCACGGGAATTATTTTAGGGCAGAGGAATAACGAAATGCAAGACAGGATTAGAAGCATTAGCAAAGGCACACACAAAAAAGTGACAAAACAATAGCACAAAGAAAGCTAAAGGACTTCAAAGTGGAAAATGGTATAAAAATGTATACTTACTGTATGTCGGGGTCAGCTGATCCCGGGAATGCTGAACTCCATCACTGTCCATCTTGCTTTCCTGAAATAATAAAGACAATTTCCTTTCGAATGCTCGCTTTGATCCTAAATTCATTCGCTCAGCCGGTGACGCTCTCCCAGCCGGGAAATCCGAACCTGCAGAGGGAACGTTTTTCCATTTAACAAAGCAAAACATGGAGAGGTTCAGAGACAATTTAATATGGTCATACAATGCATAGCTTAGGCCCGTGATGGCGAACCTATGGTACAGGTGGCACACAGGGCCCTCTCTGCAGGCACGCAAGCCGTCGCCACAGCTCAGCTCCACCGCGCATGTGCCTTCTGCCCACCCGCTGGTTTCCAGGTCTCTGTCGTGCATGCGTGGGGGGCAGTGTGCATACAGGAGATGTGTGTGCATGTGCAAGGCAGGGGGGTCACATGCACATGTGTGGGGGACGTGTGCACATATGTGGGGACAGGGGAGAACAGGGAGTCTCTTGTGCATGAGCGCACGAGGGCAGGGAAAGCGGGGGGGCAGTGGTGGGATTCTCTTACCTTCACTACCATTTCACAAATGTGAGCACGCTCGCACGCTTGCCTGGCACATTCACATGTGCCACCTTCTGCACATGCACACTGCCTTCTTTCCATGCGCAGAAGGTCGTGCATTACGTTGGGGCAAGTGGGTGGAACCTCCAGCAGCTGCTGCTACCGGTTCACCCAATCTGGTAAGAACTGGCGGAATACCACCAGTGGTAGGGGGTCTTGGGCACATGCACAGGGGGCGTGGCACATGTGTGTGTGTGTGGGGGGGTCATACATGCATTGCATTATGCTTTTGGTAAGCGATGATAAAAAGGTTTCACTGGCTTAGGCGATGGAATACCTGGCGTCATTTTTATGATAGTTCTCTAAATGTCTGTGTGTATGTGTTTTTCTCTGTGTGTATGCCTGTGTTTGTGTTTATATGTGTCTGTGTATGCATGTCAATGTGTGTCTGTGTGTGTATATCTTTGAGTCCCAAAGGTGCTTTTTCAAGAGGCAGCTTGTCTTTCTCTTCTTTTTCTTTTCTTTGAAGACATTTTGCTTCTCGTCCAAGAAACTTCTTCAGCTCTGTCTGGATGGAAGGGAATAGAAGGAGTACAAATCCTTCCATTCCCCTCCATCCAGTCAGAGCTGAAGAAGCTTCTTGAATGAGAAGCAAAATGTCTTCAAAGAAAAACAGGAAACTCCAGTTGCCTCTGAAAGAAGCACTTTTGGGACAACCATGACTTGGATGACTGAGAATCGCTACAGACAAGGAGGAGGAGGAAGGAAAGAAGAAAGAAAGAAAGAAAGAAAGAAAGAAAGAAAGAAAGAAAGAAAGAAAGAAAGAAAGAAAGAAAGAAAGAAAGAGTCAAGCCAGCCTCCCTCAGCAACCAAGAAAGAAACCACTTAACTCCATTTTGCAGAATTAAGAGTAGTTTTACTGGTTATGAAAAGATAGCAGCTAAGCAAAGCAAGATCTGAGGCAAAAGCACGCAAAATCATACATATCAATATTTGTCCAACCCCCTCCCCCTGGTAACCCCCATCCCATTGTCCAATCTGCAAGGGACGGGATGGCGAACCTATGGCATGCATGCCACAGGTGGCACGCATAGCCATTTGTCAGGGCACGTGAGGTATTGCCCTGTCAGCTGGCCAGGGCGCATGTGCACGCTGGCCAGCTGACTTCAGCCTTCTTTTGAGACCATCTTTCCTTGGAGGCTCCGGAGCGCGAAAAAACGGCCTTACGGGCAAACCAGAAGTTCAGGAATGTACTTCCGGTTTGCTCATAGACCTGGTTTTAGCCCTCCGGAATGTTCAGGAGCCTTCAAGAGTCTTCCCTTCCTCATAGACAGGCTGGACTAGAAGACCTCCATGAACCCTTCCAGCTATATTTTGATTGAAATCTTAATATGTGGTCAAATAAACATTCATTTTTCTGATTTCCCTTGCTTTCTATAGCACTGATCATCAAGAGAGGTTCATATTAACATTTCATTACAGCATCAGGAATGGAGTAGAAATTAGCATTTCCAGTTATTGGATTCTATCTCCCATCACATCCAGATGGCATAAACATATAAAGGAACTGAATTCAGGAATGGCCAAAATATTAATACTGGGTTCTCATATCTTAAATCATGGCAAGATCCAAGTCTCCTTCTACTGTCAAAAAGGAGCAGTTACAGAATAAAACTGGTGCTATATCCTCTGAACTGGATTTATCTAAACACATTTCCCATGCCAATTCAGTATAATGTACCTCAGTTCATTTATAGCTTTAAATAAATCATTCTGGATTATCTGTTGCAAACCGATGCATTGGGGAGATTTGTTTTGTGATGTTGAACAGCATTTAATTCCACTGATAAAAAGCACAGTGACACATTAACAGAGACATAATAATGGCTTCTGAAAGTTATTTCCTTATCTCACTCATGATCCATACACTGTTAAAGTATTCAGTAAGGTCTACAACATTAATCAGCGGTGATTTGCAAAGAAATACCTTTCTCAAGGACATATGAATTGCAGCAGGAATTCTTATATCCTTGGAAGATATGTGACACATGATATGTGATATAATACAATACAATACAATACAATAGTAGAGTTGGAAGGGACTTTGGAGGTCTTCTAGTCCAACCCCCTGCCTAGGCAGGAAACCCTATACCGTTCCAGACAAATGGCTATCCAACATCTTCTTAAAGACTTCCGGTGTTGGGGCATTCACAACTTCTGGAGGCAAGCTGTTCCACTGATTAATTGTTCTAACTGTCAGGAAGTTTCTCCTCAATTCTAAGTTGCTTCTCTCCTTGATTAGTTTCCACCCATTGCTTCTTGTTCTGTCCACAGGTGCCTTGGAGAATAGCTTGACTCCCTCTTCTTTGTGGCAACCCCTGAGATATTGGAACACTGCTATCATGTCTCCCCTAGTCCTTCTTTCTCTTAAGCTAGACATACCTAGTTCCTGCAACCGTTCTTCATATGTTTTAGTCTCCAGTCCCCTAATCATCTTTGTTGCTCTTCTCTGCACTCTTTCTAGAGTCTCCGCATCTTTTTTACATCGTGGCGACCAGAACTGAATGCAGTATTCCAAGTGTGGCCTTACCAAGGCATTATAAAGTGGTATTAACACTTCACGTGATCTTGATTCTATCCCTCTGTTGATGCAGCCTAGAATTGTGTTGGCTTTTTTGGCAGCTGCTGCACACTGCTGGCTCATATTTAAATGGTTGTCCACTAGAATTCCAAGATCCCTCTCACAGTTACTACTATTGAGCAAGGTACCACCTATACTGTACCTGTGCATTCCGTTTTTGTTGCCTAAATGTAGAACCTTACTCTTTTCACCATTGAATTTCATTTTATTACATAGTGCCCAATGTTCAAGTTTGTCAAGATCCTTCTGTATCTTAAGCCTATCTTCTGGAGTGTTGGCTATTCCTGCCAGCTTGGTGTCATCTGCAAATTTGATGAGTTCCCCATTTATTCCCTCATCCAAATCATTGATATATTGATAAATATATATTTAAGGCGGAATGGTTCTGGGTTTGAGGTGAAATGCTACCAGTTCAGGCCACTTCACCTGAACAAGTAGTAAAAAATGCTACCTGCTCACCCGAACCGGTAGTAAAAAAAAATGCTAGAAATCACACGGCACAGCTAATTGTTGCACAGTTAACGTCGGATTTTTTTTTTAACCTTTTTTAAGCATTTTTTTTTTTTTACTACTGGTTTGGGCGAAGGCTGAGTGCCAAAGAATTGAGGCCTTTGAACTCTGGTGCTGGAGAAGACTCCTGCAAGTCCCTTGGATCCAACCGGTCAGTCCTAGAGAGATCCACCCTGATTGCTCTTTAGAAGGCCAGATCCTGAAAAGGAAACTCAAATACTTTGGCCACCTAATGAGAAGGAAGGACTTACTGGAGAAGAACCTGATGCTGGGAAAGATTGAGGGCAAAAGAAGAAGGGGACGACAGAGAATGAGGTGGCTGGATGGAGTCACCGAAGCAGAAGGTATGAGCTTAAATGGACTCCAGAGGATGGTGGAGGACAGGAAGGCCTGGAGGAGCATTGTCCATGGGGTTGTGATGGGTAGGACACAACTTTGTGACTAACAACAACAAGATTACAGGATCATAAAAGGGAGTTTACTAATAAGAGAATCAGCAGGAAATAAATGGAGCAGGAGAAAACACTTTTAATCATTGTGACTCAATCATGATTGAGTCCTCATATGTGATTTTTCTCTTTGCGGGACATTTAACATTCTGTGCATCTTGCAGTTTTGGATAACCACGGGAAGGGCAGAGAAGGAAGTGTTTGACATCACAAAAATGGAGATCTAACAGAAAAAAGGGCTTCTCGTGGTTAAGAATGACATACTAACAACATAATGAGACCCTCATTTCCCGCTTCATCTTTCAGGGAAAAAGCGTCAAACGTTAAAATGGTGAGTTAATTTAAAATGTCGGAGGCCATTGTTAAAGCAAATGGCAGATCAGGGTGTGTCATACAATTCCAGTTCATCCAGAGAGCTTCCATTTACACAAGGCTGGAGAACAACCTTCTCCATTGTGAGTTCACGCTGGTCGCACCTCCTGTAGTTAGTAGCGTTCACTGCAATTGTGGAAGACATTCAGCTCCGCCAAAGCGATGACAGGATGGCTTGCTGTGCATATGAATTGGAACGAGATGATGAGGATTATTTTTTTTTTTACATATCAGTGGCTCTCACAGTAACGGCCTTTGGCACAACGAATCAACTTGATGAGCCTGCCAAGAAAGAAAGAAAGGAAACTTGTGAGAACCTTGACAGCATCACAATGCACTGCAGTGTTCCTAAGGGGCCTCCTGACTTTGATGGCTTGCTTCAGAAGGGGCTTATTTATGCGTATTATTAAGCACGAAACTCAGTCAACTGAACTTTTAGAAATGCATCACAAATATTAATACAAGCGAGCGGTTCCAGAGGCAGTCCAGATGTGTCCTCCACTCCTCTGCTCACAATAGAATCCCTTACGCCACCAGGCTTGAAATTTGGGGCTTGGAGAACCTAGAACTATGCCGAGTAAGTTCTGACATAAGCTTAGTACACAAAATTGTCTGCTACAACGTCCTGCCTGTCAACAACTACTTCAGCTTCAACCACAACAATACACAGGCGAACAATAGATACCAACCGCTCCAAACTCGATTGCAGAAAATATGACTTCAGCAACAGAGTGGTCAATGCCTGGAATGCTCTACCTGACTCTATTGTTACATCCTCAAACCCCCAAAACTTTAACCTTAAACTGTCTAGCATGGACCTCACCCCTTTCCTAAGAGCAGTGGTGAAATTCATTTTTTTTTTACTACCTGTGGGTGTGGCGTGGTGGGCGTGGTGTGGCTTAGTGGGTGTGGCTTGGTGGGTGTGGCAAGGCAAGGATACTGCAAAATCTCCATTCCCACCCCACTCTGGGGCCAGCCAGAGATGGCATTTGGCATTTGCCGGTTCTCCGAACTATTCAAAATTACAGCTACTGGTTCTCCCGGACATGTCAGAACCTGCTGGATTTCACCCCTGCCTAAGAGGTCTGTAAGGGGGCGTGCATAAGTGCACCAGCGTGCCTACCGTCCCTGTCCTACTGTCCCCATTTATTTGTATTCATTTCATGTGCTCATGTCCATGTTTATACTTATACCTGTTATCTTGACGTGTTTGACAACTAAATAAATAAATATCATTGACTGGCTCTGATGGTTGATATGGGTTGCTGCCAGCATCCTTGGTATCAATCACGTGTCTTCCTAAGATAGAGATAGTAAGTTGTTGATGTCTGATCCGACATTCCAAAGCTCCCTTCTTCTCCCAAAGCTGTGCCAAGCTGAGAAAATGGCTGCCTGATCCATTTTGAAGTTGGCAGCAGGTTCTGTAACATACCTTCCCTGCCTGATTGTGTGGAATGGCTGGTGTAATGGTACTAAGCTGCTTCTGTAGGTAGCATAATTCCATGGCATGTAGAGATCACATCGCCTTGAATTGGACCCAGAGGTAGATAGGCACCCAATGCAGCTTGCACAGCAAAGGTGTTAGATGTTAGATGTGCCGTTGTTTTGGCACCCGAGAACTTGTATGCGTCGTGGTCATCTCACAGATCACAATATGTGGATGTTTCCTGACTTGAGAGTTGGGGCTTGCCATAGAGAAGTTCTGTCAATTGGTCATGCTTTATCTTTCCTTTCCCCTCATTGTCACAATGTTTGTGATGTGGTTGACTTGTTCAGAATTATAGGTAGGCCAGGAGTGAGGTTAACCTTTTCTGCAATGCCCATCTGCAATTTTTTTGGCTAGCAGTAGTCAGGACAGTAGGCAATTTGGCCCAAATTGGGAAATAGCCTCCAGATGTTGTGAATGCTCCAACACTGGAAGATTTTATGAAGAGATTAAATTACCACTTCTCTGAAATTGTATAGAGTTTCCTGCCAAAACAAGGGGTTGGACTAGAAGACCCCCAACTCTTCCAATTCTGTTATTCTATTCTATTCTATTCTATTCTATTCCATTCCATTCCATTCCATCCCATCATTCTATTCTATTCTATTCTATTCTATTCTATCCCATCCTTTTCTATTCTATTCTATTCCATTCCATCCCATCCTTCTCTTCTCATCTCATCTCGTCTCGTCTCGTCTAGTCTATCTCATCCCATCCCATCCCATCCCATCCTATTCTATCCCATCCCATCCCATCCCATCCTTCTATTCTATTCTATTCTATTCTATTCTATCCCATCCCATCCCATCCCATCCCATCCCATCCCATCCTTCTATTCTATTCTATTCTATTCTATTCTATTCTATTCTATCCCATCCCATCCTTCTGTTCTATTCTATTCTATTCTATCCCATCCCATCCCATCCCATCCTGTCCCATCATTTTCTATTCTATTCCATTCCATCCCATCCCATCCTCCTCTTCTCGTCTCGTCTCGTCTCGTCTCGTCTTGTCTATCCCATCCCATCCCATCCCCTCCTTCTATTCTATTCTATTCTGTTCTGTTCTGTTCTGTTCTGTTCCGTTCCGTCCCATCCCATCCCATCCCATCCCATCCCATCCCATCCTTCTATTATATTGAATTCTATTCTATTCTATCTGAATCTGAATCACATGACCACTGGGATGTTGTAATGGCCATACATGTGAAAAATTGGTCATGTCACTTTTTTTTTCAGTGCTGTTGTAATTTTGAAGTGAACCAGGGTAAGTGAACCAGGGTAAGTAGAGGACTACCTGTATAACAAAACTACAGAGTCCATGTCATGTCATCTTATTACCCTCACAATTCATGCCAATGACATGGGCAATGCTGGTCCGTTTGGCAACTCAGGATTTTCACTAGAAGGCGGATGGTTAAGGAAAGGGCTTCATTAGGAAATGCTTGGACCGAGAGGGGCTTTAGCCTGTCCAATTCTCATTAGGTGACATTCCTCCTGGTTACTTTGAGGGAGGAAGCTTTTGAAATACCAGCTGGGCCTACGTCTGGTCTAATTAATACTTCAACCTACAGACCTTGACTGGAGTTTAAATTTAGATTTGTTTGTCCTGAATGCACTCATCCATAATTACAACATGTTGATTTAAAAGAGGATGTCAGTTGACAGCAAATAATTAAGAGGAAAGCAAAGTTAGAGAGTTTGTATACAGCTTGCATTTGGGAAGAAGAGTCCTGCTGGGTTAAGGTGGTCCCTGCTCCTGCAAATATTTTGAGGCTGATTAATATCTGTGCAGGGAAGCTCTTCGTATTTGGGTGCCTTCTACCATAAGGGAATGCGGTGGCTCAGTGGCTAAGACAATGAGCTTGTCGATCAGAATGGTCGCCAGTTCAGCAGTTCGAATCCCTAGCGCCATGTAACGGAGTGAGCTCCTGTTACTTGTCCCAGCTTCTGCCAACCTAGCAGTTCAAAAGCATGTAAAAATTCAAGTAGAAACATAGGGACCACCTTTGGTTAGGAAGGAAATGGCGTTCTGTGCACCTTCAGTGTTTAATCATGCCGGTCACATGATCACAGAGACATCTTCGGACAGCGCTGGCTCTTCGGCTTTATAACAGAAATGAGCACTGTCCCCTACAGTTGGGAACGACTAGCACATATGTGCAAGGGGAGCCTTTTTACCTTTTACCATTGGTTGAGCTTGCTTGCCTTCTTCGATTAATTCCCTGAGGTGTTCTGAACTACTGTGGTGGGACATCTTGTCCCTCGTTTCCATTATTTTGCAATATTTATTTATTTTATTTTATTTCTTGGATTTCTAAACCACCCCCTCTCCCAAAAAGGGACTCGGGGCGGTGTACAGTCAAATGCAGATAAAAATACAATAATATAAAACAATTAAATACATTTGGATGGAGGAGATAAGGCTGTACAAGAAATAAATATACTATAAAACCCTAAAAACATCCCCAATTAAAATACCCAAACCCAATTAAGATATATCCCCGGGAGGTAAAACTAAGAGAGTGCCAGGCCAGCTGATTGAAATAGGTGAGTCTTTAATTTTTGACGGAAGGAACGGAGGTCGGTGGTAGTTCGAATATCAGGGGGGAGGTCATTCCAGAGGGTTGGGCCCATCACAGAGAAGGATCTACTCCTAGGTGTCGCCCGCTGGCATTGCCTAGCGGACGGCACCAGAAGGAGTCCCTCCCTGTGTGAGCGGATAGGTCGCAGGGACGTGTGTGGTAGGATGTGATCCTGCAGATAACTAGGTCCTATGCCATGGAGCGCTTTAAAGATGGTAATCAATACCTTGAAATGCACCCAAAAGGCCACAGGTAGCCAGTGCAGCTCGCGCAGGAGAGGTGTTACGTGGGAGTAACGTGTATTCCCCATGATAACCCGCGCGGCTGCGTTCTGAACTAACTGCAGTCTCCGGATGCGTCCCAAGGGAAGCCCCATGTAGAGGGCATTGCAGTAGTCCAGGCGAGACGTCACCAGCGCATGAGTGACCGTGCGCAGGGCACTCCGGTCCAGTAGGGGGCGCAATTGGTGCACCAGGCGAACCTGGTGGAACGCCCCCCTTGCCACGGCTGCCACATGGTCCTCCATTGACAGCCGGGCATCAAGGAGGACGCCCAAATTGCGCACCCGCTCCACAGGGGACAGTTGTTCGCCCCCTATGGCCAGCGATGGTGTCAGCTGGCTGAACCGAGGTGCCGGTACCCACAGCCACTCGGTCTTGGAGGGGTTCAGTTTGAGTCTGTTGTCCCCCATCCAGACCCCGACGGCTTCCAAACACCGGGACATCACTTCGACAGCCTCGTTGGGGTGGTTTGGGGTTGAAATGTACAGCTGAGTATCATCAGCGTACAGGTGGTACTCAACCCCAAAACCACGGATGATCTCACCCAGCGACTTCACATATGCGTTGAACAGGAGAGGCGAGAGGACCGACCCCTGTGGCACTCCACAAGTGAGTGGCCTCAGGGACGACCTCTGCCCCCCTGTCAACACACATTGCTTCCGGTCGGAGAGGTAGGAGCCGAACCACCGCAAAACGGTGCCTCCGACTCCCATCCCCTCCAACCGGCGCAATAGGATACCATGGTCGATGGTATCAAAAGCCACCGAGAGGTCTAATAGGACCAGGATAGAGGAACAACCCCTATCTATGGCCCTCCAGAGATCATCAACCAACGCGACCAAGGCTGTCTCCGTGCTGTGCCCGGGTCGGAAGCCGGACTGGCGTGGGTCTAGATAGTCGGATTCGTCCAGGTGTCGTGGGAACTGCTGCGCCACCACATTCTCAACAACCTTCGCCAAAAAGGGGAGGTTGGAGACTGGACGGTAATTAGCTAGCTCCATTGGGTCGAGCGAAGGTCTCTTGAGCAAGGGTCTCACCACCGCCTCTTTCAAGGCGGTTGGTAAGTATCCCTCACCCAATGAGGCGTTCACCAGGCCCAGAAGCCAGCCTCGTGTCACCTCCCAGGCTGCCAGTACCAGCCAGGAGGGGCATGGGTCCATTGAACATGTGGTGGGCCGCAGCCGTCCACGCAACCTGTCCAAATCCTCGGGGGCAACAGAGTCAAACTCCTCCCAGAATGGTCTCTCAAGACTCGCTGTTGACGGCTCGTCTGGTCCACTGATGGAGGTCCATCCGCTTCGGATCTGATCAATCAATATATTGCAAATATAGTTAGCTATGACCCCTGCATAGCCCCATGGAAGCTTGACAGCAGCCAATAGAATACATGTCCTTGCACAGGAACAGGAAGCTCAAATTCAAAGTAAAAGAGAGGGTATAAATACCTCTCTGTCTCAACTCCAGGCGTTCAGTTTCACCAGGACTTCAAACCCATGTGTTCCTGTTCATCAATAAACCATCTTTCCACTCAGCCTCCATGTTTCCAGTGTCTTTCTCCCCATTTGGAACTCAACCCAGGTGGACATTTGTTTCAACACCATCATCCTGCCAAAAGCGTTTTTTTCCCTGCCTTTTGTGGACATCCACTCCCGTGTACCAGAATAAAAAGATGTTACAGATATAAGGTAGGGAACTCTCACCATGTTTAAAGAAATTAGTGCTATACGGAAATAATTTCTTTCCTTCTCTTTTTTTTTTTAAAAAAAGTAGAACTGTTTCTCATTCTGTTTCCTACCAGAAAATTTGCTTTTTTGAAACCTTTTTTTTTTTGGGGGGGGGGGGGATTGCAGCTATTTAGTAGGAGTAACATGGTTTATCTCACAGACCAGCCATTTCTGCTTTGAAGCAACCAGCATGGTGGCCCTACCTGCCCAGCGGTAGGTTAGCTGATTGCGGAAACACCTCCAGTTCTGCTTCTCTGTGAATAATCTTCACGTTTGCATCTTGACAAAAGAAACAGATGGGCTCTCCAATTCTGCAAACGGTTCAAGCCTTCGTTGAAAAATACCTGTGAAGAATAGGTCCCCTGGAGTACTAACAATATTTTTTTTATTTCTAGGATTGCATTTGAGAAAGGGTTCCATCCTCAATCCCATCTCTGAGAGCTGAAACACCTGTAGGAGAAGGACAGGTAGGCCCCAGGATGGAGTCAAGAGAGGAATCAGCCTGGTCAATCAATCAGAACTGGAAGCAGGAGAAGGGGGATTCAACCAGTTCAGACTGGTTCGGGTGAACCAGTAGCTCCGACTATCAGCTGGGAGAGAACCAGTTCACTCCGGCAATCACTCCGCCCATGTGCTATACTGACCTATATCTTCTCAGCTGATTTGGGTAGCAGAGTGGATTGCCATGCTTCAGCTGTGTTACTTTCCAGCAGTAACGCAGAAGGTACGTTTTCTTAAAACTGTGCTTAAAACTGGGTGAAGTGTGCAATCACCGAACCAGTCGTTAAAAGGGCAGGATCCCACCACTGACGGGAAGGGACCTTGGAGGTCTTCTAGTCCAACCCACTTCCCAAACAGGAGACCCGATATCATTTCAGATAGGTGGCTATCCAGTCTTTTCTTTAAAACCTCCAGTGATCAAAGACCTACAACTTCTGAAGGCAAGTTGTTCCAGTGGTTAATTGTCCTCACTGTTAGGAAATTTCTCCTTAATTCCAAGTTGCTTCTCTCCTTGATTAGTTTCCATCCATTGTTTCTTGTCTTGCTTTCTTGTTCTTTCAAAAATAAGTTGATTTCCCTCTATTTTGTGGCAGTCCCTCAAATATTGGAATACTGCTGCATATGTCACCTCTATAGTCCTTCTTTTCTCTAGACTAGCCAAACCCAAATCCTGCAACTGTTCTTTGGATTCCCCCCCCCCAGGCTTTTAATTGTCTTAATTGCTCTTCTCTGTGCTTTTTCCAAAGGAATAGAATAGAATAGAATAGAATAGAATAGAATAGAATAGAATAGAATAGAATTCTTTATTGGCCAAGTGTGATTGGACACACAAGGAATTTGTCTTTTGTGCAGATGCTCTCAGTGTACATAACAAGACAAGATACATTCGTCACGAATCATAAGGTACAGCACTTAATGATAGTCATAGGGTACAAATAGGCAATCAGGAAACAATCAATGTCAATATAAACCATAAGGATACAAGCAACAAAGTTACCGTCCTGCAGTCATAAGTGGGAGGAGATGGGTGATAGGAAGGATGAGAAGATTAATAGTAATAGTAATGCAGACTTAGTGAATGGTTTGCCAGTGGTGAGGGAATTATTTCTTTAGCAGAGTGATGGCGTTTGGGGAAAAATGTCCTTGTGTCTAGTTGTCTTGGTGTGGAATGCTCTATAGCGTCATTTTGAGGGTAATCATTGAAACAATTTATGTCCAGGATGCGAGGGGTCTGTAGATATTTTCACAGCCCTCCTTTTGACTCGTGCAGTATACAGGTCCTCAATGGAAGGCAGGTTGGCAGTAATTGTTTTTTTCTGCAGTTCTGATTATCCTCTGAAGTCTGTGTCTGTCTTGTTGGGTTGCAGAACCAAACCATTCAGTTATAGAGGTGCAGATGACAGACTCAATAATTCCCCAATAGAACTGTACCAGCAGCTCCTTGGGCAGTTTGAGCTTCCTGAATTGGCGCAGAAAGAACATTCTTTGTTGTGCCTTTTTGATGACATTTTTGATGCTAAGTGTCCATTTTAGGTCTTGAGATATGATAGAACCTAGAAATTTGAAGGTCTCTACTGTTGATACCGTGTTGTCTAGTATTGTAAGAGGTGGTAGTATGGGAGGGTTTCTCCTACATTTTGAGTGTGTTCAGTTTCAGATTGTTCTGGTCACACCACGAGGCTAGTTGTTCAACCTCCCTTCTGTATGCGGTTTCATCGTTGTCTTGAATGAAACCAATCACTGTTGTATCATCTACAAACTCCAATAGTTTAACAGATGGATCGTTTGAGATGCAGTCATTGGTATATAGAGAGAAGAGAAGTGGAGAGAGGACATAGCTCTGAGGGCAGGGGTGGGTTCCTGCCAGTTCTAACCTCTTCTATAGAAGAGGTTCCACAAATCTACAGTGCTGTTTAGAACTGGTTCCAGCTCCCTCCCCCCGCCCATCCGCACATCATCAAGATGAAGAGCAAGAGGAGGAATTCTGGGAGTTGAAGCCCACAAGTCTTAAAGCTGTCAAGTTTGAACACTCGTGGGATTTTTTTCTAAAGGGTTAGGGGTGCAAGGGTCTTGTAGCTTGACAGCTTTAAGATTTGCGTGCTTCAAATGCCAGAGTTTCTGAGCCAATATTTTGGTTGCTAAGCAAGAGCGTTGTTAAGTGAGTTTCACCACATTTTACAAGTTGTCCACGCCCATCCAGTCACATGGCTGGCAAGCCACTTCCACCCGGTCACATGGCCGGCAAGCCACTTCCACCCGGTCACATGGCCGGCAAGCCACTTCCACCCGGTCACATGGCCGGCAAGCCACTTCCACCCGGTCACATGGCCGGCAAGCCACTTCCACCCGGTCACATGGCCGGCAAGCCACTTCCACCCGGTCACATGGCCGGCAAGCCACTTCCACATGGTCACATGGCCGGCAAGCCACTTCCACCCGGTCACATGGCCGGCAAGCCACTTCCACCCGGTCACATGGCCGGCAAGCCACTTCCACCCGGTCACATGGCCGGCAAGCCACTTCCACCCGGTCACATGGCCGGCAAGCCACTCCCACAAAGCAGGCCACACCTACAGAAGAGGTTCTAAAAAAATTTGAAACCCACCACAGTCTGGGGAGCTCCTGTGCTAACTGAACGGGTATCTGATGTGATTTTACAAGTGTACCACAAGCTGATTTTATTTAGAAAAATATCCGGTATAAAGATATTGAATGCTGAACCAAAGTCTACAAAGAGGATCCTTGTGTAGGTCTTTGGAGATTCAAGATGTTGTAGGATGTAGCGCAGAGCCATATCAACAGCATCATCTGTTGATCTATTTGCTCAATATGCGAATTGCAGGGGGTCTAACCGTGGATCCACGATGGTTTTCAAGTGGGACATCACTAGCCTTTCAAAGGTTTTCATAACTACAGATGTTAGAGCAACCTCTTAGTAGTCATTCAGTTCCTTGATGGAGGACTCTTTCAACACTGGGGGGATTGTGGAACATGGCACATCTCTAGTGATTTGTTCAAGAGTCGGATGAAGATGGGGGCCAATTGGGCAGCACAGACTTTTAAGCAAGAAAGTGTTATCTTGTCTGGGCCTGGTGCTTTTCCTGGCTTCTGTCTGTGAGATAGATCTTGCACTTCCTTTTCTGTGATCACCAGGAGTTGTGAACCCAATGGGATGGGGTCGGTTGTAGGAGGTTTGGCTGGTTTTTTTATTAGAGTTTTAATAGGTTTTACAATTGTTTTCTCCCTTCCCTCCCTCTCCCCCCAACCCTCCCCCTCCTCCCTCCCTCCCCCCGACCTCCCAGAGCAAAGTACAGGGTATAATCATTTAACAATCATATGCTAACATAAGCTAACTAATTTTAACATTCAACCATTCTTGTGCTTTAACTCCCCCTTTCTCAAACTAACTTTGAATAAATTGTAATATAGGCAACCCTTCCTTCTTCCAGTACTGCGCCACCAACCATTAGGCATTACCATATTTTTCGGAGTATAAGACACACCAGAGTATAAGACGCACCAAGTTTTTGAAGAGGCAATTTTTTAAAAAAAAGTTTTTGCACTCTGCAAAGCCCCCAAAACTGGTCCTGTTTTTTGTCAAAAAAAGGGCATGCATAACTCTTAGGAGGCTTATAGAGTGCTCCTGGGGGCTGGGGGGGGGGCAAAAACAAGCAAAAAACGATCTGTTTTTCGCTCATTTCTGCCCTCCCCAGCCCCCAGAAACACTCTGGAAGCCTCCTAAAGGCTATGCATGGCCATTTTTGCAAAGGGGATAGGGTTTCCGAGGGCAAAAATGCTGTGTATATTCAGTGTATAAGACGCACCCAGATTTTCACCCTCTTTTTTGAGGGAAAAAGGTGTGTCTTGTACTCTGAAAAATACGGTAATTTTAGGCCATAAAAATATTAGACGATGAAAATACTTTATATGCTATCCATGTGGCTTTCCTACTAAAATACAGGACAGGTTTTCCTTTGCTATATGATGTTTTCAACATTGTCATTAAAGGGATCATCACTCTCCCCAGCATCTTCTTATATTGCAGCTGCTTTAGCTGAGTAGCTGGGATGAGCTTCAGGTTTTCGGTCACCTTACTATCAGTTTAAACTCCAGGCATACCCTCCCAACTGTTCTTCACGCATAAGGTGAACATCTCCTAAAAAAGACAGGACAAGAACTGGACATGGTTCGTTTGGTGAAGAGAAGGACCAGGGGTGACATGATAGCCAATGTTCCCATATTTAAGGGGTTGCCAGAAAGAAGAAGGGATCAACTTATTTCCCAAAGCACCTTCCTTCCCAAAGCAAGGAACAATGGATGGAAATTAACGAA
The DNA here is from genome assembly GCF_964273705.1 of Natrix helvetica. Taxonomy (NCBI): domain Eukaryota; kingdom Metazoa; phylum Chordata; class Lepidosauria; order Squamata; family Natricidae; genus Natrix; species Natrix helvetica. Next base: position 160,208,236 of record NC_138550.1, on the reverse strand, counting down.
GGAGAGAAGCAACCTAGAACTAAGGAGAAATTTCCTAACAGTGAGAACAATCAACAAATGGAACAGCTTGCTTTCAGATGTTGTGAGTGCCCCATCTCTGGAGGTTTTTAAGAAGTGACTGAACAGCCACTTGTCAGAAATGGTATAGGGTCTCTTGCTTGAGCAGGGGTTTGGACTAGATAACCTACAAGGTTCCTTCAACTCTCTTATTCTAATATCAATCACTGCTGGTTTCTATTCTCTAGACTACCTTCCAACAAGATTTACTGTTGCTGCAATAATAACAATAATGAACACAATCCTGTTGAATACCGAAGAGCCTGGCCAGCAGAGGGCGTTTGAAGGAAGCCCTCTGATTGGCCAAGGCGCGCGCTCCAGCCGGCGGGAGAATTCAAGGGTTCCTATTGGTTTACCGGCTGACAGCTGTAAGTATAAATAGCTGTCAGCCGGCTCGCGTTTTGTTCGTTCCTGTCAGCCTGTTCTGTTAATAAACCTGTTGAACTGACAGCTGCCTCAGTCTCCTCACTACAGATCTAACACTGGCGACGAAGGTGGGATACACGGACCCTTTCGTAGTGCCGCCAATGGCTACCAACGCCGCCTTTTCGCCTTTCAGGCCAGAGGCTGAGGCTTGGGAAGCGTTTCTCGAAAGATTCGACTGCTTCCTCATAGCCCATGACCTCGTCAGTCTCTCTCAGGAGAGGAAACGCGGCATCTTCCTTAACTATTGCGGCGCAGAGATGTTCGCCACTGCTAGGGCTCTTGCTGCCCCAGAACCAGCAAACTCGCTGCCGTGGGACGACCTGATGACTTGCCTCAAACACCACTACGAGCCCGCGCCATCCTGTTTCGCCCGGCGACAGTACTTTCGTCGGTGCATCCAGAAAGAGGGCCAAACCATTGCCCAGTACGTCGCTGCTCTCCGAGCTGAGGCGAGCCTGTGCGAGTTCAGCGACCTAGAAGAGGCGCTGCTGGAGCAGTTCATTTATGGGCTCCGCGACGTAAAACTGCATCGCCGCATTCTCGCACGACCAGAATTGACTTTAAAAATTGCGGTCGATGATGCCAGAGCCTATGAAATGGCTGACCAATCCACCCCGGATTTCAGCCACCTCAGCCAGCACCCTCATGCTGCTTATGTGCCGCCTTCTCCCTACGCGGCTTCCTCCGCCTCCTACGCGCACTCTACAGCCTCTGCTTTCCGTACAGAAGTCGATCAGACCGTCGACCGCCTCCAGTCACTCTCCACCAGAGACGGACGTCAATGCCTGAGTTGTGGCGGCCGCCACCAACGATCTCAATGCCGGTTCCGTCAAGCCCTTTGCCACAATTGCGGCCGAAAGGGCCACCTGGCCGCCGTGTGCCGTTCCGCGCCTCCTGACAGACGACCCACGCAACAACCTCCTCTCCCTCCCCGTAATGCAGCCCATTTACCTGGCCATCGCCAAAATTCCCTCACCATTGGCGACCCGGCCACGGCTTTTCCTGAATGGCTGGTGGACTCGGCCTCTTCCTCTGCGGAGGGCCGAGGTAAGCTGCATCTCCCAATAACTTTAGAGGGAGTGCCAACCTCCATGGAGGTGGACACGGGATCGGCTAGATCCATCATGTCATGGGACACCTTTCACACTTTGCTGCCTAAAATCCGGCGCTCTAGCCTATTGCCCCCAGACTGTCGCCTCCGTGACTATCAGGGGAACCCCATTGATTTGCTTGGCTGTGGCAATTTTAACGTTACCTATGGTTCCCGCCACGCCAGGCTGCCGCTTCTCATCGTAAAAAACCCTCTGTCCTCTTTGCTAGGCCTAGATTGGTTTAGGGCACTAGGGCTCTCAATAGCGGGGGTGCATTCCCTACTTCCCTCTCCTCGTCCCTCTTCTACTTCTCTCTCTTCTCTCCTAACTGAGTTCGCTGACGTCTTCAGCCCCTCCCTGGGTTGCTATACAGGTTCCCCCATTTCCCTAAACCTCGACCCTTCCATAGCCCCCATCCGTTTGAAGGCTCGCTGCCTGCCGCTGGCTCTTAAAGCCAAGGTAGACGCGGAGCTAGATAAGCTTCTCCGCCAAGGCATACTGGAACCCGTGGACTTCTCCCCATGGGAAATGCCAATAGTGGTGCCCCTTAAGTCCGACGGATCCGTGAGGATCTGCGCGGACTTTAAATCTACATTAAATAAATCCCTGCAAGCGCACCCCTATCCTGTGCCCGTGGTGCAGCATGTCCTGCACTCCCTAGGCAATGAGCGCATTTTCGCCAAGCTAGACCTCGCGCAGGCGTATCAACAGCTGCCCGTGGACGAGCCCACCGCGCTTGCGCAGACGATAGTTACCCACCGCGGGGCATTCAAATGCTGCAGGCTGCAATTCGGAGTCAGTGTGGCCCCGGGAATTTTTCAAGGATTAATGGAGCGCCTGCTCCATGCCATTCCCGGGGTCACCCCGTACTTCGACGACGTCTTGATCGCAGCCCCCGACGCAGCGGGGCTCGTTCAGACGCTGCGTGTTGTCCTACAGCGCTTCCGCGCTGCGGGACTCCACTTGAAGGCCGAAAAATGCCAACTGGGGGTTTCTGCCGTAACCTTCCTCGGTTACCGCATCGATGCCACGGGCATCCACCCCGACCCAGCTAAACTTGACGCCATCCTAGCTGCCCCCCCACCCCAATCTAAAGCGGAGCTACAAGCCTTCCTGGGGCTTCTAAATTTTTATGCCTCCTTCATTCCCCACAAAGCTTCCCTGGCCGAGCCCCTTCACCGCCTTTTGGACTCCAAGGCCCCTTGGAGCTGGAGCAACCGCGAGGCGCAGGCGCTCGCGGCTGTCAAGCACTCCCTCACTTCTCCTCCAGTCCTCGCCCAGTACGACGAGTCCCTTCCACTAACCTTAGTTTGCGACGCCTCTCCCTTTGGGGTGGGCGCCGTCCTTAGCCATTCCTTCCCTGATGGCTCAGAACATCCCATAGCGTTTTACTCCCGCACCTTATCAAGGCCTGAGCGCAATTACAGCCAGCTTGATAAGGAGGCGCTGGCTGCCGTTGCGGGAGTAAAGCGCTTCCACCATTACCTATATGGACGTCCCTTCTCTCTTATTACAGACCACAAGCCGCTTCTAGGCATCATTGCCGGCGATCGCCCCACCCCTCCCATCCTGTCCCCTCGCATGTTGCGATGGGTTGAATTCCTTTCTGCCTATTCCTACACCCTTGCCTATCGCCCCGGCGGCCATATAGCCCACGCAGACGCTTTGAGCCGCTGCCCCTTGCCAGTTCCCATTCTCGACCCGGCTCCTACTGTTAAGGTCTGCCTCATTGACGACCTGTCTCTCCCTATGTCCGTCTCGGACATAGCTGCGGCGTCTGCGACCGACACTGTAGTCCTCCGCGCTATGGCCGCCGTAACTCGTGGATGGACAGCTTACTCTAAGGATCCCCTCCTTCTGCCTTTTTTCCGCCGCCGCTGCGAACTTTCAGTAGTGCAGGATTGCCTCCTCTGGGGCTCCCGCATCGTTATTCCCTCTTCCCTGCGCGCCTCTGTACTGTCTCGCCTTCATGACGGCCACCCAGGCATCGTCCGAATGAAGGCCCTGGGCCGCGGATATGTCTGGTGGCCGTCTATGGATGCTGACATCGCCTCCTATGTGCAAGGTTGCTCCGCCTGCCAGCGGGTGCAGGCTGCCCCCCCCCACCGCTCCTCCCCGCAAGTGGGAGCAACCTATGGGCCCTTGGAGTCGAGTGCACATCGATTTCATGGGTCCCCTCGATGGCCACTCCTTCCTGGTCGTGGTGGATGCGTGGTCAAAATGGGTTGAGCTCTTCCCCATGACCACCACCACCTCCGCCGCCACAATCTGCGTTCTCAACTCCCTTTTCACAACACATGGGCTGCCCGATGTTATCGTTTCCGATAACGGGCCCCAATTCACCTCGTCTGAATTCCTTTCGTTCCTCACCTCCCTGGGCATCCGCCATGCCCCAATTTCACCGTACCACCCGGCCAGCAATGGCCTGGCGGAACGTGCCATACGCTCTGCAAAGGATGCCCTGGCCCGAACGCATCCACACCTACCTCCGTACCCAACACACCACCTCTTGTTCCTCCACGGGAAAAGCTCCCTCTGAGCTGTTAATGGGTCGCCGCCTCAGGTCTACTTTGGACCGCCTGCATCCCCTCTGCTCTTCCCCTCCTCTTCACCCCTCCACCCCCCCCCGAGGTCCTTTCTAGTGGGGGAGGAAGTTTTCGCCCGTAATTTTGCAGGGGAGCCAAAATGGGTACCCGGAAAGATCTCAGATGTAACAGGGCCCTGCTCTTACAGGGTCCTCCTCTACGATGGGAGATCTTGGAGGCGCCATGTAGACCTGTTGCGGCGACGACCGGCAGAAGTTCCAGCAATTGCAGCCAGCGGACAGAAACAGGCAGGCCCTATCAACGCCGCGTGCCGGCCCAACCAAACACAAAATCCTAGCTCCGAGTCGGCGCAGATTGTTCCCGGTGCATTTGGTTCCTTACCTGTTCTGTTGCATCCACCTCCAAGGGTTGGGCCTGTTGCGGCCGCTCCTCCGGCGCCTCGTCACAAGGGCGGAGCCGACACTCCTTCTGCCTCGGACACCATACCAACTATGCAGAGGCGTTCCCAATGCGTGCGCAGACGGCCGAGTTACTTGGACGATTACGCATGTGCAATCTGGGGGAAAGGGGTGTTGAATACCGAAGAGCCTGGCCAGCAGAGGCCGTTTGAAGGAAGCCCTCTGATTGGCCAAGGCGCGCGCTCCAGCCGGCGGGAGAATTCAAGGGTTCCTATTGGTTTACCGGCTGACAGCTGTAAGTATAAATAGCTGTCAGCCGGCTCACGTTTTGTTCGTTCCTGTCAGCCTGTTCTGTTAATAAACCTGTTGAACTGACAGCTGCCTCAGTCTCCTCACTACAGATCTAACAAATCCATTTTCTCAGTTTAATTTTTTATCGTCATTCAAAATCTGCCCTTTTCTTTTGGTTCATTTTTAAGCTTTCAATACAATGCAATACAATACAATAGCAGAGTTGGAAGGGACCTTGGAGGTCTTCTAGTCCAACCCCCTGCCTAGGCAGGAAACTCTATAACGTTTCAGACAAATGGCTATCCAACATCTTCTTAAAGACTTCCAGTGTTGGGGCATTCACAACTTCTGGAGGCAAGCTGTTCCACTGATTAATTGTTCTAACTGTCAGGAAGTTTCTCCTCAGTTCTAAGTTGCTTCTCTCCTTGATTAGTTTCCACCTATTGCTTCTTGTTCTACCCTCAGTTGCCTTGGAGAATAGTTTGACTCCCTCTTCTTTGTGGCAACCCCTGAGATATTGGAAGACTGCTATCATGTTTACCCCAGTCCTTCTTTCTATTAAACTAGACATACCCAGTTCCTGCAACCGTTCTTCATATGTTTTAGTCTCTAGTCCCCTAATCATCTTTGTTGCTCTTCTCTGCACTCTTTCTAGAGTCTCCACATCTTTTCTACATGGTGGCGACCAAAACTGAATGCAGAATTCCAAGTGTGACCTTACCAAGGCATTATAAAGTGGTATTAACATTTCATGTGATCTTGATTCTATCCCTCTGTTGATGAAGCCTAGAACTGTGTTGGCTTTTTGGCAGCTGCTGCACACGGCTGGCTCATATTTAAATGGTTGTCCATTAGGACTCCAAGATCCCTTTCACAGTTACTACTACTGAGCAAGGTATCATCTATACCGTACCTGTGCATTCCGTTTTTGTTGCCTAAATGTAGAACCTTACTCTTTTCACCATTGAATTTTCCTCCAATGATCATTTATTAAATTGTTTCGCACTCTGTCTCACATAAAGGATTCGCACCCAGAAGAGTTTGCTTTTATTCATATGGTAAAGATGCTCTCTTTTAAATCACCCTGTAAAAGAGTTCGCCTTTATTCAATCATGGTGTTTTTTTTTTAAAGGTCCCTGTCTTTATTAACAAAAAGAAAAGTGTTTTGGGCTTTTCTACTTCTTTCATGTTTTTTTTTTTAAAGGAACAAGGAGATGAAAAATGACGCAGCTACAGATTAAATATACCCTGATACTCTCAATATATTTTATGCGTACGGATAATATTGCAATTTAAATTGAGCCGAATTCATCTTTGGTGCCATCTCGTAATAATCTTTTCCTGTTATTTTTATTAGGATGTGAAATAAGAAGTGTCCTCTGGAAATAATATAACGGCTTGCCGATTTGTTCCAAAGAGCTTCCTGATTCTCAGAAGGAAGCCAATAGAAAAGAATGATTTTTTTAGTTATTCCACAAAGCTGCCCAATTTATAAACTGGTTTGGTTTCTTTATGCAGAAGAAAAGTCTTTTTTGAAGGCATTCTTGGTGGCAGAAGCTTGATTAAAGGTTATTATGAGAGAGGAATATCTATGGAGGTCATGGTTATCCCAAAGTTGCTGTTTCAAGAGGCAACTGGACATCCTGTTTTGTTTTGTTTTTCCTGGAAGATATTTCACTTCTCATCCAAGATGTTTTTTCAGCTCTGACTGGATAAAGGGGAATGGAAGGATTTATATTCCTGATAGACAGAAATGACCAATTGTCTGCAAGGAATATAAATCCTTCCATTCCCCTCTATCCAGTCAGAGATGAAAAAACATCTTGGATGAGAAGTGAAACATCTTCCAGGAAAAACAAAAAAATCTAAGTTGCCTCTGGAAAAAACAACAACCCTTGGAACAATGCCTTCTTGAGGGATTGATGAGGTGTCACTTCTTGGTGGTGACCCCTATTTTATGAAACAATCTTCCCCTTATTTCACATATGGTTGGTCCCAACCCTGATATCCTTTAGAAGGTCTTTCAAGATATTGATACTGTATTTATTTTAGTATAGGACGCACTGGAGTATAAGACACACCAAGATTTTGAAGAGGCAAATTTGAAAAAAAATTGCACTCTGCAGACCTCCCAAAAACGTCCCATTTTTCGCAAAAACGGGCCTGTTTTTTTTTTCCCAAAAAAAAGAGCATGACTAGCTTTTAGGAAGCTTGTAGAGTGCTCACAGGGGCTGGGGGGGGGACAAAATTGAGCAAATATCGGCCTCTTTTTCACTCATTTCTGCCCTCCCCAGCCCCCAGGAGTGTTCTGAAAGCTTCCTAGAGGCTATGCATGGCCATTTTGGTGAAGGGGGCAGGGTTTTGGGAGGCAAAAAATGCTGTATTTTTTGTAAAAGACGCATCCAGATATTCAGCCTCTTTTTTGAGGCAAAAAGGTGCGGCTTATACTCCGAAAAATACGGTAGTTTCCATGAATTTTTATGTGCTTGAGCCAGTGGTGCAATTCAGCTGGTTTTATTTGGTTCAGGCGAACCGGTAGTGGTGGTGGCGAGTGGCTCCACCCACCCGCCCAGACATCATCACATCCCGTTTTTGATGCTCTGTGCATGCTCGGAAGGTCCTGCGCATGCACGGAGGTGGAGCATGGGAGCGAAGCTCACATTTCCGAACCAGTAGCAAAGGTAAGTTAATTTCACCCCTGGCTTGAGCTCCAATTGGTTGATGGTGTTACTTGTGTTTGAATTGGGATTTTATGATTGTATTATTTCATTGTTGTTTGTTGGTGCATATATTGTGGCTTTGCATTCTTTTTGTTGAGTTCTTTTTTTTAACTTTTCTTTCTGTAAGCTGCCCGGTGACACTTCAGGAAGCCATATAAATATTTTAATTAAATAAATGGTTGGAGCGAGCGAGCGAGTGAGTGAGATGTTCTTACACTTCTTTAGTGATAAGGGATCTGTAAAAGTGTGAAAATGCCCTGTCTTTCACTCTACCATATTCTCTACTGTAGAGGTTATACAAAGGTTATGGAGAGGCCATGAGCAGCAAACTGCCATGCGCCTTAGTAACCGATGACCACAACTATCTATGAGCTCACCTAATTAGTAGAACCAGGCACTACCAGCAACTATTGTGTTATGTGAGGTTCTACCCTGGCTGGGATGGTCTTAGAGATTGACGAGGAGAATAAGCCAATAACGATGCTGTTTCTACCTGTGCTCTTGCTTTGCTTGTTAAAACTGTATAAAAGCCAAATAAACTGTGGAGGCAGACAGACATTTTGGACACCTGCTTTGATGGATTTCTGAGTCCTACACTCTATCCTGCCTGGGGAGATGCTTGAAACTTTGACTATATAACACACACACAACCCTCAAATCCAGTGTTGGAATCAAATTGTGCATCAGGTTGAATTAAATAAAAATAAAATTAAATCCAGTTGATTCAAAGATTCAGTAGGCTGTGGGACATTTATATGCAGGCTTTTCATAGATTGCATTCTTGAATCTTGAAGATGAATGGATGATGTAAACCACAAATCCAAAGCTAATCAGATGGGCTATTTGAAAGAGAACGCAGTCCCGAATCAGATGTCGAGAAACATCAAGAGGAAAACTCTGGGGTTTCTCAAGCCACAAGTGAAGCTGCATTGTTACACACTTGTACACATCCACACCATGCAGCAGTCCTTTTGCTGAGGGATAGGGCAGCAACTGTATTTGCATTTTGTGCTATCATTATAACTCTTTAGTTAGAGCAGAGAGAAGAAGAAGAGGAAGAAGAAAGGAGGAAGAGGAGGAATAAGGAACGAGGAGTAAGCCGCCTTAAGTCGCCAAGTGTGAATAGGCGGCAATATAAATCAAATAAATAAATAAATAAGCCCTTTCTAAGCAAGTCATAAAAGAATACAATCAAACGCCTAATAACCATCTCTGCCATGAAATAAATGTCATGCAAAAGAGCAGGCTGCTCATCGAGTGTCAAGAAAAACACAAGTGTTAGTCTCTTCAGGCATTTTAGGTAAAGGTAAAGGTTCCCCTCGCACATATGTTCCTGACTCTAGGGAACGGTGCTCACCTCCGTTTCAAAGCCAAAGGGCCAGTGCTGTCCTAAGATGTCTCCGTGGTCATGTGGCTGGCATGACTAAACACCACAGGCGCACAGAACGCTGTTACCTTCCCACCAAAGGTGGTCCCTATTTTTCTACTTGCGTTTTTACTTGCGCTTTCGAACTGCTAGGTTGGCAGAAGCTGGGACAAGTAATGGGAGCTCACTCAGTTATGTGGCGCTAGGGACTCGAACCGCCGAACTGCCAACCTTTCTGATCGACAAGCTCAGTGCCTTAGCCACTGAGCCACCGTGTCCCTCCAGGCATTTCGGAGCAGGCCTATTTAAAGAAGGGGAGAATATTTTCGGAGCAGGCCTATTTAAAGAAGGAGGGAAGTATGCAGTGGAGTACCCCAAGGCTCTGTTTTAGGCCCAGTACTCTTCAACATCTTCATCAATGATTTGGATGAGGGAATAAATGGGGAACTCATCAAATTTGCAGATGATACCAAGCTGGCAGGAATAGCCAACACTCCAGAAGATAGGCTTAAGATACAGAAGGATCTTGACAAACTTGAACATTGGGCACTATCTAATAAAATGAAATTCAATGGTGAAAAGAGTAAGGTTCTACATTTAGGCAACAAAAACGGAATGCACAGGTACAGTATAGGTGATACCTTACTCAGTAGTAGTAACTGTGAAAGGGATCTTGGAGTCCTAGTGGACAACCATTTAAATATGAGCCAGCAGTGTGCAGCAGCTGCCAAAAAAGCCAACACAGTTCTAGGCTGCATCAACAGAGGGATAGAATCAAGATCACGTGAAGTGTTAATACCACTTTATAATGCCTTGGTAAGGCCACACTTGGAATACTGCATTCAGTTCTGGTCGCCACGATGTAAAAAAGATGTGGAGACTCTAGAAAGAGTGCAGAGAAGAGCAACAAAGATGATTAGGGGACTGGAGACTAAAACATATGAAGAACGGTTGCAGGAACTGGGTATGTTTAGCTTAAGAGAAAGAAGGACTAGGGGAGACATGATAGCATTATTCCAATATCTCAGAGGTTGCCACAAAGAAGAGGGAGTCAAACTATTCTCCAAAGCACCTGAGGGTAGAACAAGAAGCAATGGGTGGAAACTAATCAAGGAGAGAAGCAACTTAGAACTGAGGAGAAATTTCCTGACAGTGAGAACAATTAATCAGTGGAACAGCTTGCCTCCAGAAGTTGTGAATGCCCCAACACTGGAAGTCTTTAAGAAGATGTTGGATAGCTATTTGTCTGAAACGGTATAGGGTTTCCTGCCTAGGCAGGGGGTTGGACTAGAAGACCTCCAAGGTCCCTTCCAACTCTACTATTGTATTGTATTGTATTGTAATTACAATGGGGCCAACTTTGTCTCCGAGAGGCAGCTTGCTTGAGGCCACCGGTTCCTTTAGAATAGAAGCCCTTGCAATTAGAAGTGGACCATGGAGATAATCAGGATACAAATTGCAGGTTCGTCCTCGATTTACAACAGTTTATTCAGTGACCAAAGTTGCAACGGCACTAAAAGGCCATTTTTCACATGAACCTTGCAATAGTCCCACGGTCACATGATCAAAATTCAGATGCGGGGCAAATGACTTATGTTGTTGACGGTTGCGGTGTCTTGAGGTCACGTGATGCCCTCTTGTGACCTTCTGACAAGCAAAGTCCGCGAGGAAACCAACTTCACTTAACAACTGCTTGATTCACTTAACAACTGCAGTGATTCACTTAACAACCATGGCAAAAAGGGCCTTAAAATGGGGGGGGGAGGAAACTCGTTTAACAACCGTCTCTCTTAGCAACAAACATTTGCGGGGGCTCCATTGTGGTCGTACGTCGAGGATTGCTCATAAGGCCATGTGGCCATGGAGATAATGAGGGATCAAATTAAATAAAACACAGTTTTTATTCCCTGTGGGGAAACTGATGCTGAAGAGTAGGCGTAGGTGTGATAGCACTTTCCCCCCATTAAAGTGTTCCTCACAGAGTCACACACTCCCTGGTGTTTGTTAAGTAACATATTAATAGTGCTTAGAGACTGATGAAAGAAATTCTAACACAGCATATGTTTCAACAAAGGCCAATGCAACTGGGAATGAGGTAATAGAGCAGAAGCTATATATATATAAAAGCCAAATACCACTCACTCATCACGAAATCTCCAGAACCGTAAAGCGTACAAATTTGAAATATGGCACATATGTTCCTCTTGGCTTCTAGCTGCTCACTAAGAAAGGATTTTTGGAAATGACCATCAGATCATTAGTATTTCATATACAATAATTAACACACTCTGATGCTAAGGAGTTCTACTCACCCTTCCCACCTGAAAAGAACTCTGTTCCAATTGCCAGTTGCCTTATATTAAACACGCTTTGTTGCTAAGGAGTTAGACATTCTACTCCCCCTCCCCTCCTGAAAAGTACGTTGTTCCAACTGCCAATACAATACAATAGCAGAGTTGGAAGGGACTTTGGAGGTCTTCTAGTCCAACCCCCTGCCTAGGCAGGAAACCCTATATCGTTTCAGACAAATGGCTATCCAACATCTTCTTAAAGACTTCCAGTGTTGGGGCATTCACAACTTCTGGAGGCAAGCTGTTCCACTGATTAATTGTTCTAACTGTCTGAAAATTTCTCCTCAGTTCTAAGTTGCTTCTCTCCTTGATTAGTTTCCACCTATTGCTTCTTGTTCTACCCTCAGGTGCCTTGGAAAATAGTTTCACTCCCTCTTCTTTGTGGCAACCCCTGAGATATTGGAACACTGCTATCCTGTCTCCCCTGGTCCTTCTTTCTATTAAACTAGACATACCCAGTTCCTGCAACCTTTCTTCGTATGCGTTAGTCTCCAGTCCCCTAATCATCTTTGTTGCTCTTCTCTCCACTCTTTCTAGAGTCTCCACATCTTTTTTACATCGTGGTGACCAAAACTGAATGCAGTATTCCAAGTGTGGCCTTACCAAAGCATTATAAAGTGGTATTAACACTTCATGTGATCTTGATTCTATCCCTCTGTTGATGCAGCCTAGAACTGTGTTGGCTTTTTGGCAGCTGCTGCACACTGCTGACTCATGTTTAAATGGTTGTCTACTAGGACTCCAAGATCCCTTTCACAATTACTACTACTGAGCAAGGTACCACCTATACTGTACCTGTGCATTTCATTTTTGTTGCCTAAATGTAGAACCTTACTCTTTTCACCATTGAATTTCATTTTGTTAGATAGTGCCCAGTGTTCAAGTTTGTCAAGATCCTTCTGTATCTTAAGCCTATCTTCTGGAGTGTTGGCTATTCCTGCCAGCTTGGTGTCATCTGCAAATTTGATGAGTTCCCCATTTATTCCCTCAGCCAAATCATTGATGAAGATGTTGAAGAGTACTGGGCCCAAAACAGGGCCTTGGGGTACTCCACTGCATACCTCCCTCCATGTAGATGCAGTTCCATTGAGGACTACACGTCGAGTGTGGTTGGTCAGCCAGTTATGAATCCATCTGGTGGTGATGCTGTCCAACCCACATTCTTCTACTTTATGTAGTAGTAGGTTATGGTCTACCTTATCAAATGCCTTACTGAAGTCCAAGTAAACTATATCAACGGCATTCCTCTGGTCCACTAATTTTGTCACTTTGTCAAAGAATGCAATAAGATTAGTCTGGCATGATCTGTTTTTGACAAACCCATGTTGGCTTTTGGCTATTACTTTGTTTGCTTCTAGGTGTTCGCTAATTCTTTGCTTGATTATCTTTTCCAGAATCTTTCCTGGTATTGATGTCAGGCTGATAGGTCTGTAGTTTCCTGATCTGTTTTTTCCCCTTTTTTGAAGATGGGAACCACAACAGCTCTTTTCCAGTCCTCTGGTAGTTCCCCGGTGCTTCAGGATCTCTGAAAGATATAGTTCAGTGGTTCTGAGATCTCGTCTGCCAGTTCCTTCAGTACCGTGGGGTGTAATCCATCCGGTCCTGGTGATTTGAACTTATCTAGGGTAGACAGATGCTCACTTACCATCTTCTTCCCTATTTCAACTTGTGTTCCTAATCTGATTTTTGTGGTGCTGTTTTTGATAGGTTGGACTGTTTTATCCCTTTGTGTAAAGACAGATACAAAACATAAGTTAAATAGTTCTGCTTTCTTCCTGTTGCTTGTCACCTTCTTGCCACTTTCTCCCAGCAATGTACCAATTGTTTCCTTAACTCTTTTCTTGTTTTTAACATGTTGGAAGAAGCTTTTTTTGTTATTTTTTTACTTTTGTGGCAAGCCTTTCTTCATTGTGAGCCTTAGCTTTCCTCACTTCATCTTTACATGTTCAGGCTATTTGCTGATATTCTGCCTTAGTTATGTTCCCCCCCCCCAACCTTTCCACTTTTTGTACTTATCTTTTTTGTCTTTCAATTTGTCAGAGAGTTCTTTATGCAGCCATGCTGGTTTCTTTTGGTGATTGTTATTTTTCTTCTTCATTGGTATTGTACTAGACTGGGCTTTTGTAATCTCATTTTTCAAAATTTCCCAAGCTTCTTGAGTTGTTTTCCCCTTGAGGATTCTCATCTATGGAATTTTTCCCAAGCTGTCTCTAAGTTTATTGAAATTAGCTCTCTTAAAGTCCAAGACTCTGGTTTCACTTTGTTCTACTACTTGTGTTTGCATAATGTTGAATTCCAATATTGCATGGTCACTTGCCTGCAGGGTTCCTGTGGCTTCAACACCTTCTATCATTTCCTCTCTGTTAGTGAGAATTAAGTCCAATATGGCTGATCCCCTTGTTCCCTTCTCTACTTTTTGGGAAACAAAGTTGTCTGCTTGGTTTGTTAGGAACCTGTTGGATCTTCCACTTGGTGCAGAGTTTGTTTCCCAGTTGATGTCAGGGTAGTTAAAATCTCCCACTACTATTGTGCTGTGCTTCCTACATACCTCAGTTAGCTGACTAGCAAAAAGTTCATCTACTTCCTCTGCTTGGTTGGGTGGCCTGTAGTATAGACCTAGGGCAATGTCATTTCCCCCGCAACCTTTAATATTGACCCAAATGCATTCAAGATAGTTCTCATCATTGTTGTGCTCTATTTCTGTAGAGAGGTAATTATTTCTTATATATAGTGCAACTCCACCTCCTCTTTTTTTTTTTTGTCTATTTCTTTTAAATAATTTTTAATCCTTCTAGCTGTATGTTCCATTTGTCGATTTCATCCCACCAAGTTTCTGTAATGGCAACAATATCGTATCTGCCCACTTTTAGTCGAATTTATAATTCACCCTGTTTATTCCTCATACTCTGTGCCAGTTGCCTCACATTCTGTTACCTCAGTTCAAACTGGCGTTCAAACATTCCACTTCTTCCCTCAGGAGTGGTCTGGGGGCTCCATACACTATAAATGTCAGTATCTCCCCCAAATGTCTACGCCTTCCACCTCTGGACTCAAAGCAGCAGGCGTGATATTCCCTTATGCGTTTCAATCACTGACTACCACTGAGCCAATGGATTGAACGGGAGTGAACCGCATTTCTCCTGCATTGCCTGATCACAGAGCTTTTTCACGAAGCACGGGTATCCAGCTAGTGAGGGGATAGAGCAGAAGCTGAAAATAACTAGGGCTGGTCACAAAAAGAGACTTCAGGATTATAGGATTATTCCTTAGATTTCGAGGGGTGAGTAGATATAATACAATAAGGTTGCTACCTTCCTTGACAACAGTGCTCCGATATATTAATTAATTTGGAAGCTACAGCTGGCCCAGAATGCAGCATCTCAAATAGTTAAGAATGCAGCTTGAAATCCATGCCTGTACCACCCCTGATGGAAGATCTGGACTGAGTGCCTTCAAAATGCTTCTCAGCTAAGCCACAAACTATTTGGGCAAATTTTGTAGCTTGTCTTGATGTCCAAGAAAGCTATCTGGCTGGGAGGGCTGTGCAAAGCTTGAAAAGAGCTGCTTTGTTTTTGACAAAGCCTCAAAGCAAGCCTCCTCTTGAAGCCACTTCATAAAACAACGTGGTACCAACAACACTTCTTAGAGTGAAGTGAAGCAGGCTAATTCACTGCTGAGACTATTTGGGAATAATGTTTGGTTTTTCTCAAAGTATTAGCTAAAAATGTTTTCCACTTTCCAACTGATTGTAGTGCAAGCATGACTATCTGGCCCTTCACTCCCAAAATAGATGGCTTTAACTGTGTGCCAAAGGCAAATATTAGAATCCATAGGGCTGGAAGGAACCTTGGAGGTCTTCTAGTCTAACCCCTTGCCCAAGGCAGGAATCTTTACACCATGGCTCTCCAGTATTCTTGGGAACCTCCAATGATAGAGTACTCACAACTTCTGGAGACAAGCTGTTCCATGGATGAATTGTTCTCACCGTCAGGAAATCTCTTCTTATTTCCAGATTGGATCTCCTTCTGGTGAGCTTCTACCCCTTGCTTCTTGTTTTGCTCTCGGCTGCTTTGAAGAAGAAATTGACTCCGTTCTCTGTGACAGCCCTTCAACAGACACAGCCTTACATCCTTCCGAGGTCCTTCCAAGGTCGGTAAAGCAAGGACCCAGATTGTTGGTGGTGCTGACTCTGTAAACAGCTTAGAGAGGGCTGCAAAAGCACTGTGAAGCAGTATATAAGTCTAAGTGCTATGTGTAGCTCAGGGATAAAATGAAAGATCCTTGGTGGTCTCTGTAATTGTAAACAGTCAACAGTCAATCAAACAACCTCATAGACCACTCCCATCAACAGGCTTAAGCCACTAGAACATAAATTGAGAGCAAACCCCATTCCTTACTAGCACTGATGATGTTACCTAGTTGGGTAATGAAACATCTGCAAGAAAACAACCAAGCTCAGAGAGCATCAAGGACCCCTCAGTTCAACAGGCTATGTTACTCTACCGTATTTCCCCAAAAAAGAAGACACTGCATCAGGTCTTATTTTTGGGAGATGTCATCCACTGACTAACCCCCACTTGCGCGTGTCACCCCTGGCCTCCTTTTTGCTGTCAAAGGCCTTCAGAAACTTCTTCTTCTGCATCAAGGCTTTCCTGAAGGCCTCTGCAGCCGATAACAGAGCTCCGGATCGATCCAGAACTTTTGTTATCCTGACTGCAGAAGAAATGGGCTGGCAAGGCGGGTGTCGGGGTGTGCAAGCTACAACTGCCTACAACTGTCCAAAGGTACCATATTTTTCAAAGTATAAGACGTACCTTTTTTCCTCAAAAAAGAGTCTGAAAATCTGGGTGCATCTTACACACTGAATACAGAATTTTTGGCCTCCCAAGACCCTGCCCCTTTGCAAAAATAACCATGCATAGCCTTTAGGAGGCTTCCAGAGTGCTCCTGGGGGTTGGGGAGGGCAAAAATGGGCGAAACACAGGCCACTTCGTGCCCTCCCCCAGCCCCCAGGAGCCCTCTATAAGCCTCCTAAAGGCTATGCATGCCCTTTTTTTGGACAAAAATGGGCCCATTTTCCAAAAGGGGCCATTTTTGCTCATTTTGGGGGGGCCCAGCCTCCCAGCCCCCAGGAGCACTCTACAAGCCTCCTAAAGGCTGTGCATGCCCTTTTTCTGACAAAAACAGTCCATTTGCACGAAAAATGAGCCATTTTTGGGAGGTCTGCAGAGTGCAAAAACTTTTTTCTAAATTAGCTTCTTCAAAATCTTGGTGCATCTTATACTCCGGTGCATCATACACTTAAAAAATATGGTAAGTAGTAGGGCAGCTCCACCCCCCCCCCATCCCCACCCTCGCTTAATTTTTACCCGTGCAGTCTGGAGTGGGAGGGATCTGAATTAGGGCTTATTTGGAGGGTAGGGCTTATATTGGGTGCATGTGTAAAAATCAAGCTAGGACTTACTTTCAGGGTAAGTCGTATTTTCAGGGAAACAGGGTACCTCTTGGCTTGGCCTTTAAATCTTCTTCCCCAACCCTGGTCAATTGCATTTCAGGATGGTGCTAGTAAAATTCTTAGTCATGGAACCTATACATCTTTTTATCTGAGTGAGGTTCAATCTTGGCTGATCTCTATCTCCAGCTGAAGCCTACTTCTTTTCCTGCAACTTTCATACTGAGTCTCCACTCAACAATCTCCTTGGATTACTTCCTTGTAATCAATTGGGGCAAAAGAGGGATTCCAGAGATTAAAAAAAAATATCTAAGGAACCCTGGTCTCCTTTCATAGCCTTATAGAAGGAGATCCTAGGATTGACAGTCAAATATATCTGAAAATACATTCATTTAGAAAGGCTGCAGTGTTCCATACTTACCATATATCAGGGGTGTCAAACTCAAGGTCCGCGGGCCAGATCCGGCCCATGGAGTGCTTAGATCTAGCCCATGGGGCCGCCCTGAAAACAGGGAAAAACTGGCCTGCAATGCCTCTGCCAGTGAAAACAGAGCTTGGGAGGGCTGCATGCTAGGTTCCATTTTCACTGGCAGAGGGCTGCAGGAGGCTGTCGCAGCCAGAAACATGGCCCAAGGTGGGCACACATGGCCCCCTGGGCTCCTTTTTCGCCGACAGAGGGCTAGTAAAACAAACTAAAAAGAAAACAAAAGGAGAAATGTTTCCCCTTTTGCATTTGAGTATCAAAGAAGGGACAGGAAAGGAGAAAGGGAAAGAGGAAAGACGAAGAAAAAGAAGAAAAGCTGGGAAGAGAGGAAGGAAGGAAGAAGGGAGGGAAGAAGAAAGGAGAATGAAGAGGGAAGAGGGATGGAGGGAGAGAAGGAAGGGAGGGAGGGAGGGAGGGAGGGAGGGAGGATGGAAGGAAGGAAGGAAGGAAGGAAGGAAGGAAGGAAGGAGGAAGGAGATAATAATGAGAGAGAGTGAGGGTCTGAGGGAAATCCTGCCTTAGCACTTGGCTGCCACAGGTGCCCCAACATGTGACATCAAGATGGCCATGCCCACCCCTTTTCCCCAAGGTCAAACACAGCCCTCATGCAGCCCTCAATGAAATTGAATTTGATATCCCTGCCTTATATGAAGGCAAAATATATAAAGGCAAACTAATAGCCCATTTAAAAAATGGATCCAGAAAGACAAGAGGGACAAATTGGCATCTGTTCTTCCACCACCCTTTTAGACACACTCAAATATAGAAACTGCAGATGTCTGATGTGTTTTAGCATGAAGAACACATATAGGATGCTTCTGAGAGCAAATAATGGGAAATGGCTTCTGATCCTAAAATCTGTGGGAAAGGTCACACTTAATTAGCACAATTATAAAGAATGTGGCAGGGGCTATCAGAGAGGGGGGAGGGAGAGAAAGAGAGAGGGAGAAGGAGAGAGAGAAGGAGAAAGAGGGAAGGGGACAGAGGAGGAGATGGAGAAGGAGAAAGAGAGAAGGAAAGAGAGAAGGAGAGAGAGAGAAGGGGAGAGAGAGGAGGAGGAGAGGGAGATAAGGAAAGAGAGAGAAGGAGAAAGAGAGAAGGAAAGAGAGAGAAGGGGAGAGAGAGGAGGAGGAGAGGGAGATAAGGAAAGGGAGAGAAGGAGAGAGAGAGAAGGAGAGAGAGAAGGGGAGAGGGAGAGGCGGAGAGGGAGAGAGAGAGAGAAATAATGGAGAAGTGAACCAACTTAGAACTAAGGGAAAAACAGTGGGAACAATTAATCAGTGGAGCTTCAGAAGCTGTGGGTACTCCATCATTGGAGGTTTTTAAGAAGAGACTGGACAGCTATTTGTCTAGAATGGCATAGCATCTCTTGCTTGTGCAAAAGGTTGGACTAAAAACCTCCAAGGTATCTTCCAACTCTGTTATAGCAATAGCGCTTAGACTTATATACCGCTTCACAATGCTTTATAGTCCTCTTTAAGCGGTTTACAGAGTCATCCTATTGCCCCCCAACAATCTGGCTCCTCATTTTAATGAACTTGGAAGGATGGAAAGCTGAGTCAACCTTGAGCCGGTCAGAATCAAACTGCCAAACTGCAATCAGCTGGTAGTCAGCAGAAGTAGCCTGCAGTACTGCATTCTAACCATGACGCCACTATGGCTATTCTGTTATTCTGCTACGTTACACACACACACACACACACACACACACACACACACACACAGACAATCACACACAATTGGGATGCTTTTTCAAGCTTCATCCTAGCAGCTAATATGTTAGTTCTAGGACACAGCTCAAAAAACCGAAGAGATGTTCGCCTGCTAACTAGCTAACTCTTTCGACTTATCTTCATGACTTGCTAGTCATAATCTGAGATTATCTGCCTGCTGTTCTGAGACTTCTCAAGTGAAAACTGTATCTTAGATCAGTTCCTTATGGCAAAACACAAGGACGGCTGTTCTTTCCTTAGCTACTCGCTCCTCCTCCTCGACAGTCATGCCAAGTTGATGACTGCTGTTCTTGGAAACCTACAGTAGACTGAATAGGATCCAGCAGTAAATAAACATGTCAAACGACTTGTTAAGAACCTGACATACTGGTTGGAATATTATTAGCAGGGGTGGGCTGCTGGTGGCTCGCAGGGGTTCGGGAGAACCTCTAGCTAAGATTCTGTGCAATTCAGAGAACCCCCCAAATCCCATTGGCTCCTCCCATCCCACCCTGCCCCTCCCAGCAGTGCCCGCGCATCCTGTTTTAGATGCAGGCAAGTGTAAGGCATGGGCGGAGGCTCAGGGACAATGAAAAACAGTCCTACCGGAAATTTGGGAAGGCTCAAGGAATGGTACAAGAGGCCAACTGGGCCACGCCCACTATGGCCACGCCCACCCAGCAACCAGGCAGAGAACCCCTTGCTAAAATTTTTGAAGCCCACCCCTGATTACTAATGACTCTTTTGGTGACGGTCATAACATGGACTCATTAGAGACTGATTTTAATAGTGGTCCCTTGCTCCCCATCCCTGAATGCAGAAGAATATATTATGAAAAATAACAAGTCCAATTTAAAACATGACTTGGCTCTTCGTTTGTATTCACACATGCATGGAAATGTAAGTGTGATTTGAAAGGACTTCTGTGAAATGTAATACAGTTCCGTAAAAGGAGGTGGCATTCTGTGAAGCTTTAGGAATTTGCAGGTAATAGAATCTTAAAAGTTTATTAGGTCAGTCTTTCCATCCTCATTTTAACCTTCTAATAAGGTTACTAAGATTCATGGTTTGGAGCAGCCGTCTGTATCCAAACATTCTTAGTCTTTGTTCCAAATCAAGGCTAGAAACCAGAAACCAAGAAACATGGGGAATTCTCGAAGGGTGTGGAAATAATCGGCTTGTTTCTTTAATTACTTGCTCTCTTTTTTTTTCTTAGAAACTTTTAATTTGATCATAGAAGGTTAAAAAAAACAAAACAAAATACACCACAAAGAAGGCATTAAAATGCATTTTTTGTTGTCATCTTTTTAAAAAAAACCTCTTGATGAATGTTTAACTTTTAACTACTTGTTCTCCTGATGAAACCTTTAATTTTAATTAGTTGTTCGCTGGATGAAATTTTCTAGTTCTTCTTCAAAAACTCAAGGTGGCTTATGTGGGAAAGTTGCTTCATTTAATCCCTCAAATGCAAGTAGTTTTGTGGGCTGCATACCTGTGGTGGGATTCTTTTTTTTTTTACTACTGGTTCTATGGGCGTGGCTTGGTGGGCATAGTGTGGCTCGGTGGGTATGGCTTGGTGGGCGTGGTAGGGGAAGGTTACTGCAAAATCCCCATTTGCTCCCGATCAGCGTGGACTCCGGAGGCAGAGAATAGATGGAGGTGTGGACAGTCAGAGGTGGTATTTACTGGTTCTCCAAACTACTCAACATTTCCGCTACCGGTTCTCAGGAACTGGTCAGAACCTGCTGAATACCACCTCTGCTTCATACATCTGCAAGACCCATATATTTCTATACTCCGGCTGCAGGCCATTTTCTCCACAGAATGACAAGTTTTGCTAGGAGGGAAGCAGAGAAACAGTGAATTAGATCCAGGTGACTTAGAGAGCCTTTTCTACCTTGATGTATTTTCTTCAGGATTCCAGTTCAGTGCTTTCCTTAATTTGGGAAATCAGATTGTTTTCTTTCAACGCTTTGAGTCAGCTTTAGACTGAGCTTACTCAATTCAGGGAACCATTCTGGACTAGCTGAAGGATGATTGTGGTGGAAAAGGAACTTTGCGTTCACAGAAGCAGTTTTTTCTGGCATGACGGCTGAAGCCGCTTCACAAATGGAACCGCCCCTTGGGATCCAGAGAGTATAAACTGAAATGGCCATAAAGACGAGTACCTAGAAAGGTCTAATTTTGAAATAATAACTTAAATGCAACAGGGGAGTCAGTTGAGGGGAGTATGTTATTTTAGTCCCAAATAAATCCATGCTGGAGCTACCGTACATCTACATCTTTCAAGGCAAAATGCCTGTGTCACTGAACTGGGCTTTCCAGTTAACCTTCAACCCCACCACCCAGTTGAGAGGCATCTCCAGTTGGGAAGATGCTTGATTGGATCATGTGACAGACATGTGGGTGCTGGGCAGGGGCTTGGACTTTCATTTGGGTGGGGAAAACCTGGAAGCTTTCAGATTTGGGTTTTCCCAGATGTGCCAATATGGGCATCTCTAATAAAATGGAACTTTGAGGAACTTTAAGTCTCGGAGTCTTCTTTCAATGGGGGCGTTACTTGGAACCCTGACATTAGGTAGGTCTGGTCTAGTGAAGAGAAAGACTAGGAATGTTAGCAGTTTTCCATTGCTTGAAGGACTCTCATGGAGAGGAGGGCATTGATTTATTCTCCAAAGCACCACAAGGCAGGAAAAAGAAGTAATGGATGGAAATTGATCAAGGAGAGATCCAACCTAGAACTAAGGAAGAATTTCCTGACACTGAAAACAATTAATCAATGGAGCAGAAGTTGTGGGTGCTCCATCACTGGAGGTTCTAAAGAAGAGATTGAACAAACATTTGTCCCCATCAATATTAGGGTCTCCTGACTGAGAAAGGGCTTGGACTAGAAGACCTCTGGAGGTCTTCTAGTCCCTGTGCAGTCAGGAGACCCTAATACTTCCAACTCTACTCTATGATTCTAATGCTTCAGAGGGCTAACATTTAAAACTCATAACTCCAGATGCTTCATATAAGGGTAGTGCTCGTTTTTTTTGTATTTAGGTCTTTTCCCATGTAAGATTGAGATTGTCTTGGCAATGTTTCAGCGAGGTTTCATTCGCCATCCTCAGGCTGGTGTTTTTGGCTTAAAGCGTGGCCGGAGCTGCCATCTTTCTATAAATCTTTATTTATAGATTTATAGATTCCCCTGTCAGGCCTGCAATTATATTCCTTTTTAGGATCTTTGGCCTGCCACACTTTCTATTAATTTCCGATGCTGTGCTAATTAGTGTAGTAGTTGGGAGGGGGGAATAGAAAGGAGTAGATTTGTGGAATGTGTTGTTGTCATTCCTTTCTAGAAGCCCAAGGTCATCTTTTGTCTCCGCACCTCTGCATCTGACTGGAAGCAGCTGGGTGGAGATGCCAGCATGGAAGAGGATTGGGCCATGTGATTGATTTATGGGTGTGGGCATAAGATTATGAACTTTCAACTGGGTGGAATTCCAGGAAGCAAATAAGAGTTGGAATTGACACAGTCTGATGCCAACATGTCTGTCTTATTAAATTGGAACTTTAAGGAAAGTTTTGCCTTGATTCTGATTTAATTCTGCATGATATTTGGAACACTGACATCGCCATTCCCTCCCAATCAGCTGGGACTTGAGAGGCAGAAAATAGATGGGGGTGGGGAAAGTCAGAGGTGGTATTTACCGGTTCTCCAAACTACTCAAAATTTCCGCTACCGGTTCTCCAGAACTGGTCAGAACCTGCTGAATTCCACCTCTGATTTGAAGGCAGTCAAAGACATCCAGTTTTAAAGCTTGCCTCCTTTGAACCATATACTTTATCCCGTCTACTTCATGTAGCCTCCCAAGAATTCCCCCCACCCCCATGTTTCATAGATGCCACCTGCTAGGTTTAGCTAAAATATTTAAAAATATGCCTAGCAAATGTTGGAAATGTAATCAAAAAATGGGCACATATGTGGTAGACTTGTGGTAAAGCAAAAAAAAAAAAAAAAAATTGGGAAAAAATACATAGGCTAGAAAAGGTGATTGGAAAGCATGTAGCTTTTTAACCTGAATTATTTTTATTAGGTATAATATCAGGTAAACCTGACAAGAAAAGTATATATTTAATATTGCACGTCTTCACAGCAGTAAAGATTGTATTTGCACAATGCTGGAAAAATAAAGGAACGCTACGAGATGAAGAAATAACTAAGAAGATACTAGAGTGTGCAGAAAAGGACAGACTGACATTAAAAATGAAACAGAAAGATGACACAGAATATTATCAAACATGGAATCTATTTTATCAATGATTGGAAAAAAAGAGTGGAGATTAACAACGTAATATGTATTATTAAGCAATTTAAAATTCGCAGATGACACGATGTGTATTAAGCACTAAGAAATGTAAAAATTAATTTAAAAAAAAGCATTTTTCCCCATGTCAGGAGCACCAAAAGACTTCCATGGTGAAAGAATTTGCTGATAACAACATCATTACCCAAGGGGTGCCCAGTTGGGGGCTCCCTTTATGTGCATGTGAAGTTGCCTATTGAAGTGGTACCCATCTATCTACTTGCGGTTACTTGCTTTCAGAATGCTGGGTTGGCAGGAGTTGGAGCATTTGACCGGAGCTCACCCTGCCCTGTGGCAGCAATAGGTCTCAAACATGAGACTGCTGATCGTCAGCCCAGTGTTCTAACCTCAGGAACCACTGCGCTCCTTATCTCCAACAAAGGAGCAGTTCCTGGTTGCAAAAAAAAAAAAAAAGCCTCGTTTTACTGACTGTGTAAAATAATACAATGGGAAGCTGGTAAAATCAACAAGAATATGAAGTCTCCCAGTATGAAAGTACGAGCTCAGTTCTGACAGATTAAATTTTTATTATTCAAGTAGAACAGTGGTGGGATTCAATTTTTTTTTACTACTGGTTCTGTGGGTGTACCTTGGTGGGCTTGGCTTGGCTTGGTGAGCGTGGCTTGGTGGGTGTAGCAGGGGAAGGATACTGAAAAATCCCCATTCCTTCCCCAACCACCTCTCAGCTGACCTAAACAACAGCTCAGCTCACCAGTGCTTATACGGAGGGCGGTCTTTGAATGCTGCACATCAGAGATGGGTTGCTCCTGGTTCGGCCCGGATCGGGCAAACTGGTACTAGGGGCAGTGGGAGAAGCGTCATGCATGCGCACGAGCGAACTGGTAGTAAAAAAAATGGAAACCCACCATTGCTGCTCGCACGGACAAAGTGCTTTCTCATAGAACCGGTAGGAAAAGATTTGGAATCCCACTGCTGTTTACACATCCCGGTTTCTGGCCCCGGAGGTTGGGGACCCCTGCTTTAAAAGGAAGAAGAAAGAGAGGGAGATTTCTGCCACCACTGCTCTTACCAGCCGCTCTCTGCTGCAGAGACCCTCAAAAGGAAATTAGATGTTTTATAGAGGCTGAAGTGGCCCTCTCTTTACTCCCACTTATCACTTCATTCAGTTGAGTAATGTGTTGATTTACTCTTTGAGAAGCCGAATGTGTAACCTTTTGACATTGTTTGGGAAGAGCCTGGTTAATCAACGGTGGCAAAAAAAAAAAAAATCCAGGCGTCAGGTAGCACCTTCTCCGACTAACACATTTTTGTTAAAAGGCATAAACTTGTGTGAGTTGCCATTCTCTTCATCAAATCACTTCATCTTCTCAATAAGAAAGGCTAAGCAGGATCCAACATGAATGGCATGCCACCAAAAACAGCCCAGGGCGATAGTCCACGCTGGGAAGTTGAACAATATCCCAGAAGAAAAACATGGCAAGTTATTTCCATGCTGTACAGAAGAAATGACATGGACATGTTCACACAATCAGCAGAGATGAACTCTTGATTGCTTTCTATGTGACCAACTCAACACTATCTTGGACCATATAAGGTTTCCAATCTTTTCCTCTTTAGGCTGAGTAGAGAGGGTTGGGTTGGTGTAGCGATTTAGGTATTGGCCTAGAAACCAGGAGACTGTGAGTTCTAGTTCCCATCTTAGGTATGAAAACCAGCTGGGTGACTTTGGGCCAATCACCAGGAGACTGTGAGTTCTAGTTCCCATCTTAGGTATGAAAACCAGCTGGGTGACTTTGGGCCAATCACCAGGAGACTGTGAATTCTAGTTCCCATCTTAGGTATGAAAACTAGCTAGGTGACTTTGGGCCAATCACCAGGAGACAGTGAATTCTAGTTCCCATCTTAGATATGAAAACCAGCTGGGTGACTTTGGGCCAATCACCAGGAGACTGTGAATTCTAGTTCCCATCTTAGGTATGAAAACTAGCTAGATGGCTTTGGGCCAATCACCAGGAGACTGTGAATTCTAGTTCCCATCTTAGGTATGAAAACCAGCTGGGTGACACTTTTTCTCAGTTCAACTCCCTTCACAGGGCTGTTGTGAGAAACTAGGAAGAGGAAAGACTATTATGTATGTATACTACCTTGAGTTCAGGGGTGGGATTGCCAGCCAGTTGTTGGAACTACCGGTTCGGTGAACCAGATTAAAATGAACATCCGGCTCACCCAGCTGGTCCGAACCGGCTGAATCCCACCCCTGCTTGAGTTGTTTATAAAAATAATCATTCATTGGCATCCTTCAGTCTCAAAAGACGATGGTATCATACTCTGAAAAGACATCAAAGCTGGAGTGTCCTCTCCAGCACGAGGCCTGGGTTGATTAATTGGAGGATAGACTGTTACCCAAGCAGCAGATCCCCCCTCTCCATGTCACTGAGATAATCCAATGGAACTGATATGATTGGTTCCAACTGCATCGCAGGAGTTACCAGAACGTGGTTGTACGTTGTCACGAACTACTTCGGGGACTCCAGATTTTGCCTCGAGGTTGACTCATGAAGCCTTTTCCAGTAGTGGGTATAGCCACAAGGCAGTGAAGGTTTGTAATCAGAGTTTTCCTTCTCCTAGAAGATGGTTCTGCTGCTTTATCTGCCTTTGGAGTGTAGAGCCCTCTTCCGCCTTCAAAACCGTTGACCGTCTTCTCCTGTAACCCTGGAAAGGGGCCCTTACGAGGTGCTCCCAGCTGGGGCAGCTGGACCAAGGTTTTTTTTTTAAGGAAGCGTTACTCCTCCATCACTCACACTTTGTCCTGGCTTGTGACAGGCAGAGCCTGGCTTCCCAAACGTTGGGCCCAGGATGGCGGGTATAAAAATAATAAAGGTGGGATCAATAAACAAATCTTCTTTGGCTTTGCAAAATTGCAGCATGTGTTCTATTTTGAGGTTTGTTTTGTTTTTACAGCAGCTCTCCAACTAGCCCTCTCTGAAATTGTCAGCTCTTATAGGGAGGCAGAATGGATTATCACCATTATGTACTAGAGACAGCCACGTCTTCTAACGGAAAATGCTAAGAGGTCAACTATACTGCTGAAACCCCAAATGGGCTTTTCTTTTCTTTTTTTCTGATGTGATATCACAAATCGACTTGCCAATTCTTTTGTTGCTGTTGTTCTTTTCGGCCACCCATTCCTCCACCAAGAAATCTATTGTATTAACAATTGCGTTTTGCCAGACATGATTACAGTCCTTTGCAATACATAGGCACAAGGGAGGGAAAGTTGCAAAGGTCACAATGGGAAACAAAGGTGACTTGATGATGAATGTAGGAGCAATGGAGAAAAAAAAGCAAGGTATATGATTTGAAGAGCCAGAGGCCCTTGTCCTTTATTACGTTATTGTGTTACCCGTGTTCCAGCAAAACGCATCAATGGGGTTTTTTTTCCCCCAGAACTGAAAAAGGAGCATCAATTGCATTTGTTCATGATCTATCCAAATATATAGTTTAACTTATTTCCCCAGTCTGAAAAAGAGGCAGTGTGGTCTAGTGATTAGAACACCAGGCTAGAAATTAAGCGATTGTGAGTCATGAGGTCCTTGGTACTTTCTGGACTTGGTGGTTTTTCTTGAAGCTGTTTCTTTACCAAACGAGGCAACATCATTGGTGCTCCATATTCGGACATATCAATAATACAATAATACAATAGTAGAGTTGGAAGGGACCTTGGAGGTCTTCTAGTCCAACCCCCTGCCTAGGCAGGAAACCCTATACCATTTCAGACAAATGGCTATCCAACATCTTCTTAAAGACTTCCAGTGTTGGGGCATTCACAACTTCTGGAGGCAAGCTGTTCCACTGATTAATTGTTCTAACTGTCTGAAAATTTCTCCTCAGTTCTAAGTTGCTTCTCTCCTTGATTAGTTTCCACCTATTGCTTCTTGCTCTACCTTCAGGTGCCTTGGAGAACAGTTTGACTCCCTCTTCTTTGTGGCAACCCCTGAGATATTGGAACATTGCTATCATGTCTCCCCTAGTCCTTCTTTCTATTAAATTAGATATACCCAGTTCCTGCAACCGTTCTTCATATGTTTTAGCCTCCAGTCCCCTAATTCTCTTTGTTGCTCTTCTCTGCACTCTTTCTAGAGTCTCCACATCTTTTCTACATTGTGGTGACCAAAACTGAATGCAGTATTCCGAGTGTGGCCTTACCAAGGCGTTATATAGTGGTCATATAATATCATCAGACTGTGAATCCTAGTTTCACCATACGGATGTTGGTGAGCATGGGCAATCCCTCTGGGAGGAGGAGGAAGAGGGGGAAGAAGAGAGGGGAGGGAGGGAGAAAGGGAGGGATGAATGAAAGGAAGAAAGAGGGAAGAGAATGAAGAGGGGGAAGTGGGAGGAGACAGGACAAGAGAGAGGAGGGAAGAGAGGGGAAAAGGAAGGGGGAAATGAAAGGAAGGAATGAAAGGAACAAAGAGACAAGGGCAGGGGCGGGATTCAGTTGGTTGTTATGATTTTGCGCAGTTTGGAGAACTGGTAAAACTGACCACTGGCTAGTCCTCCCTGTCCCACCACCCCACGCCACCCCACACCCTGCCCTATATATTATCTTCCCTTTGCCATATGGTCCAGACCGTCCAGCTAATCTCTGTGCCTTGCCTGCTCTGCTCACCAAAGGTAAGCATGCTGCCCACTCGCCCTTCGCCTCAGGTCAGCGCCTGGGGACATGCCATTCTCTGGCTCTGGCCTTGCCCCAAAGCCTCCGCCCACTCAGCACCCACCTCAGCTAGATCGGGGAACGTGCCATTCCCCGGTTCCAATCTTGTCCTGGAACCGCCGCCCACTCACTGCCACCTGCACGCTGCCGCCCCCCCCAACCTCAAACTACCAGACGGTTCTTCCATGCGCGTGCACATGTGCAGAAGCCACACACCCGTGTATCCATGCACACTCACACTTTCAGCGAACCAGTTGTTCAATGGGTTGAATCCCACCTCTAGGCAATGGGGCAGCAGAGGGAGGGAGGGAGGGAGGGAGGGAGGGAGGGAGGGAGGGAGGAGGAGGAGGAGGAGGAGGAGGAGGAGGAGGAGGAGGAGGAGGAGGAGGAGGAGGAGGAGGAGGAGGAGGAGGAGGAGGAGGAGGAGGAAAGGTTTAGTTTCTCAGATGCTAGCTCCTACATGATTTTCATGGCAGCCAGGATTTGGGCACTTGATGGAGCAATGTGATTTGTTTTGAAAATTAAGGGTTTATTGAGTGAAAGTGGGTGCAATCATTCAGGGCAAAATTCAGAGTCTAAATGGTGAGCTCTAATTTGATCAATTTTAAAAAGACCTGAATCGTTTGTGGCTTTCTTTTCTTTCCTTTTTAAAAAAGCTGTTGCTCGCAACCAGAAATATATTTGCTGTTAGCGTATGACATCACTTTTTGTTTGGTTTTTTTTAATTGAATTTATATCTTATTTTCTACTGATCAAACCATCCTCAAACAGGAATTGGACAGCTACTCAAGGCTTTAACACAACATGCTGGAACTTCAGGTGTATCTATTAATTTCCCAGGATGCTGTAGAGCTCTGCAAATGTCAATTTCATTACAGGACCCATCCAAGGTGGTTGGTTTTACAAGCCAAATACTGCAGTGGATATGAGTATCCTCTAATCTCAAATGTCCTGCAAAATTCTCCTTGGGTCATTAAGTATGAACCTAGCTTGACTTCAGCATCTGTTTGTTGGTGAGGACATGAAAGGATACCAACTCCATTGTCACTCTCAAAAAGATGGGGGGAAAACTGAACTCAGAATGAAAGCCATCCAATGTTTTTGTTATGGATCTTAGCATCTTCCTCATGCTAGAGAAAGAGATGAGACTTTGAAAATAATGCTCCCACATCTTGTCCCAAAGGTGTTTTTTTTCCTCAAGACACACCTGGTTCTTCTTTGAAGACGTTTCTTCAGCTCTGACTGGGTGATGGGGAAGAGCTGAAGAAGTTTCTTGGATGAGAAACTTAACTTAACTTAACTTTAACTTTATTCAATTTCTAGACCGCCCCTCTCTCAGACGGGACTCGGGGCGGTGTACAGTCATATTAAAACAATAAAACAATAAATATACATAGTATAAACATAAAATAAATATAGGGCTGGAGGAGGTAACAATAGTTCACTGTACAAATTTAGTTTAAGTTAGAATAAAATTTTAAAAATTTAAAATACATTAACCCTAAAAACTATCCCAGATAAAAATATCCGCCAGGAGGTAAGAATGGAACTATAGATGGGCCAGGCTGGCTAATTGGAACAGGTGAGTCTTAAGTTTTTGTCGGAAGGAGCGGAAGTTGGTAGTAGTTCTAATATCGGGGGGGGAGGTCATTCCAGAGGGTTGGGCCCATCACAGAGAAGGCTCTACTCCTAGGCGCCGCCCGTTGGCATTGCTTGGTGGACGGCACCCGGAGGAGTCCCTCCCTGTGAGAGCGGATTGGTCGCAGGGATGTATGCGGTAGGATGCGAAACAAAACATCATCAAAGAAAAACCCGAAAGTCCAGTTGCCTCTTGAAAATGCACCTTTGGGACAACCATGACCTCAATGACTGAGAATCTCCATAGACATTCGGTCCCACATCTTGAAACTGGTTGCCTTGGAGACTCATTGACTCAGAACATCCTCACATTTTGAAAGGACCTCAACATGGTTGTCCATGAGAGGCAGAGAAAGGGAACAAATAAAAAGAGGTGTATTATAGGTATCTTTGATGACCAATGACAATTGAGTAGAATGGGCTGACTCACCACAGCCAACCTGTGGTGGCCAACTACCATGGCCAACTCACCATGGCCAACTTGCCATGGCTAACTTGCCATGGCCAACTCACCATGGCCAACTTGCCATGGCCAACTCGCCATGGCCAACTCACCATGGCCAACTCGCCACGGCCAACTCACTGCAGGACAACTTACCACAGCTAACTCAGCACAGGACAATTGAACAATTCAATTTACTAATTATTTAAAATAAATAAAAGTTATTTTAATTTTTGCCATTCACATTTCATTTTGTCCCTCTTTTTGGATCCTTTCTTCAATTATTCTATTCCACCAGTTCTTTTATATAAATAAATATATTTTACATCTATATGTACAGCAAACAAGACAGTCAGGCAAACAGGAACATCATGAGGTAAATCACAGAGCATGCCAAAGAAAAAGGCGGGAAAACAAAGTTACTCCCCCTTTACAGCCATAGCAACCAATCACAGTACAGATTGCCTCATGCAGGAACCAACGCTCGCCAACCAATCAACTGTCCCAAAAAGTGCTTTTTTCAAGAGGCAACTGGACTTTTCTTCTTTTTTCTTTGAAGAGGTTTTGCTTCTCATCCCAGAAGCTTCCTCAGCTATCTGACTGGATAGTGGAGAATGAAAGGATTTATATTCCTTGTAGACAGCTGGTCATTTGCATTCATTTTAAGGGTCACTGAAGCACTTGGAGTTTTATCTGTGTCCTCAGAGTCACCTGAGTGATGCTTCTGGATCCTGTAGTTGGCAATTTTTTTCCCTCTGGAAATCCGTTCATACTCCCACACCATTCAAAGGGGGTTCTGGCTCACTGCACAACCTCACTGCTCCAGCTACTAAATTTAAATATCTTCACAATTCAGGATTTCGGCTTTTTAAATTTAGTGAACCAAAGAACGGTGACTTTATTACACCTCTGTCTGACTTACCCTGCAAGACCATCGCTTCGCTTCCACAAAAGATGGAAAGAAAGCGAAAGAAACCTGGGATATCAAAGAATTCGCGAGGAAGAATAGTAATGTTGTATCAGGATCGTTCCCAAGCCTGGCACCCTGAGAGACATTGGACCAAAATTCATTTAGTTCCATTGTGATTCAGAATTATGGCAACTATACAGAACTGGCAACATCTGTCGGGCAGTTTAACTAAGTTAGGGCACCCCAAAACCTTTCAAGAACCTACGCGGCGTACATGCATTTAAAAAAAACACAACAACCTGAACCTGCTGTTTAACCAGTGGTGAAATTCAATTTTTTTTTACTACTGGTTCTGTGAGCATGACTTGGTGGGCGTGGCAGGGGAAGGATACTGTAAAATCTCCATTCCCTCCCCATTCCAGGGGAAGGATATTGCAAAATCTCCATTCCCTCCCCATTCCAGGGGAAGGATATTGCAAAATCTCCATTCCCTCCCCATTCCAGGGGAAGGATACTGCAAAATCTCCATTCCCACCCCATTCCAGGGGAAGGATACTGCAAAATCTCCATTCCCACCCCATTCCAGGGGAAGGATATTGCAAAATCTCCATTCCCTCCCCATTCCAGGGGAAGGATATTGCAAAATCTCCATTCCCTCCCCATTCCAGGGGAAGGATATTGCAAAATCTCCATTCCCTCCCCATTCCAGGGGAAGGATATTGCAAAATCTCCATTCCCTCCCCATTCCAGGGGAAGGATATTGCAAAATCTCCATTCCCTCCCCATTCCAGGGGAAGGATATTGCAAAATCTCCATTCCCACCCCACTCCAGGGGAAGGATATTGCAAAATCTCCATTCCCACCCCACTCCAGGGGAAGGATATTGCAAAATCTCCATTCCCTCCCCATTCCAGGGGAAGGATATTGCAAAATCTCCATTCCCTCCCCATTCCAGGGGAAGGATATTGCAAAATCTCCATTCCCACCCCACTCCAGGGGAAGGATATTGCAAAATCTCCATTCCCACCCCACTCCAGGGGAAGGATATTGCAAAATCTCCATTCCCTCCCCATTCCAGGGGAAGGATATTGCAAAATCTCCATTCCCTCCCCATTCCAGGGGAAGGATATTGCAAAATCTCCATTCCCTCCCCATTCCAGGGGAAGGATATTGCAAAATCTCCATTCCCACCCCACTCCAGGGGAAGGATATTGCAAAATCTCCATTCCCTCCCCATTCCAGGGGAAGGATATTGCAAAATCTCCATTCCCTCCCCATTCCAGGGGAAGGATATTGCAAAATCTCCATTCCCACCCCACTCCAGGGGAAGGATATTGCAAAATCTCCATTCCCTCCCCATTCCAGGGGAAGGATATTGCAAAATCTCCATTCCCTCCCCATTCCAGGGGAAGGATATTGCAAAATCTCCATTCCCACCCCACTCCAGGGGAAGGATATTGCAAAATCTCCATTCCCACCCCACTCCAGGGGAAGGATATTGCAAAATCTCCATTCCCTCCCCATTCCAGGGGAAGGATATTGCAAAATCTCCATTCCCACACCACTCCAGGGGAAGGATACTACAAAATCTCCATTTCCTCCCCATTCCAGGGGAAGGATACTGCAAAATCTCCATTCCCAGCCCATTCCAGGGGAAGGATACTACAAAATCTCCATTTCCTCCCCATTCCAGGGGAAGGATATTGCAAAATCTCCATTCCCAGCCCATTCTGGGCTTAGCCAGAGGTGGCATTTGCCGGTTCTTCGAACTACTCAAAATTTTCATTACCGGCTCTCCGGAACTTGCCAGAACTGGCAGAATTTCACCCTTGTGCTTAACCAATTTGAAATATTTGGCCATCAGCTTGGTCCCTTCCTAAGTCCTTTTCCAAATTTTGAATTGCTCATGATCATTTAATACTTTGGTTCCAAATTTCATTTTTCTTCCCTTTGCGCTTCAGTTGTGGTCCCTAAATTGCCAATCTGCTATGGCGCCATAATAAACACTGTAGGACTCAGTAAATAATAATAATTACCAAACCCCCCTGAGCTTCCCATCCCACTTAAATTAACATATCTTTTAATTAGCTTTTGGCACCGAAGGAACACATACGTTAACAATCCTGTAATGCTCACATCCTTGGAGGAGTCAGTTAATTAGAAGCACTCCATGCTCTTTTTCCTGTTTTTTCCATTTGTGTGGTGGAGAACGAAATGTATAACATTTCGAAAATATCTTTTCGAGAGCTTGAGGGCTGCCTATTTCCCTTGCAATGAACTACCGCCGTTAAATTAAGAGGAACGCTCTTGAATCCCAAGACGTTTGAAAAACAATGTGGTGCTCAACAGCGCCACCTTCTGGAAGCAAAATTCAGAAAAGCACGGTAGAAGAAGAACAGAATTCAGGGTGGGGGGGGCGGCGAACATTTCGGTTGCTAAGCGAGACGCTAAGTGAATTTTGCCCCATTTTACGAACTTTCTTGACACTGTTGTTAAGCAAACCACTGCGGTTGTTAAATAATTCGCACAGTTAAGTGAATCTGTCTCCCCATGGCCTTTGCTTGTCTGAAAGGTCGCAAAACGGGATCACGTCACCCAGGACGTCACAACTGTCATAAAATTGAACCGGTTGTCGAATGCTTGAATTTTGATCATGTGACCAGAGAGATGCTGCAATGATCATAAGCGTGAAAAATGGCCGCAAGTCACTTTTTTCAGTGCCCTTGTAATTTTGGTCACTAAACGAATGGTTGTAAGTTGAGAACTACCTATAACAAAGTTGATAGGGACTTTCTAGTCCAACCCAATCCAAGCAGGAGACCCTATGCCATTTCAGACAAATGGTTGTCCGATTTCTTCTTCAAAAACTCCAGTGATTTGAGCACCCACAACTTCTGGAGACATACTTACCGGAGATGGGTTTCTGCCGGTTCGGTCCAGATGGGGCGAACCGGTAGTGGCAGCGGAAGGAGGCTCCTCTCACCCATCCGGTTGCTTCTGCGCATGCGTGTGTGCGAACTGGTAGTAAAAAAAATGGAAACCCACCACTGATATTGATATGCTAAATCTAATTGTTATCTGGAGTTTTGCTGTCCAAATTTTCTAACCATATGACTGAAGAATGTGGGTTAGACAGCATCACCACCAGATGGATTCGTAACTGGCTGACCAACCGCACTCAATGTGTAGTCCTCAATGGAACTGCATCTACATGGAGGGAGGTATGCAGTGGTGTACCCCAAGGCTCTGTTTTAGGCCCAGTACTCTTCAACATCTTCATCAAT
Organism: Natrix helvetica; assembly: GCF_964273705.1. Classification (NCBI taxonomy): domain Eukaryota; kingdom Metazoa; phylum Chordata; class Lepidosauria; order Squamata; family Natricidae; genus Natrix; species Natrix helvetica. Next base: position 160,174,041 of record NC_138550.1, on the reverse strand, counting down.
TATTTGGATGAGGGGATAAATGGGGAACTCATCAAATTTGCAGATGACACCAAGCTGGCAGGAATAGCCAACACTCCAGAAGATAGGCTTAAGATACAGAAGGATCTTGACAAACTTGAACTTTGGGCACTATCTAATAAAATGAAATTCAATGGTGAAAAGAGTAAGGTTCTACATTTAGGCAACAAAAATGGAATGCACAGGTACAGTATAGGTGATACCTTGCTCAGTAGTAGTAACTGTGAAAGGGATCTTGGAGTCCTAGTGGACAACCATTTAAATATGAGCCAGCAGTGTGCAGCATCTGCCAAAAAAGCCAACACAGTTCTAGGCTGCATCAACAGAGGGATAGAATCAAGATCACGTGAAGTGTTAATACCACTTTATAATGCCTTGGTAAGGCCACACTTGGAATACCGCATTCAGTTCTGGTCGCCACGATGTAAAAAAGATGTGGAGACTCTAGAAAGAGTGCAGAGAAGAGCAACAAAGATGATTAGGGGACTGGAGACTAAAACATATGAAGAACGGTTGCAGGAACTGGGTATGTTTAGCTTAAGAGAAAGAAGAACTAGGGGAGACATGATAGCAGTGTTCCAATATCCCAGGGGTTGCCACAAAGAAGAGGGAGTCAAACTATTCTCCAAGGCAACTGAGGGTAGAACAAGAAGCAATGGGTGAAAACTAATCAAGGAGATAAGCAACTTAGAACTGAGGAGAAACTTCCTGACAGTTAGAACAATTAATCAGTGGAACAGCTTGCCTCCAGAAGTTGTGAATGCCCCAACACTGGAAGTCTTTAAGAAGATGTTGGATAGCCATCTGTCTGAAACGGTATAGGGTTTCCTGCCTAGGCAGGGGGTTGGACTAGAAGACCTCCAAGGTCCCTTCCAACTCTACTATTGTATTGTATTGTATTGTAAGAGGTGAGAGTGTCAGGATTCCAAATAGCATCCAAAAGTAAATCAGAGTCCGAGGCAAAGGATGCCTCAAAGTTCCAATTTATTAAGAGAGCCATGCTGGCACATCTGGGAAAACCCGAATCTGAAAGCTTCCAGGTTTTCCCACCCAGTTGAAAGTTCAAGATCCTGCCCCCGCACCCACAAGTCCATCCCATGGCCCAATCTTCCACTGCCATGCTGGCAGCTTCCACCCATCCAGTTCTGGCCAGGTGCAGAGACAAAGGATGACCTTGGCTTTCTAGAAAGGAATGTTGTTATTGCTACATATCATCCAACTCCGGATAATCTCCCCTCCCATTTTCCCACAATAGAAAAATGCATGGTAGAATGATAGAAACTGCTGAAGTCCAAAAGAAAAGATAGGCTTGCAGGCCTGACAGAGAGGGTAATAAGAAATGGGTTTTATGGTGGCCCAGATTAGAGACGAAATCTAGAAGATAGGGAGTTGGGTAACAGATAGCCTCAAACAACAGGCCCATAATAATATTCATTTTCCCTGTTTACAATACACACATCCTAAATAATAGCATCCTACACACAAAAGAATTACAAGGGAATGACTTGATTTCCTATTTTTGTAACTTGCATAACCACTCAGTCATCACACAAGACAGCTCTGCGGAAACCAACACCCACAAAACCTGTTTGCTCTGCAGAGAATCTCATAAGAGACACAAAGACAAGATGTGGGAGTGTGCAACATGTATGGAAGGATCTCTATACTTAAAGTCCTGCTAGTACATTTACGGAGGTTGACTTCTACTATTGGTGGTAGACACCAAGCTATGGACCTAGGACAGGGATGGCAAACCTTTGCAACACCGAGTGCCCAAATCGTGTACATTTATTTGAATGTGTGCGTGCCGGAGCACCGATGCGCCAGAAACCCGAAGACCAACTGGCCAGTGCACGCATGTCTGTTTTTTGGGCATTTTCAGGCTGTTTTTTGGGCTGTTTTCAGGCTATTTGGGGGCCATTTTCAGGCCATTTTTAGACTGTTTTGGGGTCATTTTTGGGCCGTTTTTCAGGCCAAAAACAGCCTGAAAAATGCCCCCCAAATGGCCTGAAAACGGCTTGAGAAACGGCCTGTTTTTGGGCTGTTTTTCAGGCTGTTTTCCAGCACCCTGGCGCCCACAAAGACAGCTGACTTGCATGCCAGAAACAAGAAGGGCAGCTGGTGAAGGCATGTGTGCCCACGGAGAGTGTGCTTGCCATCACGTACCTAGGACATAGATATCCCACCTCTAAACATGTCACTTCCAGACAATCTCACCTGCTATTTTCTACTCCCTTCCTATTTAAATACCAGACAGCCTGCTAGACTCCCAGAAGACCCGCAGCTTGAATGTTAAACCACAGCGGAAAACAATCTCTTGCAAATTCCGGGTTATGCTCCATCTGGGAGTTTACCGACTTTTCAATTTCAGCAACCAGACAGCTGAGGGCCTTTTGGAAAATGAAGCCAATAAAGAATTCAAAAGTATTCAAGAGCACCTGCCAGTGTTTTCCAACTCTTTGACTTTCAGATTGCTCCTGTGCCATGGGCCTGGCTAGAGCTGGGGGAGAGTGGAGTTATTAAGCAATCCAACTGGTAAGAATTACAACTCTCTGACAATAGTCAATTACTATACTATACTAGTGCTGGAGTAGTCCATTCTTTCTCACCCTTAAACTGGTCTGGTGTATTTGGATAGTGTTCTCAAAGGTGCTTTTTTTCAAAAGGCAACCGGTCTAGGTGTCAGGGTTCCAAATAGCATCTCAAAGTAAATCAGAGTCCAAGGCAAAGTATTGCTTAAAGTTCCAATTTATTAAGAGAGCCACTTTGGCACATTTGGGAAAACCCGAATCTGAAAGCTTCTCGGTTTTCCCCACCCAGTTGAAAGTTCAAGATCTTGCCCTCCACACCCACAAGTCCATCACATGGTCCAATCTCCCACTGCCATGCTGGCAGCTTCCACTCATCCAGTTCTGGTCAGGTGCAGCTGTGCAAAGACAAAGGATGACCTTGGCTTTCTAGAAAGAATGTTGTTATGGCTGCATAGCATCTAATTCCGTACAATCCTTCCTCACATTTTCCCAGAGTGGAAAATGCATAGTAAAATAATAGAAAGTGTGGCAGGCCAAAGATCCAAAAGAAAAGATGGCTGCAGGCCTTACACTGGGTTTTTTTTTTTCTTGAGGAAGAAGAAGATACCATTTTGCTTCTGATCTAAGAAGCTTCATTGATTATGAGGCCAGGGGATGGAAGGATAGGTACTGACAGTTGAGGCTGGATGGTGGGAGGATGGAAGGTTAGGTTCTTACAGGGTGGTGGGTGAGAGAGTTGGATGGAAGGACTGTATTTCTTTGCAGTCATCTGGATGACTCTCCACAGACATTTATCTGTGTAATACATCTATGTCACCGATCCTCAAACTATGACTCACGGGCTGGATACGTCCCACCAATGCAAAGTATCCAGCCCGCAAAGTGATGGGATTCAGCCCCATCCTTCGCCCCACCCCTCACCATCAGCCTTATCTTCCAGCAAGCATCCACTCCGGCTGCACTTCTGGTTAGCTATTTCACCTGTTGAGCTGCACTTCTGATCCCACGACTGCTGCTGAAGGTAAGGCCAAAGGGTGCGGGGGAGGGCCAGCTGACTGGGGGGTGATCTCCCCAGTGCAGCCATGTGATCCAGGGCCGGTGGGTGAGTAGAGGAGGGGCTGCTGCTGGCTTGAAAAGCAGCTCTGCTGCCAGCTTGTAAAGTAGTGCTTTAAAAGTCTTTAAAAATGCTTTAAAAACGCTTTAAAAACAGTCTCAGGATGCTTTTCACAGCCATGTGATCCAGGGCCGGTGGGTGAGTAGGGGAGGGGCAAGTACAGCAAGGACAAAGGCAAAATGGACTGCTAAATTGGCCACACCCACCTAGTCACATGACCACCTAGCCATGCCCACTCAGCTGATCTGTCCCCCCAACAGTCTGAAGGATTGTGAATTGGCCCCCTATTTAAAAAGTTTGAGGACCCCTAGTCTATGTAATGGTGTGGGCGAATGACCTTGGGAGGCAGGGAGAAGCCTCTGCCAGGGGAGCTGTCACATAAGAGGCAGCTGAGAATGCAGAAGGATGGGAGCATGGCATACATCTGAGAAGAGAGCCTTCCTGGGTTATAAAGGTGATGAGGAAGAAATGCACTTTCAAACTTGAATGATTGTGTTGATGTAGCTGTACAATAAAGTATAGTTAGTTCATCTGGGAATGCTTCTTGTCTGAATTTGCAAGGTTGACATCAATCTTGGAAGACTGAAAGTACATTTATCCCCCCCCCCACCTATACATTCCAAGAAACTAGGGAGAGTCTCTTTTGAGATGTTTGCATCATCTGTATTGTTTCCATAGGCTCAGCTGCCTCTTATCTGACCATTGCCCTGGCTATGGCTCTTCCCCATCTTCCAAGGTTGTTCCCACTTACCTTTATAAATTCTGTGCATAAAACATGCCAAGAGATTTAAGAGTGTGGTGGCTCATAGGATTAGGACACTGGGTTGACAATCAGCAAGCCTGCGTTCAAGATCTGAGTGCTGCTATGTGGTGGGGTGAGCTCCCGTCATTCGCTTGGAAATTCGGGAAGTTTGGAAACAGGCCCATTTCCAGCCTCCAGAGGGCCTCCGGAAGCTATGGAGGCCATTTTCGCCCTCATGGAGGCTCAAACAAAGCCTCCAAAGCCCGGGGAGGGCAAACTCCCCCCGCCCCCCAGTGCAGGAGGCCGACTAGGCCACACCCACCATCGCCATACCCACACAGCACTCTGGCAGAGAACCCCTTGCTAAAAACTTTGAAGCCCACCCCTGCCCACCTAGCAGTTTGTAGGCGTGAAAATGTGAGTAGATAAATAGGTACCACTTTAATGGGCAGTTAACAGGGACCCAAACCGGGCATCCCCTGGACAATGGTGATGTCATTGGCTAATTCTTTCAACCCAGAAGGGCCTTGGTGCTTCCAACACGAGTGCGATGCAACCAGGAGCCTGGCAAAGAAGGCATTTCTACAGCCTCAAGTTGTAGTAACTTCACCCTCTTCTTTCCTTGCCCACCAGTCTATGTTTCGTTTTTCCTTCACCCTCATTTAATGTTGCCTTCTTTTTACAAACATATTCACCTTATTCACCGGCGGATTTCAAAACCTTAACAACCGGCTGGTGAACTGAGGCCACTTGAAAGCCCGCTCCTCACAAGCCCGATCTCCCTTGACTTATGATCACAATTCAGTCCAAAATTGTCTGTTGCTAAGCAAGACAGTTGCTAAGTGAGTTTTGCTCCATTTTACGACCTTTCTTGCCACAGTTAAGTGAATCGCTGCGGTTGTTATGTTAGTAAACCAGTTGTTAAGTGAGCCTGCCTTTCCCCATCGACTTTGCTTGTCAGGAGGTCACGAAAAGTGGTCACATGACCCCGGGACACTGCAATGGTCCTAAATATGAGTCGGTTGCCAAATGTCTGAATTTTGATCGTGTGATCGTGGGGACACTGCAATGGTCACAAGTGTGAAACGTCACTTTTTTCCAGTGCCATTGCAACTTCAAACCGTCACTAAACAAATGATTGTAAATCAAGGGCTACCAGTACAACCTACTTTAACTTGGGTGGCAGGGAACTATTATCTCCTCTTTGGAGAAGAGTGTGTTAACCTCCACACTCTCCCTTTGAGAAATGTGACTCATTATTAATATATTGAGAAATACGATTCAATCAAAATATTGTAGCTCTAACTTTCATCTCTGATTTCCGTTTCCTTCTCCTTTATTTTTTTTAAAGCTGATGCATTACCCACGCCTTCCCCAGCATTGATAGATGTTTTTCTTTCCTTTTTTTTCCCTCCTCCAAACAGAGCCTCTGAACCGAACTTAATTCTACTTCTTATCGTATTGCTTAACATGAGAAAGTAGAGTTGGTTTTTGAAAATGGTTTGTTGTGTCGTGTCTCACCCATTGCGACCCCATGGACAATGTTCCTCCAGGCCTTCCTGTCCTCTACCATCCTCTGGAGTCCATTTAAGCTCACGCCTACTGCTTCGGTGACTCCATCCATTTCATTCTCTGTCGTCCCTTTCTTCTTTTGCCCTCAATCTTTCCTAGCATTAGGCTCTTCTCCAGGGAGTCCTTCCTTCTCCTTAGGTGGCCAAAGTATTTGAGTTTCCTCTTCAGGATCTGGCCTTCTAAAGAGCAGTCAGGGTTGATCTCCTCTAGGACTGACCGGTTGGATCGCCTTGTAGTCCAAGGGACTCGCGGGAGTCTTCTCCAGCACCATAGTTCAAAGGCCTCCTTTCTTTGGCCTTTTGAAAATGGCAGAGGAGGCATTGAAATTCAAAAATGGTAGAGGAGGTATTGAAACTTGCTCTCCAGCCCTGCCTCCCCGGATCTTCTGATCTCTAGCTAGGTTGAACCATCATTCCCAAATATCTATTCAATCAGCAAACATGGGGCTTCTGGAGTTTAGGGGGTGGGGGAGTCAGCCAGTGGTGAAATCTAAAAACAAAATTGCCACCAGTTCTGTGGGCATGGCTTGGTGGAGGGTCATGTGACCAAGTGGGCATGGCCAACCTTTTTCCACCACCCCCCCCCATTTTTTTCCTGTAGGTTCGAGAGAATAGGTAGTTAAAAATGCTTTGAAAGTGAAAAAAAATTGTTGCAACAATTGCACGGCTCACAGCTCATCTACGCGATTGTCAGAACCATTTTTTCCCCACTTTTTAAGGCTTTCTTTTTTTTACTACCATTCGGGCGAACCTTAGCGTTTTTGCTACTGGTTGTAGCGAACTGGTGAGAACCAGTAGCGTTTCACCTCTGGGATCAGCCCTAAAATGCCATTTCATTGCAGGATTCCCCAGAATGAGCCAGCAGTGTGCAGCAGTTGCCAAAAAAGCCAACACAGTCCTAGGCTGCATCAACAGAGGGATAGAATCAAGATCACGTGAAGTGTTAATGCCACTTTATAAGGCCTTGGTAAGACCACACTTGGAATACTGCATTCAGTTCTGGTCGCCACGATGTAAAAAAGATGTGGAGATTCTAGAAAGAGTGCAGAGAAGAGGAACAAGGATGATTAGAGGACTGGAGGCTAAAACATATGAAGAATGGTTGCAGGAACTGGGTATGTTTAGCTTAAGAGAAAGAAGGACTAGGGGAGACATGATAGCATTATTCCAATATCTCAGAGGTTGCCACAAAGAAGAGGGAGTCAAACTATTCTCCAAAGCACCTGAGGGTAGAACAAGAAGCAATGGGTGGAAACTAATCAAGGAGAGAAGCAACTTAGAACTGAGGAGAAACTTCCTGACAGAACAATTAATCAGTGGAACAGCTTGCCTCCAGAAGTTGTGAATGCCCCAACACTGGAAGTCTTTAAGAAGATGTTGGATAGCCATTTGTCTGGAACGGTATAGGGTTTCCTGCCTAGGCAGGGGGTTGGACTAGAAGACCTCCAAGGTCCCTTCCAACTCTACTATTGTATTGTATTGTATTGTATTGTATTGTATTGTATTGTATAGAATTGACACAGAGCAGCAAAGTGTCGTCAACATTAAGACTTGTGGACTTCAACTCTCAGAATTCCATGAGTTGAAGTCCACGAGACATAATGTTGCCAAGGTTGGACATCCCTGACATAGAAGGAGGTTTGTCGGAGGGGAAGGAAATAGCAGGCGGCTTCTCTTCTCGCAAAGGGGAGAACACCGAAATTTAACTCAGTCATCTCTTTATGACTATCTCTCTCCCATGCAGAGGGCGAGTTCAGATTTACAAGGCTGCTATCATTTTTACTGAGCCAAAGACCAGTCAAAATCAATGACATTAACTTTGAAATTAAAATGACATTATCTATCAACACCCACCAACCGTAGCCTAGGGCAATCTCCAGACTGAAATTCAAATCCATAATGAATGTAATTCAGATAAGGAATTCTAATTTTAATGTCTCTCTCTCTCTCTCCTCTTCCTCCCTCTCTCCCTCTCTCTTCCTCCCTCCCTCTTTCTCTCCCTCTCACTTCTCTGTGTAATCATACTTGTGTATATCCATGCCCCAATACACATTGCAAAGGATTTGGTTCTCAACAGCTTGAAAACAGCAGAGAGTTACCAAGTTAGAGGAGACTCAATTCCTTGCTGAGCTCTGCAAATCTCTCAACTCATCATCAACTACCGTACTTACTTCCTGCTTCAAGTCATTTTTCTTCCTTACTGTCAAAATGGGGAGAACTCCATCTCTCTCCCTGTAACTGTCATCTTTGTATTCATTTTACTTTGGATTTAAAATCCATATGCCTGTTCAAAACTAACTCGCAGTTTCAAACCCCAGCAAAACACAACAAATGCAATTCCTGGAATTTGGGAGGTTTGCTGTTTTCACTGTTCCTCCATGACAGTTGGAATCCTCCTTGCCTTAATGAGGGTGCACAAGTCTGTATCTTAAAGAAAAGAAAAGAAGAGAAGAGAAGAGAAGAGAAGAGAAGAGAAGAGAAGAGAAGAGAAGAGAAGAGAAGAGAAGAGAAGAGAAGAGAAGAGAGAATTCTTTATTGGCAAAGTGCGTGATTGGACACACAAGGAATTTGTCTTTGGTGCATATGCTCTCAGCATACATAAAGAAAAATAAAATAAAATATATTCATTAAGAATCAAATGATGCAACACTTTAGTGATAGTCATAGGTTACTAATAAGCAATCAAATCATACTAGGAAATAAATAAAACAATATGGAAAGATATAAGCAACATGGTTATAGTCATAAGTGGGAAGAGATAGGTACTAGGAGGGAAGAGAAGAGTAATAGTAATACAATCTTAGTAAATAATTTGACAGTGTTGTGGGAATTATTTGTTTAGCAGAGTTATGTCATTCGGGGGAAAACTGCCCTTGTGTCTAGTTGTTCTTTTGTGCAGTGCCCTACAGCCTATAGTTTTGAGGGTACAAGTTGAAACAATTTATGTCCAGGATGTGAGGAGTCTGTAGATATTTTCACTGCCCTCTTTTTGACTCGTGCAGTATACAGGTCCTCAATGGAAGGCAGGTTGGTAGTAATTGTTTTTTCTGCAGTTCTAATTATCTGTTGAAGTCAGTGTCTGTCTTGTTGGGTTGCAGAGCCAAAGCAGACAGTTATAGAGGTACAGATGACAGACTCAATAATCCCTCTGTAGAACAGAATCAGCAGCAAACCAATGCCACTACAATAACAATTTTGCATTTCTGACTGTGGGACAGATCCACCCAATCTAATTTATTCTGGGTTCTTCCATTTGTTCTGCAGAGCAATTCCTATTAACTGTCACCACCGGCATATTATTACAGCAAACATTTTCTTGTGTGCAGTGCATATATTTATACTATGAAACCAGGATGATGGATTGCTTAGAACAGAAGGGGCGGGGGGGGGAGAGAAACCCTCTTATTTTTTCCCGGGAGTTTATATAGGCCAGTCATATTTTTACTTTAATTTTACAGAACATTGCACAGTCTATCGGTTACCGCAATCTCACAAATTATTGATAGATATAAAAATTCTGAGTAGAATTTACTGCTGGGACAAAAAAAAAAAGCAACTTTGGATGGTTTCAGAAAAATTGGGCATGGATGAGAACAGGTAGAGCTCGACGTATGACCACAGTTGAACCCAACATTTCTGTTGCTAAGTGAGACAGCTGTTAAGTGAGTTTTGCCCCCCTTTTATGACCTTTCATGTCCCAGTTGTTAAGTGAATCAATACAATTGTCCAGTTAGTAACATGGTTGTTAGGTGAAGCTAGTTTCCCCAGTGGCTTTGTTTGTCAGAAGGTTGCAAATGGAAGGGGATCACGGCAACTCTCATAAATATTAACCTGTTGCCAAGTGTTCAAATTTTGACCACGGGGATGCGGCAACTTTGCGGGATCGTATCCTGCCCCACACATCCCTTCGGCCGATTCGCTCACACAGAGAGGGACTCCTCCGGGTGCCGTCCACTAGGCTGTGCCAGTGGGCGACGCCCAGGGGAAGGGCCTTCTCTGTGATGGGCCCGACCCTCTGGAATGACCTTCCCCCTGATATTAGAACAACCATGGACCTCCGCTCCTTCCGTAAGAAGCTCAAAACCCACCTGTTTAATCTAGCCGGCTTGGCCTAATTCCAGCTCTCCCACCCCAGTCTGTATTTTTAAATTTTGGTCTTAGGCTTAGTTTTTAATTTTTATAAATTTGTACAGGGGTTTAAAGTTTAATTTGTTTTTAACTATATTTATGATTATTTGTAAGGTTTTTTAATTTGGTACCTGTACACCGTCCCGAGTCCCTTCGGGGAGAGGGGGCGGTCTAGAAATCAAATCAAATCAAATAAATAAATAACTGTCCTAAGTTTGAAAAATGGTCACGTTACTTTTTCCAGTGATGTCGTATCTTCGAACCATCATTAAACGAACTGTTGTAAGTTGAGGACTAGCTGTATTTTAATGGCAAATTGTCAGACTGGCCTGGGAAATATCAGATGGCAATACAAACTGCATGGAGATACCCCTGAAGAAATCGGACTTCGACCTTTATTTGAGGAAGATGTTAATATATTTAAATCTGCATTGTCAGAAGGAATCAAAATTGTTTCATAAATAAAGAGACCCAGAACAAAAGAAGCAGGAGGAGAAAAAAAAAAGATTTCTAGGCAGAGATCTTATCAAACTTTATTAAAACTCCTCACACGTTCTTAAGGAGAACTTTGAAATTAAAATAGTAACACAAGGGTCACTAAAGTAAGGCAGAAAAGTTATCCCTGAAAGCATCTGCTGTGAAACACAAAAGAAAATGAAACTTCTGAAAGAATAGGAAGAAAAGTAAGCATTATGAGATAAGGACTCAAACTTTACTTCTAGTCATTGCTTCTGAGACACCAACCTTAAATCTTGGGAACTCAATGGTCTTGGGTTTCTCTTAGTAGAACTTAGAACATAAAACGTAGAATAATAGAGTTGGAAGGGGCCTTGGAGGTCTTCTACTCCAACCCCCTGCTCGAGCAGGAGACTCTACACCATTTCAGACAAACGGTTGTCCAGTCTCTTTTGGAAAGCCTCCAGTGATGGAGCACCCACAACTTCTGAAGACAAGCTACTCTGTCGGTTGACTGCTCTCGCTGTTAGGAATTTTCTCCTTAGTTCTAGATTACTTCTCTCTTTGGTTAGTTCCTATCCATTGTTTCTTGTCTTGCCTTTTAGTTGCTTTGGAAAATGGTTTGTCCCCCTCATCTTTGTAGAAGCCACTCAAATATTGGAATACTGCTATCATGTCTCCTTCTAGACATGGGAGTCATAGAAACTAGATGATGATGAAGAAGAAGAAGGTGGAGGAGAAGAAGAAGGTGGAGGAGGAGGAGGAGGAGGAGGAGGAGGAGGAGGAGGAGGAGGGGAGGAGGAGGAGGAGGAGGAGGAGGAGGAGGAGGAGGAGGAGGAGGAGGAGGAGGAGGAGGAGAACAGACCTTGGAGGTCTTCTAGTCCATGGATGGATAAGATAGATAGATAGATAGATAGATGATAGATAGATAGATAGATAGATGATAGATAGATAGATAGATAGATAGATAGATAGATAGATAGATAGATAGATAGATAGATAGATAGATGATAGGCAGGCAGGCAGGCAGGCAGGCAGGCAGGCAGGCAGGCAGGCCGGCAGAGAAATAGATAGATGATGATGATGAAGAAGATAGATGGATGGATGGATGGATGGATGGATGGATGGATGGATGGATAGATAGATAGATAGATAGATAGATAGATAGATAGATAGATAGATAGATAGATAGGCAGGCAGGCAGGCAGGCAGGCAGGCAGGCAGGCAGGCAGGCAGGCAGGCAGGCAGGCAGGAAGGCAGGCAGGCAGGCAGGCATGTTATAGGACAGTGATTGTGAACCTATGGCATGCACGCCAGAGGTGGCACGCATAGCCCTCTCCATGGACACACAAGCCATCACCAGCTGCTCTTCTGGTTTCTGGAGGTAGCCAGCTGGTCTTTGCGGGCACTGGAGCACCAGAAAATGGCCGAACATGGCCCCCAAAACGCCCCCCCAAACGCTCCCCAAAATGGCCCCAAACCAGCCTGAAAATGTTCCGAAATCAGGGATGCACATGCCAGCCAGCTGGTCTTCAGGTTTCTGGTACTCAGGCATGTGCAAAGATCAGCTGGCGATGCGCATACATGTGCTGAAAACCCCAAGACCAGCTGGCTGGCACGCGCATGCGTGCCAGCCAACTGATCTTCAAGCTTCCAGTGCTCCAGCACGCACACATGCACACACATTACGGTTTGGGTACTCGGTGCCAAAAAGGTTTGCCATCCCCGTTATAGGAGGGGGGGGGGGGAAAACCTCCTTCACTTCATCTCTCACATTTAAATAATCATCCCCACAAAATTGTAGTTGGTTTCTTTGCCACTAGAGATGAAGAAATCCTATCTGAAATGAGATGTTTTTTTTTTTTCCTCCTTGCAAGTTTAATGTTTACCTTTGGATTTTAATATATACCTTAATTCAGAGGATTTTAAAAATGCAACTGAAATCAGAGGTATTCCTGTTGGGACCGATGGGCAATGGTGGCTTTAATCATGGCTGACTGGGGAATTCTGGGAGTTGAAGTCCATAGCTCTTAAAGTTGCCCAGGTTGGACACTCCTGTTGTAAAAGAAAACAAAGTACCAATAGTAATTGGCCCCTTGAGTGCAATCCCAGAACATCTTGAGCAACGTCGTCAGCGTGGACAAACTCACCATCAGTCAATTGCAAAATTGCAGCTTTACTTGGGACAGCTTACATCCTGCAACAATACCTTTACTGTTATTAAACAACAACATCTGCCTACCCCGTGTCCTTGCGAAAGGCTCGATAGGTGGGGGGGAAAATGCCAAATCTAGTCTAAACATCGGATTGTCTGTGCAACCAACCATGCAATAATAATAATTACAGGGTAGTTGTGCTAAATATTTCAATGGAGAGAAGGAAATGCACTTTATTTTCTCAGCAACCTAAGAAACAATGAACTGAATGGAATTTTTTTTTTAATGAATGAAATTCCATGGCTCTGCATTATCGATGTTGAGCCATAATTCTTTGCCCTCCTCCTCCTCCTCCTCCTCCTCTTTTTCTCCTGTTTTTGTTTTTGCACTGAGCAGGCAAGAGGAAATGACACTGCACTGCAGTATATCTAGGAAATGGTAAGAAGGCATTTATGGCCTCTCAGGAACTTGGAACTGAAGGGGAGGGAGAGGATTATTCCATGCAAAACGAGGACCTAGCAATGAAGCCATGCTTTATCTTGTAGAACACGGGCCCCTGAGACCGAGCCTTCCTTTGTTCAGGTGTCGATGGAGCACGAATGAGCTCACCTTTCAGATGCTTCCTCCCCCCTCCCCCACCCCCATATATTTCAGGGAAGCTAACCTGTGGTTTTCTCATTCCTCCCCAAGGCCTTTCTCACATCCCTGCAGTATGAATGACCTACATTTCCTGGCTTGCTTGTTCCTGCAGAACGTTAGTGTCCCCGCCTGCTTCTCTCTCTTTTCTGTGAATGAGGGAACGGAGAGAGAAAGTTTTGTGGGTGCCTTCAGAGAGAGGGGGGGGGGGGGGCGAAGGTGGGATGGATTTGGAAGAAAGCAACAATCTGTTCTTCTTCCTTTCTTTCCCTCTTTCCTCTCCCACTGACTTTTCCAGCTGCATAATTAGGTAATAAAGTCCATGGGAGCCGAGCAGCTGAGAAGAGAACTGAGAACTGAGCAAAGAATCCATGATGGAGGAGAGGAGGAGGAGAAAGCAGGAAGGATAAGAGAAGGGGTGGAGGGAGGGAGGGAGAAAGGGAGGGGGGAAGGACAAAGGGAGGGAGGAATGAAAGGAAGGAAAAGGAAAGGGGATGGGAGAGGGAAGAGGGAAGGAGGGGAAGGGAAGGGGGAAAGAAAGGAAGGGAGAACAAGGCAATGGGGTAGACATAACTCTGTATCCATTTATTTCTTGTCAAGAATCCCTTATCTGAAGTCCATCACTTGCACTATTAATCTTAAATGAGATATCAACCTATATTATACCCAAATGTATTAAAAATTCAAGTAGGAACATGACTAAACAAACCATTACAATACACAAGTGAGCAAAGTGTGGAAGGTTAATACTCAACAGCACAACACCAAACGACAGAATAATGATTCTGTTATGGCTTTCTCTTGGGCTGTTTCATAAGTAGTCCTCATTTGGGCTTTTAATTTCACACCTTCACATATAGGGGGGGGGAGATTGTACAGGGTATATACACTTTAAAAACAGAGACACCCACCCACCCACCCCCATCCAGCTCAAAGAAAATGTTCAATAACACAATTATTTGTGATTATTAACACATTTTGAGCCCAGTCTTTGCCTGTAGTCCATCCTTCAGGCACACTTGGTTTAAATCAGGGGTGTCCAACCTTGGCACCTGTAGGAAGTTATCACCCAGCCCTTTCCCAGAAAAATGAAATATCCTAGGAAATATTGAAAAGGCAGAATATTATATTTCCCTGGATGTGAAAAAGGGAGAAACACATTTTAAACACAAAGTAAATTTCTGCAGCTTCCTGCCCATCCCCACTTTGTCAATGGGCCATTAAGAAGGCCAAGCTAGTCCACTTTACATAATAAAGAGTTCTCCCCTTCAGCTCCAGGGGGCATGATAATATTGGCACTTTACTCAACTGACCACATGGCATCTGAGATCTCTGAGAATTCAACCAAACCTGGACTCAGCCTAGAGAGTTGCCCCTGCATGGGCCCATGTGAGTCTGACAACCAATCAGAATACATTTCTTACACAGGAACAGGAAACAGATAAGTGAGGCCGAACAGATTATAAAAAGCCTAGCAAGCCCCTCTTCTCTTCTCTTCTCTTCTTCTCCACCAACATTGAAGCATATGATCCACCTTTTCTGCTGAGGACTCAAGCCATGTGGTCCTGTCCACCATTAAAACCATCTTCCCAAGCAGCCTCCATGTCTCCAGTGTCTTTTTCCCCACTTGGAGCAGAACCCAGAAGGACATTTCTTCCAACACAACTTTAAGACCTGTGGACTTCAGCTCCCCGAATTCACCAGCCATCATGCAATATTGTACCTTAACCACTGCGCCAGCAGGACTCAACATCAACCCTGTGAGGTGGGTTGGGCTGAGAGAGAGAGCGACTGGCTCAAAGTCACCCATTTGGCTTACATGGCTAAGGCAGGACTTGAACTCACTGTTGTGGCTTGCCAGTGGCCAGCGGAGCTGGCAGCAGATTCAGACAGTGAGGAGGTTGGGGAGGAACATGGGCCAGCCCTGGAGTCTGGGGAAGGCTCTGATGAGGGCTCTGTGTTGGAGGCAGAGAGGGGGCCAGAGCTGTATGCCAGTTATCAGCTGCCTTCAGAGTCAGGCATCAGTGAGGCAGATGAATAGCTGGAGCCTGTTCCCAGTGTGCGCATGCGCAGAGTTGCCAGACGAAGGGAACAGCTAAGGAATCGGGGTCGACTTGGGAGTAAGGTCAAAGGTGGACAATGAATGGCCCCTCCCAGAGGAAATAAAAGAGCGAAAGGGGAGTGGAGTTTGCAGGAGACAATTAATTCACTTAATTGGCTCGTGACTCTCCGAGACTCCTTGCCAAGTTTTGCAGATATTGGCCTGGCAGCTCTCCAAGCCAGATAAGGTCTGTTACTGTAAATCCTCCCTTGAAAGACTTTCCTGGATGTGAATGAGCAGAATTCACAGTCAATTAATAAAAGGGGTTTTTGTCGGGACCAGGAGTTTGCTTCATGCTCTTGGGAAGCCTCGGTCAGAACACTCACAGTCTGCTGCCTTCTAGCCAGGTACCTTAACTATCACACCAAACTGGCTCTCGTTTTATATTAGCAATTGTCCATTGTTTCATTTTTCCTTAACTCACTTCCCTGTGCGCTGAGGCTCATTTGATCTGCCCATCACTTCTGCTATGATCTAATTATTGCATCTCCTACTAACGACATTGCCTCCGACAGGAGCCTTCTGCTTAAAACAGAAATGATTGCTTTTCCCAAAAAGTTTTAAGCCCAGGGAGTTCACCAAGGATCAGATTACCAGCACATCAGATAGGCTGGAAAAGACAGGAGGAGGAACATTTGACCTCATTTTGAAACCAAGCTAGGAAACTCACCAGCCTAAACCTCTCTTAGCAGATAGCAATTACATCTGCCTGATGAGTTGATTCAGAAGAGAGGAACACCAATAAAATGCTGCCAAGAGCTCACCTTCTCCAAAGTCATCTGAGAAAGGGAGGGAGAATGACAGAAGGGTGGGGGGAAAGGTTGGGCCTCTTTCCAAATGGCACGTATAAAAGTATTTCTGATATGTAACCTGAGAAGCAAGGAAGAAGAAGATGTTGAGACCCTAGAAAGAGTGCAGAGAAGAGGAGCAAAGATAATAAGGGTCTAGAAACTAAATCTTATGATGAACAACCAATAGAATAGAATAGAATAGAATAGAATAGAATAGAATAGAATAGAATAGAATAGAATAGAATTCTTTATTGACCAAGTGTGATTGGACACACAAGGAATTTGTCTTTGGTGCATAAACTCTCAGTGTACATAAAAGAAAAGGTAGATTCATCACGAATCATAAGGTACAACACTTAATGATAGTCATAGGATACAAATAAGCAATCAAATCATACTAGGAAACAATCAGTATAAATCGTAAGGATACAAGCCACAAAGTTACAGTCATCAGTGGGAGGAGATGGGTGATAGGAACGATGAGAAGATTAATAGTAATAATAATGCAGACTTAGTAATTTGACAGTGTTGAGGGAATTATTTATTTAGCAGAGTGATGATGTTCAGGAAAAAAATTGTCCTTGTGTCTAGTTGTTCTGGTGTGCAGTGCCCTATAGCAGTGATGGCGAACCTATGGCACGCGGACCCATTTGTCAGGTCACGCAAGGCGCTGCCCTGTCAGCTGGCCAGCGCACATGCGTGCGCTGGCCAGCTGAGTTCACCCTTTTTTAAAGCCATTTTTTGCCCGCCCCAGGCTTCAGAGGCTTTATAGGAGCCTGGGGAGGGCAAAAAGAGCCTTCCATGCCCACCCCTCCGGAGGCCCTCCGGAGGCTTCATGAGCTTCCCTGAAGCCTCGGGAGTGCAAAAAATCAGCCCTATGGGCAAACCGGAAGTTCGGGAACTGACTTCCTGTTTGCTCGGAGAGTCGCTTTGACTGCTCTGGAGGCTTCAGGGAAGCCTCCTGAAGGTCCCTGAAGCCTTCAGTGCTTGGAGGGTTGTTTTGAGCGCTCTGAAGGCTTTAGGGAAATCTCTTGAAGGTCCCTGAAGCTTCCGGAGGGCTTCCGGGGGGGCGGGGGAGGCTGTTTTTGCCCTCCCCATGCTCCTATAAAGCCTCTAGAGCCTGGGGAGGGCAAAAAAAGCATGCAAAAATGGGGGTTAGCGCCTGTAGTGCGCGCATGCACACTGGGGGGTCACGCATTGCATTATGGGTGCGGCATGCATGCATTCCCTCCCTTATGGCATGTGAGCCAAAAAAGGTTCGCCATCGCTGCCCTATAGCATCATTTTTGAAGGTAGGAGTTGAAACAATTTATGTCCAGAATGTGAGGGGTCTGTAGATATTTTCACAGCCCTCTTTTGTCTCCTGCAGTATACAGGTCCTCAATGGAAGGCAGGTTGGTAGCCATTGTGTTTTTCTGCAGTTCTAATTATCCTCTGAAGTCTGTCTCTGTCTTGTTGGGTTGCAAAGCCAAACCAGACAGTTATGGAGGTGCAGATGACAGACTCAATCATTCCTCTGAAGAAATGTATCAGCAGCTCCTTGGGCCGTTTGAGCTTCCTGAGTTGGCGCAGAAAGAACATCCTTTGTTGTGCTTTTTTGATGGCATTTTTGATGTTAGGTGTCTAACTAAGGAAACTAAGTAAGTTAATATGACAAAGAGAAGGCTTAGGGATGACATAACAGATGTCTTCCAATACTTGAAGTGTTGCCACAAGGAAGAGGGGGCCAATTTTTTTTCTGCGAAGCATTTGAGGGAAGGAGAAGACACCATGGGTGGAAACTCCTCAGAGGGAGATCCAACCTGGGAATAAGGAGGAATTTCCTAACAGTAAGAATAACTAATCAATGGAACAAGTTAAGGAGTTATGGGTGCTCCTGTTCTGACTTAGGCTTCCCCAAAAAGCACGAAGCAGATCCCTGGTCCTGACAAAACCCCTTTTATTAAACGAATGTGAATTCCTCTCATTCACATTCAGCAAAGGGCTGGTAAACAGTCTTTCAAAGGAATATTTATGACCACAGACCTTATCTAGCTTGGAAATCTGCCATGTAAATATTTTCCAAAAGAGGTGCTATGCAAGGAAAGACTGGGCACAGAGTCTCTGAGATTCACGGACAGATCTTCACACTCCTGAAATGAATCTAACAACTGAACGAGTGAATTGTTCCCTGCAAAAGCTCACTCCCCTTTCACTCCTCTTTTATTTCCTAAGGGAGGGGTCATTCACTGTCCACCTGTGACTTTACTCCCAAGTCGACCATGATATCTTAGCTGTTCTTTTCTTCTGGCAGCTCTGTGCATGCACACACTGGGAACAGGCTCCAGCTGACTCACTGCTGTCTATCTCCGAAGGCAGCTGAGAACTGCCAGATGGCCTTGGCCCCATCTCTGCCTCTGACACAGAGCCCTCATCCAAGCCTTTCCCAGCCTCCAGGTTCCTCCCCAAACTCCTCACTGCCTGACTTTGCTGCCAGCTCCGCTGGCCGCTGGCGGGCCACAACAGCTCCACCGCTGGAGGTTTTTAAGAAAAGATTGGACAACCACTTCTCTGAGATGGTATCAGGACTTCTCCCTTGATCTGGTCATAAGTGCAAGGACCAGTCATAAGTCTCTTTTTCAGTGCTGTTGTAACCGGTCACTAAACCAATGGTTGTAAGTCAAGAACTATCTGTACTGGCTTCAATTTCCTAGGTGTCTCCTGCTTGCATACTCTCTATGGGGTAACTCATGGATAACACATAGAATTGTCCACAGCAATTTGTCCCATAGTGAATTGGGCACAGTGGGAAGTTGGTCGCAGTTAGATGGCCATGGTGGGATGGCTAGGGCAAATTGTCTCATTCCTCAAGCAAGCAGGAGACAGAAACTAAATTGAAGCCAGGGCAAGCTTATCAAAGCCCCTTAAAGCTGTTCCAATTGTACTGGAGATCATTTGGGCCAATGTTTTCTGTATCTCATTTCAAGCAGCTCCTACTCTTTTTAACTAGCTTATTCTTCAGGATTTCAAGCCATAATTGCAAATTTGGCAAATGACTCCTGTTTTAATCAGATGCTTGTGATGTGCGGCACGGAACATAAAATTGATTTTTTGGTTTGTTTGTTTTAGACTGCCTTCTAAACATTATTTAAAAGCACAATCGTTAAATTCAACCAGGAATTGATGTGCGGGCTACACAAATAACCCACTAAAAAGAGATTCTTTCCTTGCAAACTCAAATCAAAACAACTTTTCTCCAGAAGAGGAACCAAAATATAATTGTGTAATTTGTTACTGTGCAATTTCTCCTTAGCCCTGCATTTTAGAATATTAGTCTTCTAATGAACTTCCATTCTGAAAGGAATACAATATTAAATGTAATAATTAAAATAGGGGTTTGGAAAAGAGGAAAGAAAATGCCACATATCTATAGTGATATTTTTTTAACTTCTTCTTCTTGTGCCATATCCATCATCGGACGTTGGCGATTATGTTGGCAATTCCATTTTTGTCAACAGTGCTGTTGAGTTTTGTCCAAACCAGTCTCATAGCTTTTGAAGCCATGATGTTCTTCTGTTTGCCTTCAATTTTTTCCCTGGAGGATTAAGTGAAAGGTGCTGTATTTTTCTGGATGTCGCATCACATGTCCAAAATATTCTAACTTTCAATTTTTAATGGCTTTGATGCAGGGGTGAAATCCAGCAGGTTCTGACAGGTTCTGGAGAACTGGTAGCAGACATTTTGAGTAGTTCAGAGAACCAGCAAATGCCACCTCTGGCTGGCCCTAGAGTGGTGAAGGAATGGAGATTTTGCAATATTCTTCCCCTGCCATGCCCACGAAGCCATGCCCACGAAGCCACGCCCACGAAGCCACACCATGCCCACCAAGCCAAAACCACAGAACCGGTAGTAAAAAAAATTGAATTTCACCACTGCTTTAATGATTTCCCTTTGCTTTTCCAGGCAACTTATCACCTCCTCATTTCTGATTTTGTTAACCCAGCTTATACGTAACAGCCGTCAGTAAATCCACATTTTAAATGCTTCTAGTTTCTTCATGTGGCTTTTTGTCCAGACCAATTCTCCACTCCGTAGAGCAGGATAGAAAAGATGTAACTTCTGACAAGCCAGTTTTTCAGACTTAGGCTTATGTCGTGACTGCAGAAGGCCTTTTTCATTTTGAATAATGCTGTTCGAGCTTTCTCTACCCTTGTTTTTCCTTCACTGGTCATGTCCCAGCTTTCATGTAAATTAAAACCGAGGTACGTTTTTCTAGTGGTATTTTTTTTAACTGAGACGGTTGAAATTTGAAATTGCTCCTCAGAAGGTCACAGAAGCTGATCACATGACCCTTGGACACTGCAACCGTCATAAAATATGAACCAGTTGCCAGGCATCTGAATTTTGATCATATGACCAAGGAGAGGCTACTGTCAGGATTCCAAATAGCATCCAAAATTAAATCAGAGTCTGAGGCAAAGTATTGCTCAAAGTTCCAATTTATTAAGGGAGTCATGTTGGCACATCTGGGGAAAAACCGAATCTGAAAGCTTCCCGGTTTTCCCCACTTAGTTGAAAGTTCAGGATCTTGCCCCCACACCCACAACTCCATCACATGGTCCATTCTCCCACTGCCATGCTGGCAGTTCCACCCATCCAGTTCTGGTCAGGTGCAGAGGTGCAAAGACAAAGGATGGCCTAGGCTTTCTAGAAAGAATTTTGTTATGGCTACATAGCATCTAACTCTGTACAATCCCCCTCTCATTTTCCTACAATAGAAAATGCGTAGTAGAATAATAGAAAGTATGGCAGGCCAAAGATCCAAAAGAAAAGATGGCTGCAGGCCTGACAGCTACAATGGTTGTAAATATGAAAAACAGTCAGAAGTCACTTTTTCAGTACCATGTTCACTTTGAACAGTCACTAAACAAACTGTTGCAAATCAAGGACTACTTGTAGGGTATTATTTTGATCGACAAGGCTCCCAGTTTTAATAGCATAAAATTGCATCTTGACAGCTCAAATAGCCTTAGTTTGAAGGCACAGCTGTCTCAGTATGTTTTGCTGGCCAAGGCATAGATAATCACTTCCTTCTACTTCTTGGACAATTATTGTGGATAATTTCCAGTTTTGCTGGCACCCAGTAGACTCTCACTATCCAGATCAGAGCAAGCACACACTCCACTCAGTTCAGCTAGCAAAAAATGTGGCTTAATGTTTATTTATGAAACATTTGTGAACATCAGAAACATTAATTGGCAAAATTGGGATACAAGGCAAACAAAAGCAGGGAGAGAAACATGAATAGCAAGCAACAATTTACATTACATCTATCTATCTATCTATCTATCTATCTATCTATCTATCTATCTATCTATCATCTATCTATCTATCTATCTATCTATCATCTATACATCCATTCATCTATCTAGGACTAGGGGTGACATGATAGCAGTGTTCCGATATTGGGGGGCTGCCATAAAGAAAAAGGGGACATCCAATTTCCAATGTACCAGAAGGCAAGAAAAGAAACTTATCAAGGAGAGAAGTAACATAGAACTTAGGGGAAATTTCCTAATAGAACAATGAATCAGCTTAACTTCAGAAATCATGGACGTTTCATCACTGGAGGTTTTTAAGAAGATATTGGACCACCACTTGTCTGGAATGGCCTAGGGTCTCCTTCTTGAGCAGGGGATTGGACGAGAAGACCTCCAAGTTCCCTTCCAACTGTTATTCTGTTGTTTTATTATTCTATCATTTCACTCTCTCACTCTGTCTGTCTATATCTATCATCATTATCATCTATCTATAATCTGTCACCTATCTGATCTACCTACCATGCATCTACTGTATCTGTTATGTCTAGTCCCGTGATGGCGAGCCAATGACACGCATGCCAGAGGTGGCATACAGAGCCCTCTCTGTGGGCATGTGCATCATTGCCAGCTGCTCTTCTGGTTTCCAGCATGCACATGCTTCATCTTTGTGGGTGCTGGACCGCTGGAAAATGGCCAAAAACCAGGCTATTTTCCAGGCCAACAATAGCCTGAAAATGGCTGAAAAATGGCCTGAAAAAACCCTGTAAATGGCCCAAAAATGGCTAAAAACAGCCTTTTCAGGCTGTTTTTTGGGCCATTTTCGGGCCATTTGCTGCTTTGGTAATATTTTCTGCAGGATCACAACCTGAAATTTCAGGCTCTGCCTGTGAAAATGGTTTGTCTCGCAGGAAAGAACGCATGACCTACTACTGAAAGACAGAGTGACCGTAGATACTTAGCACACAAGGAAGTCAACAGAGCTCAGAATGAGCTTATGGGCCATCTCCAGAAGGTTGCAATTGAATCCAGCCAAGAGAATGAGATGGAAAAGGAGAACTCATATGATGATTTCTTCTTGGGCCTATGTCCTACATGGATCCATCTTCACCTCTTCAGTCCCCACAAAGTATCACTTCTCTTCCTCCTCCTGCTCTCCTGCTTATAGACCAGTGTTTCTCAACCTTGACAATTTGATGATGTGTGGACTTCAACTCCCAGAATTCCTCAGCCAGTCAGAGGACCAAGAGGAGAGAGGGAGCATAGTGAGGTCAGAAAGAAGATTCTTTAAGTAGATAAAGAAACATGGGAACCTTAATAGTGCAAGATTGTACCTTACAAACAGTGGTGAAATGCAAATGTTTTTACTACCGGTTCCGTGGGCGTGGCTTGGTGGGCGTGGTTTGGTGGGCATGGCAGGGGAAGGATACTGCAAAATCTCCATTCCCA
The DNA here is from genome assembly GCF_964273705.1 of Natrix helvetica. NCBI lineage: Eukaryota > Metazoa > Chordata > Lepidosauria > Squamata > Natricidae > Natrix > Natrix helvetica. Next base: position 160,151,051 of record NC_138550.1, on the reverse strand, counting down.
CCGCATTCTGGAGCCAGCCAGAGGTGGCATTTTCGGGTTCTCCGAACTACTCAAAATTTCCGCTACGGTTCTCCAGAACCTGTCAGAACCTGCTGGATTTCACCCCTGCTTACAAACCATTTTTTCATATATTATTTTATAAATACAGATAGTTTCAACTTACAACTATTCATTTAGTGACCATTCAAAGTTACAACGGCACAGAAAAAAATCATGACCATTTTTCACAATAGACCGTTTTAGCACCCCCGTGGTCACGTGATTAAAATTTGGGTATTTGGTGACTGGCACGTATTTATGAGTTCCACTGTCCTGGGGTCATGTGATCACTTTTGTTAACTTTCCCAGCCAGTTTCTGACAAGCACAGGAGAGCCAGATTTACTTAACAACTGCATGATTCACTTAACACCTGGAGCGTGGCCAAAAAAGTCTGCAAAATGAGGCACAACTCACACAATAACCACCTCGCTCAGCAATAGAAATTTTGAGTTTAATTGTGGCCTAAAGTCAAGGTCTTCCTATACATAACAACATAGACATTCCAGCTGTCAACTCTGAAGCGAACCTGGTTGAAGCCATCTTGTCCTGCCTCATCAAAAATATGAAGCCTGAGAAAAAAAGGGGAGTAGGGAAAGTCTGGTTAACAGTCAAAGCAAAAATTTTTCCTGTGGGAACCAAGGTCATTGTAACAGGTGGCTGGTGAAGGAAGAGAGGAGCCTTCCAGCCAACATGATTGTTAAGTGAATCTGACTTCCCTATTGACTCTGCTTGCCGGAAGATCACCAAAGGGGATCACTTGACCCCAGGACACTGCAATCGTCATAAATGTGAGTCAGTTACCAAGCATCCGACTTTGGATCACGTGACCAGGTTGATGCTGTAATTCTTTTGGCTAAGACATGGTTGCTCAGTGGCTAAGACGCTGAGCTTGTCGATCAGAAAAGTCGGCAGTTCAAATCCTAGTGCCACATAATGGAGTGAGCTCCCGTTACTTGTTCCAGCTTCTGCCAACCTAGCAGTTCAAAAGCATGAAAAAATGCAAGTAGAAAAATGGGAGCTACCTTTGGTGGGAAGGTAACAGTGTTCCGTGCGCCTTTGGCATTTAGTCATGCCAGCCACATGACCACGGAGATGTCTTCAGACAGTGCTGGCTCTTCGGCTTTGAAACGGAGATCTGAACAACCCCCTAGAGTCGGGAACGACTAGCACATATGTGCAAGGGGAACCTTTACCTTTAAGCTTTGAAGAATTGGTTCTTCTTCCAAGCCCTGGGAGAAGATTAGATAATCACACTTGAGAAGTTAGATTTGTTACCAGGTTTTTGTTGTTTTGTTCTAACTTCAACATAGATATCTAAGGATTTGGGGGGGGGGGTAGATTTTGTATTCAGAAGCTTGGGAGCCTTTTGACTTTTCTTGACTGACTAATCGAAATGCTTTTTATCTCTCCTTGAGTCAGCACAAAACTATACTGGCCTGACATTTATTGTTCCCATTGCTAAGGTCTGGCCTACTTAGGAAATGGGTGATAAAATCTGACAGATTTAACACGCTTTGAGTTCTCCTTGGATGCTGTTGGAATTAGAGAGGAAATACGACTTTAATCGCTAAAGTTACTTAACTGTGTTTCATTCCTGAATGAGACCAAGCCAAAGCCATAAGAACACGATAGGAATAATAATAAAAAAGTGACTAAACTATGTTTGTTTCCATCTAGAATCTCTGAGAATGGCGATTTCATTAACCCACCTTTGACATTTTATGTGTCCACATTTTTTTTTGTATAAATAACAATGAAGTCTGGACAAGAGCAACCTGGGAACTGTCTAGATGAGACCCTTGTGGACAACTAAGACAATGTATTGTTCTTCAGTTTTATTTCTTGGCTTCACAACAACAGGAAATGGAAAAAAGGTGAAAAGGATAGATTGGAAATGATTTTACACACAGCTATAGAAATGTAGGTACCATAGATTTTAAGAATGAGTATTTTTTTTAACCTTGGCTGTTATTCACTTTCCTAAAGTTCTTTGCAATTGTAACTCTAGAGCCATGATGGCAAACCTTTGGCACGTGTGCCAGGAATGACACGCAGAGCCATCTCTCCAGGGACACCAGCCGACGCCCGTTACTCTTCCGGGTTCATACAGAAGCGCTAGAAATCAGAAAAGCAGCTCCCTGGTGCGCATGCGTGCGCCAGGAAGCTGAGCTTCCGGTTTCCAGTGCATGCAGGCATGCTGGCCACCTGGTCTTCGTGCATGCATGTTTTAGACTCCAGGCCCCTAATCATCCTGATTGCTCTTCTCTCTCTCACCAGGATGTAAGGGGAGGATGAGCTTCAGCATGAATCCAAAAGCTCAGAAGACAAAAAGATCTGCTCCCAGTGACCGACCCAGGTTGGATCTTGGCAACATTATCCTGGGACACATATATTTGCCTTCACTCGTGAGGTATTTCAGTATTGAATATTTTATTCCACATTTACTGGGACAATGACCAGCGGTGGGATTACTTAGCTTCCCTACCGGTTTGCAAATGTGAGCACATGCACCATATCTGCACATGGACACCACCTTCTGCGCATGCGCAGTGCTCATGCATTACAGCGGCACTGGTGGGCGGAGCCTCCTGCAGCTGCCGCTACTGGTTTGCCTGAACCGGAGAGAACTGGCTGAATACCACCTCTGCAGGGGTGAATTCCAGCTGCCGCTACTTCCAGTTCACTCAGGGATGCGCCGCACGCTCGCACACATTTGTTACGCACCACGCGTGCATGCGCAGAAGGTAAAAACAAGATGGTGGTCACTACGGCGGCAGAGAGAGAGCCGATTCAGGGGCAGGGCAGCAGTGATGGGTTGCTGGGGGTACGCACCGGTACGCACATACCGGTGCCTGCCTGAAGCAGCAGCCACCATACCAGAATGGTGCTTTGGAGGGCCCTCCCGCCCTCGTTCCTTACCTGTATTTGAAGGAAATGGGCCATTTGCGCATGCCCGCACCGCATACAGCGCCTGCGTGATGCTCCGCCGAGCAGCTGGAGCGTCGCAGGCAGTGGATGCGCCTGGGTGCGCAGACCGCGTGCCCGTGGAGCATGCCCGGCTCCCATTGCAGCATACTGGTTGCAACGGGAGCCAAAACCCACCACTGCATGGCAGGCCTGGGTCGCTGCCGGATCCAACAACCCAGGCCGCCAAGTTACTACCAATTCAGCCGAACTGTTCCGAACCAGTAGAAACACCACCTCTGCACCTCTGGTACTGACCTCAACAGCTAAAAATAAGAAAGAAAAGCAGCCACTGAAATAATTGAGAGGAAAGAAGCTTGAAATTTTGACAACGATAGGATGGCTAGAGAAATGGGCTTTGGAGGACAGGAGAGCTCTTTGTGGAGATCTTGATCAGTCCAACAAAGCTGACTTGGAAGCTGAATTCAGCCTGAGGGCCAAGTTCCATAATCTTGTTTGAAGAACCGAGCTCTCGAATCTTTTCCTCCCTTTCTTCTCTAAAGCCCATTTAAAGCGCTCTCCAGTTTTTCCCCGATAATCGTTTTCATTTGCTGATACAGAAACTTGTGCTGACATTTTATGGCTCCTTCTTCAGTTCAGCAAAGTCCTTTGACGTCAGAGGAGGCTTTCAGTGCGTCAGTAGAAAATGCACAGCCAGGATCTCAAAAAAAGAAGAAGAAGAAGAAAAGAAGAGCCGACACCAATTCAGCCTAACGAAATCCCAAAATGGTTGGCAATCATTTATTTTCAGAACATTTTGCCAATGCCTCCCCCTCCCCACCGCCTCGCTCCCCCCTCCCCCCCCAACAAAAAAGAGAAATTGATCAAATTGTGCTGAATGACTTGATGGGGGTAATGCTTATTTTGTGCCACTCGCTGCCTCTTCGGAATATCGTTCACTAGAAAATTGCAGGAATTGTGAAAGTCACTGGCGGTGGGCAAAAGAAACAGCCAGCATAGAAGTGGGCTGAAGAAGGAAGCCTACAGAAAGTTTATATCCCTGTTGCTTTCCTTCCTTCAGTAGCTCTTCCTGCTTGCCAGAATGATTCAGACACCCACAAATTAACTTGATGGCAAATTAAAGCAAACTTTTGATGCCCACTTAAGGACTCCGGGAAGATGGGAGAGCAGGAGAAGAAAAGATATGAGGAGGACAACTAAAGTGAAAAGCTCTCTATTTTGCAGATGAGAACGGTCAGGACTTTCTCGCAGCAATAGTACTCAGAACCAGTACGAATGCTATTTGGTAATAATACATAGTCCTAATAATAGTAGTCATAATAAATACTAATAGTTCTTAGGAGCCATGATGGCACAGTGGTTGGAAAACAGTATTGCAGGCTAACACACTGCTCACTGCCAGATGTTCGATCCTGACAGGCTCAAGGTTGACTCAACCTCTCATCTACCAAAGTCGGTAAAATGGGGACCCAGATTGTCGGGGGCCATAGGCTGACTCTGTAAACCGCTTAGAGCAGGGGTGTCAAACTCATATTGTCACGGTATCGGGTATTGGGACTCTTTTCCATTTCACTTATCTGGGCATGGCCAAGGCATGAATGAATCCAGCCCTCGGGCCAGGAGTTTGACAGCCTTGGCTTAGAGAGAGAGCTGTAAAGCTCTGTGAAGCGGTATATAAGTCTAAATGCTATTGCTATTGTGAGATTTATATACTTCCTCATTGTGCTTTACAGCACTCTTTGGGCATGTTACAATGTCAACAAATTACCCCCAGCAATCTGGGTCCTCATTTTACTGACCTCAGAAGGATGGAAGGTTGAGACAACCTTGAGCCCCATCAGGATCGAACTCCATGCTGTGAGCAGAATTTGCCTGCAATACTGCATTCTAACCACTGCACTACCAGGGCTCCACTAACCCCAAACCATTTTCATATGGATGCTTCCCCCCACCCTTTCCAGGATATCCCCATTTCCTATATTTTCCCCATTTGGGCAAGAAATTAAATTTGGTGGTAGAATTGGAAGAATTGGTAGAATTCCCAAACAAACAAGGATGTAGAAGTTGATAATGGGTCTTGAAGCTAAATTATATGATGAATACTAAGGAAACTGCCATATTTTTAGAGTATAAGACACACCTTTTTCCCCCCAAAAGAGGGTGAAAATTTGGGTGTGCCTTATACACTGAATGTAGCCTCACCCACCCCCACCAGAAGCCAAAAACACGAGGCATGGAGGCAGCGATGGTCTGTGGCAATCCCTACAGCCTGAAATAGCTGTTTGGGGGTATTCCGGCAGTCTGATCCACCTGCCAATCAGCTGTGCTGAATCAGGCTGCAATAAGAGCTGAAGCTGACCTGGCTGGTCAGAGTTTGCAGCAGCAATCACATTCAGAAAGCACATACAAGAAAGCAGGATTCAAAATAATAATAATATACAATACATTACCAAAAGCAGGTTTTCCAAGGTAGCAGTAAATACATGCAAAACACAAGCAGTTTCACTTTCAGTTCTCCGCTAAGCCAGGCTCCTTCTTATCTCCTTGTTGCTCACACAACAAATTTCAGAGTCCAAATAGCCCTCATTGGCTGACTTAGTTGCTGTGCCTATTCATTGGCTGACCTTGTTACCATGTGTCAGCTGAATACCATGGATGCTGGTAGGCAGAGGCAGAATTTTTCTTCTTCTTATTTTCCTCCCCAAAAACTAAGGTGCCTCTTATACTCCAGAGCGTCTTATACTCCGGAAAATACGGTAGGTATATTTACCCTAACAAAGAGAAGGCTTAGGGGAGACTGATAGCAGCCTCTCAATATTTGAAGGGCTGTCACAATGGCAGACACTCTCCATTGCATCTGAGAGCAGGACCAGAAGCTGAAGTGGGTGGAAACTCATCCGAGGGGGATCCAAGGTGCTTTTTCCAGGAAGCCACTGGACTTTCCGGTTTTTCTTTGAAGACGTTTTGCTTTTCATCCAAGAAGTTTCTTCAGCTCTCTGACTGGATGGTGGGGAATGGAAGGATTTTATTTATTCGTTTATATTTTATTTCTTAGAATTTGTTAAACAAAAACGAAAACAAGAATAAAAGTAAACTACAATGACAGGGAAGTTAGGCACATAAGTGCACTTATGCACACCCAGAGGTGAGTTCCTACCAGTTCGGACCACTTTGGCCGAGTAGGTAGTAACTCGGCTGGACACACACCTGAGCCGGTTCTATGCTTGGCACTCCCATCTTGATTTTCTGTTTTGCACATGCGCAGAATAACCTTCATTGGAAAAATGTTTTTCGTTCCCTTTCCTAATGTCGTGCGTATGCGCAGATCTTTTAAGGCGCAAATGCGCACGCATGCGGAGCGCACACATTTTTTTTGCACGCCGAGCCAGTAGTAATGCCAGCAGGAACCCACCCCTGTATATGCCCCTTCTACTGACCACTTAAGTATGAAGTAAGTTCCACGGAAGTCAATTTATACTCTTTTGCAAACAGCTGTTCATTTGCATTCTCTTAGCAGGTCGATAGTGAGACTGATTAATCGGTGGAACAGTTTTCCTCCTGAAGTTATGGGGTGTTCTACCCTTGGAGGTTTTCAAGAAAAGATTGGACAGACATATATCCTTTCTTGGGCAAGAGGTTGGACTTGAAGACCTCCAAGGTCCCTTCCGTCCTGTGATTCTAGCACTTTTATACATGACTTTTTTTTTCTTTTGAAACAGAGAGCAGGAAAAAGTTATCTATCTCCTTTAGATGTACAGATCCTCTCCCTTTGCAGTTCCAGTTTGTTCTATTGTGGAATATTATAAAGCCATTAGAACGGATTGTAAAATTATTTTAAATCTGCTTCCTAGTAATTCTTAGCCATTAAAGTGTACCATTTGGAAATAACTCTAAGAACTATATCTACAGCACCAGGAACCACATTTGTACATTTTCCACTTATTTATAGCCCATCTAATTTCAGGACATTAGAACCCACAAGTTACAAGCTACATGATGTTTTTGTGGTCAGGGATGATGTATCACTGAACTCCAGAGAGGATCCAGGGTGAGAGAAGAGCATTAAGGCATTCCAGCATCGGGGGGGGGAGGGGAGAGGGTGGATCACCTGGGACCTCTTCTCTTAGGGAACTTGAGGTGCCACTGACAGCTAAAATGGGAATCCGCCCAATCAAATGCTAGGTATATTTTTTTTCCTTGGTACAAAGTAATTCATTATCACACAGGATCGGAAATTGCAACCTGTGTATTCTGTACAGCACAAAGAGGTGTGTAAAATGAAGGCAAATGAACAGTGGTGGGATTCAAAAAAAATGTACTACCAGTTCTGTGGGTGTGGCTTGGTGGGAGTGGTGTGGCTTGGTGGGCATGGCAGGGTAAGGATATTGCAAAATCCCCATTCCCTCCCCGCCCCAGTAACTTGCTTTCCAGCTCTGTTCTCCTGTGCAGGGCAACAAAGGAAGACCCAGCCAATCAGCTGGGAGGCTGGGAGGCAGCAATAGACCAACCACACCAATCAGCTGGGATGAGGGCGGAGCCAGCCAGAGGTGGTATTTGCCGGTTCTCTGAACTACTCAAAATTTCCGCTACCGGTTTGCCAGAACTGGTCAGAACCGGCTGAATACCCCCTTTGCACATGATCATTAGCAAGCCATAGGGAACCAGCAACAAAGGACTTTAGTCACTAAATCATATCCGACTCTTTGCAATCCAATGGACCATGGGATCTCAGGTTCCCCCTGTTCTCCACCATCTCCCTCAGTCTCTCCAAACCCCACCTACTATTTTGCTGACAGCATCTAACCACCTCATCACCTTCTCCTTTGGCCTTCCATGTTTCCCAACATTAGGGTCTTTTCTGAAGAGTCCTCTCTTCTCATTAGGTGGTCAAGGTATTTGAGCTTCAGCTTCAGCATCTCTCCTTCCAAAGGACAGTCAGGATTTGATTTCCTGTAGGATTGACTGATTGGATCTCCTTGCAGTCCAAGAAATGCTCAAGAGTCTTCTCCAACTCCACAATTCAAAAGCATCAATTCTTCCGCGTTCAGACTTCCTTATGATCCAACTCTCAGAGCCATACCTTACCGTTGAGAAAACTATAGCTTGTTACAAAGGACACACACCCCTCATAGAGGGCAGTCCTTACAGAAAGTGGATTCATTACTATGCTATTACAGTCCTCCACCTTCTGCCCATAACTGATAAATCTGGTAATTAAGTATCAAAGCTTTCTAGTTAATTTATCTGCAACAAGAAAGGTAGAATAGGGGGGCAGGGCTTGATGTCGCAATGATACGACATGCAATCTTGGGGCTCCAGGATTGCTGTTGATATCTCTGTGTCTGGACGGTCCTTTTGGACCTAAACTGTTCTGAAGGAACAGTGATAGAGAAGAGCATGTCCTGCTGATCTCAGGGGCATCGCGAAGCCCCTGATTGATCCGGGAGAAAGCTCTTTTTTCCAGCTACAAGAGAAGCAGCCAAAATGGCTGCAGAAGGTTGGGACAAGCCTCTGAAACAGAAGCAGTACAGGAGTGGTGTCGAAATGGTGAGAAACTTTTTTTTATTATTAGAGAAGGGAAAACCCAAAAGAATTGGAATTTAAAATAAAATTGAAGACAGAAGAAAATAAGCAGCGAATTAACCCTTGTTTAAGACTATCGTGTTATCTTTTCTACCTTAACTTTGTTTGTTTTCTACAGATGGACTTTTTACAAATGTCTCTTACTTTTAAACTGGACTGGTCTCTTTTTTTCCTTCTTCCTCTATCCTTTTTTTTTTTTTTTTTTTGGTATTCGTGGATTAAAAGCTTCTTCTCTCGTAAAGCTTGGACGGAGCATAATTTTTACACATTTTCCCCTCTCTCGGAAATTGGTGTTTACAGAGAGGCCAAAACAGATGGAAAAGGGGTAACACTGCCATCTAGTGGCTAGAGGCTTGGCAATAACTGATAAAGCTATAAGCTTTGTTAGTGGAAAATGTTTTGTTGATACAGGTGTTCCTTTGAAAGAAAGAGAAAAAAGCTTTGATTTGAAAAACTCCACTGAAGTTGTTTGACCTAAAAAGTCTCGCATGTTTTGGCAGTGTTTATAACCTGAAAAATGGCACAACGTGAAGAAGAAAAGGCACTAACATTGCGAAGAATTTTCTTAGAAATTAAAAAAGTTTTAATAATTACAGAGAGAATTGAAAAGAGACTTGAAATTATAGATCAAAATACAGAAAGTAGGGAGACAGTGATGAAGTTTGAGGGCAGAGCTGAAAAAATAACAGAGACATATGAAAGTGATAAGAAAATTGTTGACACTGACAGCAAACTGAGAGTGGAGGGAAATGACAAGTGTGAAATACAGAAAGGAGAAATTGATAAACCGGAACTTTATTTTAGATGTCAGAACATAGATGAAGAAAGAAGAGAAAATTTGGTAGAAATAATGAGAGTAATCTCGGCAGAAGCACTAATGATAACAAAAGTTAAGCTGATAAAAAGAGCAGACAGAGGGTTTCGAATTCTTATAAGACATGCAATGAACAACAAGTTCTTAAGAGAAGTCCACATAAGACTTATCAAGAAAACACTTAGAATACATACTTTACAAATGGCAAAAGATATTGGACTACACTATCTCTGGAAGGATACAGGATGATGAAATGAAATGTCACAATAAATTTTAGTTAAATGTAGTTAAATTTTGAGTGCTATATACAACGTAATAATAGCTATAGTGAAAAAAATGATTAATAATGATAACAAAGCATTTATATATAGTAGATTGATAATATGAAATTTTATACAATACTGTAAGTGAGGATTATGGAGATGATGTTGAAAAGCCTTTTTATAAAAGATAAACAATTTTATATAGAATAGAACATAAAGATGTAATATCATTGGATGTTTTCAGGAAGATGTAATAAAATGTCATAATATAAATTTACTTTAAATTTAATATGCCTTATGCTGAAAGGATGTAATAACAGCTAGGCTAAATAGATGTTTAATAATTATATCAATTTGTATACAAGTATATTAGATTGATGATACTAATAATGGGGGGAAAACATGGAATTGAAAATTATTAGAGAATGTTATCAATGCTAAAATAATAGAATGATGTCACAATAAATTTTAGTTAAATATAGTTAAATTTTGAGTGCTGTGTACAGTGTAATAATAGCTACAGTCAAATAGATGATTAATAATGACAACAAAGCATTTATAATAACAAAGATTGATAATATGAAATCTTATACAAACTGTAAGTGAGGATCATGGAGATGATGTTGAAAAGCCTTTTTATAAAAGATAAACAATTCTATATAGAATAGAATATAAAGAGGTAATATCATTGGATGTCATAATATAAATTTACTTCAAATTTGATATGCCTTATGTTGAAAGGATGTAATAATTGCTAGGCTTAATAGATGTTTAATAATTATAACAATTTGCTAAAAAATGCTAAAATGACAGAATGACTTAGAATAGGAGGAAGCATAATAACAATGTATACAAAGATATCTTGGTTGTCAATATGTGAATTTTGATAAAATTCAAGTGATGACTATGGAAAGGACACAGAAAGATTTTGTAACCAATCGACACACTGTGTGTAGTTGAAGAGGCTTTTATGTTATATGTGTTGCGTGTTTGTCTGAAAAAAAAGGAAAGAAAGAAAGGTAGAGTAAGCGTATTGTAACTAACCTGTTTACAATAGGAAGAAGGGCCAGACCGTAGAGAAGAGCAACATAGCTAAGACCCTAGTCTAAGGAAGAAAAGAACTAGGGGTGACATCATTGCACTCCTCCAATATTTGAGGGGCTGTTACAAAGAAGAGGTGGTCAACCTATTTTCCAAAATCCCTGATGGCAGGACAAGAAGCAATGGATGGACACTTATCAAACAGACAATTAGAACTAAGGAGAAATTTCCTGTCATTGGGAAAAATTAATCGGTGGAATAGCCTGCCTCAGTAGTTGTAGGTGCTCTCTCACTGGAAGTTCTTAAGAAGAGATTGGAGAGTAATTTATCCAGGATGGAATTGTTGTGGCCTGCCAGCGGCCAGCGGAGCTGGCAGCAGATTCAGACAGTGGGGAGGTTGGGGAGGAACATGGGCCAGTCCTGGAGTCTGGGGAAGGCTCTGATGAGGGCTCTGTGTCGGAGGCAGAGAGGGGGCCAGGGCCGTCTGACAGTTATCAGCTGTCTTCAGAGTCAGACATCAGTGAGGCAGACGAACAGCTGGAGCCTGTTCCCAGTGTGTGCATGCACAGAGTTGCCAGATGAAGGGAACAGCTAAAGAACAGGGATCGACTTGGGAGTAAGGCCACAGGAGGACGATGAATGGCCCCTCCCAGAGGAAATAAAAGAGGAGCAAAAGGGGAGTGGAGTTTGCAGGAGACAATTAGTTCGCTTAATTGGTTCATGACTCTCCGAGACTCCTTGCCAAGTTTTGAAGATATCGGCCTGGCAGCTCTCCAAGCCAGATAAGATCTGTGACTGTAAATCCTCCCTTGAAAGACTTTGCTGGATGTGAATGAGCAGAATTCACAATCAGTTAATAAAAGTTTTTTTTTGTTGGGACAAGGAGTTTGCTTCATGCTCTTGGGAAGCTTAGATCAGAACAGGTATGGGGTCTATTGCTTGATCGAGGGTTCAACTTGAAGACCTCTAAGGTCCCTTCCAACTCTGTAACTCTGAATTCTGTTGTTCTGTCCCCTTTTAGGATGGTACATGGTGGGTTACAATTATCAATCTCCCAGAGAGAAAGGACATATTAGAGAGGAGGTGGATTTGGGAAGAAATAATAGCTGAGAGACTGTTTGAATGGCTTCTCCTGCTTCTGAGTCAGACTTTTGATCTCTCTGGCTTTGCACTGTGCGCTGTGACAGCAACGGTTCTTTGAAAACTTCAACTAGAAGTCTTTTCCAGTCATGCTGTTTAAAGATGCTTTAAAGTTCACTTCGTGAGTGAGGAGTTTTAATCTCAAATCTAGGTTCCTCAATCTCAACTGTGGTGTGGGTGTTACAAGAATAAAACTGAGGAGGCATAGCAGGCATCATTGTCTGAACCAGTGATGGGATTCAAATAATTTAACAACCGGATCTCTGCCCTAATGATTTCTTCCAACAGCCAGTTCACCAAACTGCTCAGAAACGTAACAACCGGTTCTCCCAGCCCACCACTGGTCTCAACTGTCTGCTGAAAGGGCTGACAAATAGGACAAACTCTCTTTGTAGAGGCAACTTCCTCTTTTCTCCAAATCTCATGGACTGTCAGGAGTTGAAAAGGCTGCTACTTTGCAAGGCTGTTATTTTGCAATCACTAGTTTGGCCTAGTGATTAAGGTAAAACTAAAAACCAGGAGGCTGTGAGTTCTAGTTCCCCCTCAGGCATGAAAACCAGCTGGGTAACTTTGGACCAATCACCAGGAGACTGTGTGTTCTACCCACCTTAACCGGGGTCTGTAACGGTTTGCCACCGCCAACTCTCCATGGCCAACTCTCCATGGCCAACTCTCCATGGCCAACTCACCATGGCCAAGTCGCCAAGGCTAACTTGCCACTGCCCACTCATTGCAGGACAACTCACCATGGCCAATTTACCGATAGTATCCTCACTATCCTGTCAGAGCTGAAGAAACTTCTTGGATGAGAAGCAAAACATCTTCCAAAGAAAAAACAAGAAACTCCAGTTGCCTCCTGAAAAAGCACCTTTTGGGACACCAATCAAGCGCAAGTCCCATCATTAAGACTGAAGTCAAAATCTGAGTTGTGACCAATAAAATAGAAGTCCAGAGATAAGTTTCCTCAGCGGTGCCCCCTTGTTCTAAGATTTCCCCCCTTTCCCCATGGGAATGGCTCCTTCCTTGTTGCTGTTATTGTTCAGTTACTACGCTGTGTCCCTTTGCAAACCCCATGGACCATAGTGTGCCAAACCCCCATTCTTCACTGTCTCCCTGGGTGTGCCCAAACCCCCATCCATTGAGTCAATGACACTATCTAACCCCCTGTTCTTCTGCTGCCCCCTTCTCTTTTTGCCTTCGATGATTCCTTCCTTGCTATCATTTGAAAAGAAAAGAAAAATTGGTAAAACAGTATTTTATCAAAGAACTTTTAGGGAAAACAGATAGGACTTGTGGTAATGAGTGACTCAGCAGGCGAACAATTATTTGTATTTGTTTGGGTTGGATATGTGTTTATGTTTTGATTTAATGTGCTCATTTTATGCTAAGTCAATTAGAGTTGTTCATTAAAGTGACATATGCTGAAAGAATTTTGCTTTGGGTCCTAGCAGGAAAGGAGAAGATGAAATGGTGCAAAGTACGTTAGGTGGCCAGTAGGAAGGGGTTGGTGGATGGAAGAGCAAGGAAGATTATTAGGGGACTGGAGGCTAAATATATGAAGAATGTTTGCAGGAATTAGGTATGTCTAGTAGTTTAATGAAAAGGAGGACTAAGAGTGACATAATAGCAGTGTTCTAATATCTTAAGGGCTGCCACAAAGAAGAGGGAACAAGCGATTCTCCAAACCACCAGAAGGCAAGACAAAGAAACAATGGATGGAAACTAATCAAGGAGAGAAGCAACCTAGAGCTAAGGAGAAATTTCCTGACAGATCAATTAATCAGTGGAATGACTTGCCTCCAGCATTTGTGAGTGCTCCAACACTGGAGGTTTTAAAGAAGAAATTGGGTAACCCTTTGTCTGAAATGGTATAGGGTTTCCTGCTTGAGCAGAGGGTCAGACTAGAAAACCTCCAAGGTCCTTTCCAACTCTGTTATTCTGAAGGTAGAATCAGAAACAGAAGGAGCAACTCTATACAAGATAGAGAAGAGTTAAAGTAAAAGCAAAGGTTCCCCTCACACATATATGCTAGTCGTTCCTGACTCTAGGGGGCGGTGCTCATCTCTGTTTCAAAGCAAAGAGCCACCACTGTCCGAAGACATCTTTGTGGTCATATGGCTGGCATGACTAAATGCCGAAGGCACACGGAACCCTGTTACCTTCCCACCCAAGGTGGTTCCTATTTTTTCTACTTGCATTTTTACATGCTTTCCGACTGCTAGGTTGGCAGAAGCTGGGACAAGTAACGGGAGCTCACTCCCTTACGTGGCACTAGGGATTCGAACCGCCGAACTGCTCACCTTTCTGATCGACCCGCTCAGCATCTTAGCCACTGAGCCACCATGTCCCCTTAGAGAAGAGCTATCCACTCTCAACAAAGGAAAGTATAACCTAAACATTTAATGTCCATTATAGCAATAAGACTTATATGCCGCTTCACAGTCCTTTACAGCACTCTTTTTAGCGGTTTTTACGGAGTCAGCCTCTTGCCCCCAACAATCCGGGTCCTCATTTTACCCACCTCGGAAGGATGGAAGTCTGAGTAAACCTTGAGCCTGGTGAGAATCGAACTACCAAATTGCAGGCAGCTGGCAGTCAGCAGAAGTAGCCTGCAGTACTGCACTCTAACCACTACGCCACCACGGCTGTTATGGTTTATTTGTGAACAGTGCTGCTCTTTTTCTATTCCTCACCACTGAATCTGCTCTCTGTTCTCTCCAGGATCTGCTACCCTACCCTGAACTTTATCCCTTTCCCTACAAGGAAGACTTGGGAGACTACATCAATGTTTTGCTTCCCAATCAACTGGCTGTTTACATTTTACTCGTTCTTTTTTTTAATAGAGTAATTATGACATTTGTGGCTTTTACGGTTTTGAGTGTTTGATTTGTAACCACCTAGAGATGTATAATTGTGTGGATAAAGAAGTACGGGAAATCATTTTACAATGATTTCTGTTGTTATTTGAATGTGGTTTTATGTTGGACTATATCGGAAGCAAAACATTGATGTGGACAACCATTTAAATAGGAGCCAGCAGTGTGCAGCAGCTGCCAAAAAAGCCAACACAGTTCTAGGCTGCATAAATAGAGGGATAGAATCAAGATCACCTGAAGTGTTAATACCACTTTATAATGCCTTGGTGAGGCCACACTTGGAATACTGCATTCAGTTTTGGTTGCCATGATGTAAAAAAGATGTGGAGAGACTAGAAAGAGTGCAGAGAAGAGCAACAAAGATGATTAGGGGACTGGAGACTAAAACATATGAAGAACGGTTGCAGGAACTGGGTATGTTTAGCTTAAGAGAAAGAAGGACTAGGGGAGACAAGATAGCAGTGTTCCAATATCTCAGGGGCTGCCACAAAGAAGAGGGAGTCAAACTATTCTCCAAGGCACCTGAGGGCAGGACAAGAAGCAATGGGTGGAAACTAATCAAGGAGAGAAGCAACTTAGAACTGAGGAGAAACTTCCTGACAGTTAGAACGATTAATCAGTGGAACAGCTTGCCTCCAGAAGTTGTGAAAGCCCCAACACTGGAAATCTTTAAGAAGATGTTGGATAGCCATCTGTCTGAAACAGTAAAGGGTTTCCTCCCTAGGCAGGGGGTTGGACTAGAAGACCTCCAAGATCCCTTCCAACTCTACTATTGTATTGTATTGTATTATATATGGTCCATCCGTTTTGGGGATTTTCCTGGGCTTTGTGGAGATTGTTGAGGGCTAAATTCCAAAAGTGAGCAGATCAAGCCTGAGTTTTAAAGATCTGCTAAACATAATATACATGTTTTGACTCCAAATACTGTACCAAAATTTCCCAAAAGGAGGCAAATATTTCTTATTCTTCCTCCTCCTGCTCCTCTTCCTCCTCCACCTCCACCTCCTCCACCACCTGCTCCTCCTCCTCATTTTCCTTTAAAATAATATTTTACTGCCTCAACTGCTTATGGATCCATGAGTGGTTTACACTAAGAAGGCCTAAGCAATCATTCCAAATCTTAAAGTAAAAGTGTATAATTATCCTATTTCGCCTCAAAGACAAAGGCCAACAGAGGTGGATGCTTCAGAATTAAGAGAATAACTGACAGAAACAAATACTGCATTATAACCAGAGATACTGAGTGGAATTCCTGTGGATTGACCCGTTCAGTTTCTCTTTCCTAATCTGTGAGCTTCTGAGTGGCAGACAAACGGACAATATGGAAGTGGTACACCTTCTGTGGTGATTGTACTACTGCTTCTTCTTTTTTTCTTTTTGCTTCACAATGGTTGCTTAAATCCAACTATTTCCATGCAGCACAATTGTCCTATCAGATATGGAAGTAAACACTGAAGACACCAAGCATCCTATGTCTGTCCCAGCCTTCTTAGAAGAACCGTAATGACCAGGGGTGGGATTCAGCTGGTTCAGACCAGTTCATTCTGGTCAGCTGGTTGTCAGGATGTGCGCTGGCCAGCTGGTCATTGGGTTTCCGAGGCACGCGTGCACCCTGGCCATCTGGTCATTGGATTTCCAAGGTGGACATGGATGCCAGCCAGCTGGTCATTGGATTTCCGGCGCTCTGGCATGCGCACACCTTCCACTCTGTGCCAGAGGTGGTATTCAGCCAAATCTGACCTGTTCTGGTGAACTGGTAGTGGAAAGTTTGAGTAGTTCGGAGAACCGGCAAACACCACCTCTGGCTGGCCATGCCCCCATCTATTCGCTGCCTCCCAAGTCCCAGCTGATCGGCTGGGTCTTCTTCTGTTGCCCTGCACAGGAGAATGGAGCTAGAAAGCAGGTTAGTGGGATGGGGTGGAAATGGGGATTTTATAGTATCCTTGCTCTGGAGTGGGGAGGGAATGGAGATTTTGCAGTATCCTTCCCCTGCCACGCCCACCAAGCCACACCACTCCCACAGAACTGGTAGTAAAAAAAATTGAATCCCACCACTGCTCTGTGCCTAAAAGGTTTGCCATCACTGGGGTAATCTAATGAAGAGAAGCGCTAGGGAATGATATGATAGCAATCTTCCAATATTTGTGGGGCAGAAAACAGTCAACTGACCTACTCTTCAAAGCACCTGAGGGCCAGACAAGACCCAACAATGGAAGCTTATCAAAAAGAGATACAGCTTAGAATTAAGACTAAATTTCCTCTCAGTGAGAATAATAAATCAGTGGAATCATTTTCTTCCCGATGTTGTGGGTGCTCCATCATTGGAGATGTTTTTAGGAGAGATTGGACAGCCATTTTTCTAGAATGGTGTAAGGTCTTCTGCTTGTGCTTGGACTAGAAAATTTCCAAGGTCCCTTCCAACTCTTGTTATTTTATGTTCTGTAAATAGTCAGCAGGAGTCTCTCCAGGGGTAGGATTCTACCAGTTAGGACCAGTCCTGGGCAAACCAGTATCTCAAATATCAGCTGGGAGTGAAACTGGCAGAGTGGATTGCTGCACCTCAACTGTTTTCCTTAAATAGCAGCAACCTGGGAGGTAACTACCATATTTTCTGGACTATAAGATGCACCTTCCCCCTCCCCTAAAAGAGCGTGGAAATATTGGTGCGTCTTCTACACTGAACACAGCCATTTTTAGCCTCATGAAGCCCTGCCCCCACATCCTGATTTTTGTGAAAAATGGGCCGTTTTCCACAAAAACGGAGGCTTTTTTGCCTTCCCTCAGTCCCCAGCATTACTCTGCAGGCTTCAGCAGGGCTGGGGCAAGGCAGAAACGGGGGGGGGGGGCATTTTTGCCTTGCCCCAGCCCTGCTGAATCCTGCAGAGTGATGCTGGGGGCTGAGGGAAGGCAAAAACTTTTCTTTCTTTCTTACCTCTTCGAAATCTTGGTGCGTCTTATACACCCGTGCGTCTTATAGGCCGAAAAATACGGTGTTCTCTGAACTGCGCACGCGCGCTCAGCAAACCGGTTGTTAAACTGGTAGGATCCCAACCAGTGGGGGGGGGTGGCATCCATATGGATGGGTGCAGCGCACATGCACAATTGCACAGTACGCGCATGTGTCTTAGCGCCTCCACAATGCTCCAGCTGTTCAGCAGAGCATCGTGCAGGCGCTGTATGCGCCGTGCGTGGAAGCGCCGAAGACTTAAAGGACCGGTAAGGAGCTTGGGCGGGATGGGCCCTCCGGAGCACCGTATCGGAACAGTATCTGGTGCTCTGGGCAGGCTCCGGTACGCCTGTACCGGGGCATACTGCCTGTAACCCACCACTGGATCCCACCCCTGAGCCTAGCCTACCCCAAGATTGTGAGTTAACTAGCAGCTGTGTGCTAGTAAACAATCATTATGCAATTTCAGTAGTAGTGCTGGTTTACACAACAGACAGCAATTCCATGTCACTTGTGGCCTTTAGTTAGCCTTTGAAGATCAAATTTCAAGTGCCATAAGGAAAGCTCAACATAGAAAAAAAATGTAGGATATACTCCTTGCATTCAAAGCAGACAAATATGGTAAGGTTTGGGGAAGTAGCAGCCTACTAGATTCAGCAGTTAATGTTCCTGTTTGATGGTTAATATCTAGATGGATATTATTAGTTCTTGTTCTGTTATGTAAATGTTATGCTTGATTAAGCACTGAACATTTAGAAGCACCAGTTCATAGGGCTCACATTATTAAGCACAATGTTCTTTAATTGTTAATCAGTTTCTTTATTAACAACACTCATTTTATGCTGCGGAGGGACACATCGTGCTTTTATGTCATTCTGTGCCAAAATTGGGCATTCTAATATCTCAAAAAATTTCTTCTCCTGGGAAAGAAACATCTTTTTTCTATTTATTCCCAGGGTAGTTGAGATTTTTTTTTCCAAGTTTATTTTTGGGGGGTTGAATTTTGGAATGTATTGAATTTATGGAAGTGACAAAAATTATGTTTGTCATACCAGCTGTCCAACGTTTGCTTGAAAACCTCCAGTAATGGAACCCTCATAACTCTAAAAGACTTGTAATTAGAATAGAATAGAATAGAATAGAATAGAATAGAATAGAATAGAATAGAATAGAATAGAATAGAATATGGAAGTACAGTAGAATGGAATGGAATGGAATGGAATGGAACAGAATAGAACAGAACAGAGCAGAGCAGAGCAGAGCAGAGCAGAACAGAACAGAGTAGAATAGAATATGGAAGTACAGTAGAATGGAATGGAATGGAATGGAATGGAATGGAATAGAATAGAATAGAATAGAATAGAATAGAATAGAATAGAATAGAATAGAATATGGAAGTACAGTAGAATGGAATGGAACAGAATAGAACAGAACAGAGCAGAGCAGAGCAGAGCAGAACAGAACAGAACAGAACAGAACAGAACAGAACAGAGTAGAATAGAATATGGAAGTACAGTAGAATGGAATGGAATGGAATGGAATGAAATGGAATGGAATGGAATAGAATAGAATAGAATAGAATAGAATAGAATAGAATAGAATAGAATAGAATATGGAAGTACAGTAGAATGGAATGGAATGGAACAGAACAGAGCAGAGCAGAGCAGAGCAGAGCAGAGTAGAGCAGAGCAGAACAGAATAGAACAGAACAGAGTAGAATACAATATGGAAGTACAGTAGAATGGAATGGAATGGAATGGAATGGAATAGAATAGAATAGAATAGAATAGAATAGAATATGGAAGTACAGTAGAATGGAATAGAATGGAATGGAATGGAACAGAATAGAACAGAACAGAGCAGAGCAGAGCAGAACAGAACAGAGTAGAATAGAATATGGAAGTACAGTAGAATGGAATGGAATGGAATGGAATAGAATAGAATAGAATAGAATAGAATAGAATAGAATAGAATAGAATAGAATAGAATAGAATATGGAAGTACAGTAGAATGGAATGGAATGGAATAGAATGGAATATAATAGAATAGAATAGAATAGAATAGAATAGAATAGGAATAGAATAGAATAGGAATAGAATAGAATAGAATAGAATAGAATAGAATAGAATAGAATAGAATATGGAAGTACAGTAGAATGGAATGGAATAGAATAGAATAGAATAGAATAGAATAGGGAAGTACAGTAGAATGGAATGGAATGGAATAGAATAGAATAGAATAGAATAGAATAGAATAGAATAGAATAGAATAGAATAGAATAGAATAGAATAGAATAGAATAGAATAGAATAACCTTTGTAACCTTCCCAGCTGAATTCCAAACTCAATGGTGGAAGCCACATTTGTTTAATGATCGCATGGTTCACTAAACTCCTCCAGTGATTCACTTAACAACTGTGGCAAAAAAGGTCACAACACGAGGCATGACTCAACTGTCTCACTTAGCAACAGAAATTTTGGGCTCCGTTGTGGTCCTAAATCAAGAGCTACCTGTATACATGCATGCATGCATGCATGCATGCATGCATACATACATACATACATACATACATACATGAAGTGTCTTATTAAGATCACCACATTTTGACAATCTCGTATGAGATTTTGCAAGAATTAGTTCAGGACTATGAAAAACTATAAAAAACTATGAGAAGGGACGTGGTGGCTCAGTGGCTAAGATGCTAAGCTTGTTGATCAGAAAGGTCGGCAGTTCGGCAGTTCAAATCCCTAGCACCATATAACGGAGTGAGCTCCCGTGACTTGTCCCAGTTTCTGCCTACCTAGCAGTTCGAAAGCATGTAAAAATGCAAGTAGAAAAATAGAGACCACCTTTGGTGGGAAGGTAACAACGTTCCGTGCACTTTTGGCATTGAGTCATGTCGGCTACATGACCATGGAGACGTCTTTGGACAGCGCTGGCTCTTCGGCTTTGAAACAGAGATGAGCACCACCCCCTAGAGTCGATAACGACTAGCACATATGTGCGAGGGGAACATTTATCTTATGAAAAACTTAATCAGGAGGACGAGGAGTGCCAAACAACATGACGTTTTTCTGGATCTGGCCCTTTATGTACCTTGGTATAAATACATTTTATCCCATTTACAATGGCAGGGAGAGGAATACACATTAACACACACAAATACACCCCACAAATTGGATTGGAAAGTATAGAATGGCTTTCTCTAATCATAACAAAATAAGAAGGTTGCTTAGTTATTTATCACAGTTCTATCCGTCTGCAATTAAATGACTCTAAATGGCTTACACAGAATATAAAACAAGTTAAAACTTCCACAGGCTGATTAAAACCTGAAGGAGGGCATTCAATAGAACATAACAATAAATATAAACAATAGGAAATCACTGAAGTAAATCAAGTTGCTCACAAGTGTTGATCACATAGTAAGCTACTAGTATATCCTGCAAACTAATTGGTTGGTATAACAATAAAATACGCTGGCCTCAGTGGTGGGTTTCAAAACTTTTTAGAACCTCTTTTGTAGTGTAGGTGTGGCCTGCTTTGTGGGAGTGGCTTGCCAGCCATGTGACCGGGTGGGAGTGGCTTGCCAGCCATGTGACTGGGTGGGCGTGGCCAACTTGTAAAATGTGGTGAAACTCACTTAACAACGTTCTTGCTTAGTAACCAAAATGTCGGCTCAGAAACTCTGGCATTTGAAGCACGCAAGTCTTAAAGTTGTCAAGTTACAAGACCCTTGCACCCCTAACCCTTTAGGGAAAAACCCTAGGGGTGTTCAAACTTGACAGCTTTAAGACTTGTGGACTTCAACTCCCAGAATTCCTCCTCTCGCTCTTCATCTTGATGATGTGCGGACGGGCGGGGGGAGGGAGCTGGAACCGGTTCTAAACGGCACTGTAGATTTGTGGAACCTCTTCTATAGAAGAGGTTAGAACTGGCAAGAACCCACCCCTGCCCCCAGAGCTATGTGCTCTCTCCACTTCTCTTCTCTCTATATACCAATGACTGCATCTCAAACGATCCATCTGTTAAACTACTGGAGTTTGTAGATGATACAACAGTGATTGGTTTCATTCAAGACAATGATGAAACCGCATACAGAGGGGAGGTTGAACAACTAGGCTTGTGGTAAAAGGCCCCCCAGGTCACGGCCGTCAGGTGTTCTTCTAAACTAAGCCGCATATCCAGGAGGACTCCCAGATTGCGAGCCTTCTCTGATTAATTGTACGGGGTGTGCGTGTGCCTGCCTATGTTTTTCACGGCATGAGCAAGCCATGACTTGGATGACTGAGAATCTCTACAGACGTTTAGCTATACAATTTGGTTGGGATGGCCACCTTTTGAAGGGTGTGGGAATAAGAAATAGATTTCCAGAGGAAACAAATTGCAGACTGCAGGAACCAGGAGCATCTCTCAAGTGACCCTGAGGACACAGGTAAACCTCCAAGTGTTTGAAGGACCCTCTAAAAGGATGTAAATGACCAGCTGTCTGCAAGGATTATAAATCCTTCCATTCCCCCACTATCCTGTCAGAGCTGAAGAAGCTTCTTGGATGAAGCTTCCAAAGAAAAAAATCAAAAAGTCCATTTGCCTCCTGAAAAAAAGCACCTTTGGGACAACCGTGACCTGGATGAGTGAGAATATCTATAGACTTTTAGTGGGTTTGCTTCCTAACTCCTTACGGCGTCCTTGAAAATCTTGCATCAACCAGACCTTTAATGTTTCCGACATGCTATTTTAGCTAATCATCTTTTTTCGCCCGACAGTGGGCTGCCCCAATTAAACACTGACTTGGTGGCACTAATGCATTTAAAGACCCTCAGCTCTCTAACGTCTTCGCTCATCATGAATCTCGCAGAGCAGTGTCTGGCTGAGCTAACTTGCTCTTTTGATTAAAAGAATGAGCGTTTTAAAATAGCACTTGTCTTTTGATTATAACGGGTTGACTTGTACATGCATTTTCTACGGTGCAGTCCTTGATGCTCTCTGAGCTTGGTGGGTTTTTTTTTTTTTTTTGCAGGCGTTTTATTAACCAGACTAGTGTAGAAAGTTAACCCCCACCCCTCTCCTAGAAGAATGAAATGTTTGGAGAAATATTAAAAAGGCAGAATAGTATATTTCCCTATATGAGAAATGGAGAAACACGCTCGTGGAAAGCAGCCCCCCCCCCACTTTTCTTAATAGCCCACAGCAGATGTCAGCAATTAAGAGATAAAGAAATAGATAGCTCTATTCATAAGCAAATACTATCACCCAAGATCCAACCAAGGTAGGATTAGCCCTCAGTCACAATAGGAATTGCCCAATATCCTTTCATCAGCAGTCCAAACTTCAACCAAACTTAGCTCAGACAAACTCCTAAGATTTGTACATGGGAGTCTGATAACACCCAATAGAATACATGTTCTTGCACAGGAACAGGAAGCTCAAGTTCAAAGCCCAAGAGAAGATATAAATACCCCCCGCTCTCAACTCCATGTAGTCAATGGCACCACACTACAAACACGTTCTTCTGTTCATCAATAAATGGACCCTCTTTCCAATTAGCCCCCGGCCTCCATTTTGGCTCCAGTGCTTTTCTCCCAGTTTGGAACTGAACCAGATGGATATTTCTTCCAATGCTAGGTAACATCATCAGTGCTAGGAAGGAGTGGGGTTTGCTGTCAGATTATATTCTAGAGGCTTGCCTATCCGCATTGATAGGGATGGTCTTACCAGATTATTGGATTGGGCTGTTTGCCGTTGGTTTCTTTGGCAGTTCCTTGACTGGGGTATTGTTTACTACTTGATTATTGATCCGATGTTAATTTTGGAGTTAATCTATGCTCTGTTCTGTCCTAAGCTTCCTGAGAAAGCATAAATCACAATCTTAGTCCCCAAAAAACCTCTTTCATTTATACGACTGTGAGTTATGGTCATTCACAGCCCGCAAGGCTTCACAAACAGCCTGTGAAGATTCCGACAGATGTCTGCTCGAGTTGCCACAGTCTTTCAGGGGAATGTTGATAAACACCCACCTTATCTCCCTGGGAACGCTGCCAGAGACCTAACTGCCAAATGCAGAGCAAACTTAGCACAGAGTCAAACAGAACTTTTCAAAGCTTGAACCGACCAGATGAACTAATTGCTTGCTGGAAAAGCCCACGTCCCGTTCACTCCTCTTTTATGTCTTATGGGAGAGGCCAATCATCTCCAAGCCTTACTCCCAAGTCGACCCTGTTTTCTTAATTGTTCTTGCCTTCTGGCAGCTCTGCACATGTGCACACTGGGAACAGGCTCCCACTGTTCTTCTGCCTCGCTGATGTCAGACCCCGGAGGCTCCAGAGGCAGCAAATGACTCCCAGATGGCCCTGGCCCCCTCTCTGGCTCTGATGCAGAGCCCTCGTCCGAGCCTTCCCCAGACTCCAGGACTGGCCCATGTTCCTCCCCAACCTCCTCACTGTCCGAATCTGCTGCCAGCTCTGCTGGCTGCTGGAGGGCCACAACATGCTCTTTTGGGTGCTGATTGCTGATGGGGAGGGGTTTTTTGGTCCTTTTCTTCCACCCCCACCAGCACTGACAGGCAAGCCACTCGCATGCAAACGGAGAGCCCAACCCTTTCCTTGCACTGATGATGTTACCTAGTTTGGGTAATGAAACTCTGCCAGCCAACAATGAAGCTCAGAGAGCACCAAGGACCCCTGAGTTACAAATATTTTCTCCGACTGAAAATTCATTTGTTTCTGTTCTTGTCTGGCCACCGTAAGTTTTTTCCAACTTTCACTTCCATGTAGAGCGTGATAGAGAAAGTCATTTTCTCATAATAGTAAAAAAAAAAAAAAAAAAATCCGGAGATTTGATTTGAAAGTCAGTCAGTCAAATCACATTGGAATAAGCTCTTTAGACAGAATCAGTGAATCAGATGCATCAAATCAAATGCCTTTGAATCAATGGGAGGATTTGAATCAAATCAAATCAAATCAAGTCAATTCACTGAAAGGACTCGGGCTACAAACAAACTCTTCATCAACTACATTTTCTAATCCAGAGAGGGAAAACCTGCAGGCAGGCAGGCAGGCAGGAGAGAGAGAGAGAGAGAGAGAGAGAGAGAGAGAGAGAGAGAGAGAGGGAGGGAGGGAGGGAGGGAGGGAGGGAGGGAGGGAGGGAGGGAAGGAAAGAAAAGAAAGGGAGAGGAGGGAGGGAGGGAGGAAAGGAAAGAGAGGGAGAGGGAGGAGGGAAGAAGGAAGGAAGGAAGGAAGGAAGGAAGGAAGGAAGGAAGGAAGGAAGGAAGGAAGGAAAATTAAAATGGTAAATCATTATTATACATTAAATTAAAGACTTCATTTAAATTTTAAACCAATTAAAATGGCATGCAAGACTAAGGAAAAATACGATTTTATTCTAGAAGTCCCTAATTTCTATTTCATTCATATCCAGTTTTCCCGTTGTCTCTCCCTGATGCATAATCACATTGTTTACCATTCAAAAGTGAAACTAGCCAGCTATAAAAAGCAGAGGGATGCATTTAACTTCCTTTCGACTTTGAAGAGGTGGTGGATTATTTCAAATATATACAGGCTGTCATCATCCCTCAAGCCTGCCAGTGGATGGGTATATTTGCGTCTAGTTGGTTGGCTAAGTCGAGATTAATCTGGTCTTTATTTGTCATGGAGTTGCATAATTATTTTCCCTGATCTAACAGCTGGAAGGCAGGCTTAAATCAGCAAAGCAGAAGTGTCACAAATAAATCTATTTTTCGGCGATAGGAATTCAAAGGAAGCAAAAATGCAATTAGTCAAGGGGATGTGCACTGAAATTATTAATGTAGCATGCCGAAGTCATATTTTTTTCTCTTCCTGACATTGGCCCATCGAGATCAGTTGTGTCTGTAATGTGAGAATGACAGATTGGAGTAAATTCTCTGTAATTCAAGGACAAACATTTGATCTTTGGAAGATTAGTGTTCTATCCGGACTCAGAGAACTGTTGCCTTGATCAAAATCTGGAACAGAAAATGAGAACTTAAAACTTGGAGAATATGTAGCAATAGCAAAACTAATTGTATTCTGCATATAACCCAATAGAGATTTAATCAAGGATGATTCATAAAACACAGATCATAGAATAATAGAGTTGGAAGGGATCTTGGAGGTCATCTAGTCCAACCCCCTGCTTGAGCAGGAGACTGTACACCATTTCAGATAAAGGATTGTCCAGTCTCTTTTTGAAAGCCTCCAGCGATGGAGCACCTACAACTTCTAAAGGCAAGTTGCTCCATTGATTGATTGTTCTCACCATTAGGAATTTTCTCCTCAGATCTAAGTTGCTTCTCTCCTTGGTTAGTTTCCATCCATTATTTCTCGTCTTGCCTTCTGGTGTTTTGGAAAATAGTTTGCCCCCGTCATCTTTGTAGGAGCCCCTCAAATATTGGAACGCTGCTATCATGTCTCCCCCTAGTAATTTTCTGGAGGCAAGCTGTTCCACTGATTAATTGTTCTCAGTGTCACGAAATTTCTCCTTAGTTCTAGGTTGCTTCTCTCCTTGATTAGTTTCCACCCATTGCTTCTTGTCCTGCCTTCAGGTACTTTGGAGAATAGATTGACTCCCTGTTCTTTGTGGCAGCTCCTCAAATATTGGAACACTGCTGTTATGCCATCCCCGGTCCTTCTTTTTATTAGACTAGAAATACCCAATATGAAGCTGGGATGGCGGGAATGTCACCCGAAAATCCATCAGAGAAAGAAAAGAAGCAAGGGAAAAAACGAAATGAGAAAGGAAGAGGAGGGAAAAGAAGAAAGAGTAAAAGAGAGGAAGCAATGGAGGGGAAATAAGAGTAGGAGAGAGAGGAAGAAGGAGAAGAAGAGAGGAGGAGGAGGAGAGATGGAGGGAAAGAAGAAAAGAGGAAGGAGAGGAGGAAAGAAGAAGGTAGAGAAGGGAGGTCCAGAAGAAGGAAGGAGTAGGGTTGTTGCAAAATAAGATGGAGATGCCAAGTGACAAGAAAGTAATCTCAACTGTGTTCATTATATTCTTAATTCACAGATTGTGATAAATGCTAGAAGTAAACAGATAAATGTTAATAGTATTTATGAGAATGTATTTTTGTGAATGTATATGGAAAGAAAAAAATAAATCTTAAAAAAAAGATATTGGAATACAGCTATTATGTCATCAGCAATCCCTTTCCTTTTTAAAAAAAATTAAACTAGACATTTCCAGAAATCGTTCTTCAGATGTTTTAGCCTTCAGTTTCCTAAACCTTTTGCTCCTATCTGTCCTCTTTCTAGAGCAGGGGTGTCAAACTCAAGGCCCAGGGGCCAGATCCAGCCCACGGAGTGCTTCAATCTGGTCCACCTTGGAAAAAGGAAAGGCCTCGACCACGGTGCTCCGTTTTCACTGGTAGAGGGTTGCAAGAGGCTGTCTCAGCCGAGAACAGAGCTTAGGAGCCCGTTTCCTCTGGCACACCACTCAGTCCACCACAGGCACCCCGGGCACCAGTGACATCAAGCTAGCCACACCCTCCCTGGCCACACCCACCCCAGCCCCCCAAGGTCAAATACAACCCTGATGCGACCCTCAGTGAAATTGGATTTACAATACAAATACAATAGCAGAGATGGAAGGGACCTTGGAGGTCTTCTAGTCCAACCCCTGCCTAGGGAGAAAACTCTGCACCATTTCAGACAAATGGCTACCAACATCTTCTTAAAGACTTCCAGTGTTGGGACATTCACAACTTCTGGAGGCAAGTTGTTCCACTGATTAATTGTTCTAACTGTCAGGGAATTTCTCCTCAGTTCTAAGTTGCTTCTCTCCTTGATTAGTTTCCACCCATTGCTTCTTGTTCTACCCTCAGGTGCTTTGGAGAATAGTTTGACTCCCTCTTCTTTGTGGCAACCCCTGAGATATTGGAAGACTGCTATCATGTCTCCCCTAGTCCTTCTTTCTATTAAAGTAGACATACCCAGTTCTTGCAACCGTTCTTCATATGTTTTAGTCTCCAGTCCCCTAATCATCTTGGTTGCTCTTCTCTGCACTCTTTCTAGAGTCTCCACATCTTTTTTACATCGTGGAGACCAGAACTGAATGCAGTATTCCAAGTGTGGCCTTACCAAGGCCTTATAAAGTGGCATTAACACTTCACGTGATCTTGATTCTATCCCTCTGTTGATGCAGCCTAGAACTGTGTTGGCTTTTTTGGCAGCTACTGCACACTGCGGGCTCATGTTTAAATGGTTGTCCACTAGGACTCCAAGATCCCTCTCACAATTACTGCTATTGAGCCAGGTACCACCTATACCCATGATGGCGAACCTATGGCACGCATGCCACAGGTGGCACACGGAGCCATATTTGCTGGCACGCCAGCTGTCAGCTCCGGCATGCATGCGCGTGCTGGCCATCTGTTTTTCGGCCTTCCGGAGAAGCAGGGGATGCCATTTTTGCCATTTGCCCAATGGGCCAACCTGAATTTTGGAAATGATCTGTTTCTGGCTTCCAGAGGGCCTCCGGGGTGGGAGGCCGTTTTCACCCTCCCCAGGCTTCAGGAAAGCCTCCAGAGCCTGGGGAGGGGCTTGTTCACACATGTACAGGAGGGGGGGGGTCAAACATGCAGGTGTAGGTGGGCAGGTGGGATTGAATTGGTGTGGGCACGCACTCACACGCAATAGCGCACACGTGGACAATTTTGGCACGCCATAAGAAAAAGGTTCACCATCACTGACCTATACCATACCTGTGCTTTGGTTTTACTTGCCAAAGTGTGTTAGCCTCCAGTCGCCTAATGTTTTCTTACAATAATACAATACAATAGTAGAGTTGGAAGGGACCTTGGAGGTCTTCTAGTCCAACCCTTCCCAGAACTTCTTGTGGAAAGCAGAGAAGAGAACCCAGTTTCCCATCGTGGTCTTCCTGGCTTATATTGTCCATCCTCTGGTCACTTCACAAACTAAGCGGAATCAGCTAGCCCCGTGATGGCGAACCTATGGCACGCGTGCCACAAGTGGCACACGTAGCCATTTGTCAGGGCACGTGAGGCGCTGCCCTGTCAGCTGGCCAGCGCGCATGCGCGCGCTGGCCAGCTGAGTTCACCTTTTTAAAAGCCGTTTTTCGCCCTCCCCAGGCTCCAGAGGCTTTATAGGAGCCTGGGGAGGGCGAAAAGAGCCCCCCCCCGAGGCCCTCCGGAGGCTTCAGGGACTGTCCGGAGGCTTCCCTGTCGCCTTCGGAGTGCTTAAAACCACCCTCCGAGCAACCCGGAAGTCACTTCCAGTTTGCTCGGAGGGTGGTTTTAAGCGTTCCGAAGGCTTCAGGTAAGCCTCCGGACAGTCCCTGAAGCCTCCGGAGGGCCTCGGGGGGGGGGAGGCTCTTTTCGCCCTCCCCAGGCTCCTATAAAGCCTCTGGAGCCTGGGGAGGGCAAAAAAAACATGTAAAAATGGGGAGGGGGTCATGTGTTGTGTGCACATGCGCACTGGGGGGTCGTGTGTTGCATTATGGGTGCGGCACACCCGCACACAACCCCCCTGCGCTCCCCCCACTTGTGGCATGCGAGCCAAAAAAGGTTTGCCATCGCTGAGCTAGTGTTAGGGTTCTAAATACCATGCAGAAATAAATCATTGTCCAAGGCAAAACATCCTTAAAGGTGCAATTTATTCCACAGGCATGTTAGCACGGCTATGGAAATTTCCAACTCTGGAAGTACATCCTCTAAATTCACCCAGTTGAAAGTTCATGATCTCTCCCCACACCCACAAATCCATCACATGTTCCAATCATCTTCCACGCTGGCATGTACACCCATCTTCTTCCGGCCAGGTGTCGATGTGCGGAGACAAAAGATGACCTTGGCTTCTACAAAAGAATGTCAACAATCCATTCTACAATCCTACTCCTTTCTATTCCCCCCCTCCCAACTACTACACTAATGAAACAGCATAGAGAATTATTAAAAAGTGTGGCAGGCCAAAGATCCTAAAAAGAATATAATTACAGGCCTGACAGCTAGCCTGATCAGTTTATGTAAAGTAACTTGGCTCGATTTTCTCTGCTTATATAAGTAGCTTTTCGCAGTAGCTTCACACCTTCGACATACGTATCTCGTAACTGGCAGCGCATAGAAAGTGCAGTTGGATTAGAAAGCAGTTGGGCTGGGGAGCTGATGCATTTTGGAGGACAAATGCTATTGGGGAAATGAGATGGTACATATGTCCTGGTGGTTAGATTGCAATGTTGTTGGCAAACTCTACCCACTGCCAGAAGTTCGATTCTGACCGGCTCAAGGTTGACTCAGTCTTCCATCCTTCTGAGGTCAGTAAAATAAGGTCCCAGATTGTTGGGGGCAATAAGCTGAGTCTTCAAACTCCCTAGACAGTGCTGTGAAGCACTATAAAGCGGTATATGAGTCTAAGTGAAAATCAACATGAAGAATGGAAAGAGCTGTCAAGAATCTTGTCTTCCTTGAACAACTAAAGCAAAGAAATGGGAACCAATCACCATCCCTAAGTCAACCAATTCTTATTCGCTCCTGATCCATTTTCCAGTTTTCAGTACGAGTAGTCCTCATCTTACGACCACGATTGAGTCCAAAATGTATGTTGCTAAGTGAGAAATTTGTTAAGTGAATTTTGCACCATTTTACGATTTTTCTTACCATATTTGTTAAGTGAATCGCTGCAGTTGTTAAGTTAGGAGAGAGAGAGAGAGAGAGAGAGGCAGAGCCTGGGCTGTCCGTCAGTCCTCAGGTGGAGGTGATGGATGAGGAAGAGGAGGAACAGCTGGGTCCAGTGCCTGACAAGTGGATGAACAGAAGGCAGAGGAGAGGAGAGCAATGGAAATCCATGGGCTGGAGTTCCGGTTCCGGCGGCAGCGGCGACGGGCAGCTTTTTGCCCGCTCCGGCTCTCCGGTGGGCTTCCCCACTCCTTGGGGGGCACAGGACACCCCTCAGAGGGGTCCTGCCGGAGGGGCGGCATCGCGGGGAGCTCCTGCATCGGCGGCGGCCGGCGGGAGGTCTCTCGCGCGCCCAAGGCACCGGGGAGCCAGATCGGAGGGCGCCTCGCGTTTCTGCGCTCCGCGCCTCGCTAAAGCCGTCGGGAGAATGAAGCAATGGAAGGAAGCTGCTGCGGTGTGGTGAGGCTGCTTCTCTCTTCATGCCCTATTTTGCACAAAGAACTAGTTAGCTTTCTCTAAATAACTTTCGGAGTATTCTGGAGGCGCGGCTGGAGGGAGGGGGGTTTCCCCCCCCCTTGGATAAGCGGCGAGGAATAATTTTGCTCTCAGCCCCCGGGGAAGGAGGAGGGGGGAGAGCCAACGAATGAAGCCTCACCCAGGTTGGATGATTTTCTTTGCAATCTAATTTCACTATTTACTGTGATTTGAGGACTTTTGGAACTTTTTAAAACTTTGATATGCCTCTGTGCCCAAAACTGGCAGGGCAAGATGGCACACTTCCGTTGTCTTTATGAACTGTGAAACCTGACTCCACCTTTAAAATTCAGGCTTCCGGTCTTTGTCTCCGTGTCTCCCAGAGGAATCTCTTGTGGATTGGTCTTTTTGAACTTTCTAGGGGAAACCTTTCATCTATTGCCAGACTTATTAGAGAGATTCTCTTCTGCCTGGTTCTTCTGCTCCCGGACCTCACCTGGTTACCCTTCTTTTCTAACTGTTTATCTTATATATGGACTGAACTTCTAATGTTATAAAGGATGGCATCCAAAAGACCACCTCCTGGGAAATCTGGCTTTGCTACATCTGCTCCAACATCTGTAACATCCAGTCCAGCCACACAGTCCAAGATAACAGAACTGATGCAACCTAAGCCTATAGAGATGGACTTTCAACAAATGCTTCAACAAATTTTACAGGGCCAGGAGGAAATCAAGAAACAGCTAAGGGAAATGAAAGATGAAATTAAAGAAAATCAAGCCCAAATTTATAAGAACTCACAGAGACTGGATCTTGTGGAAGGGGGGGTGGAGGAGGTGAGGGGGGGGTGGAAGCTGTGCAGAAAGGGAACAAAGATCTTGACATCCAACAGATGAAATTAGAATTTGAGAGAATGTCCTATTATCTTAGATTTCAAAATGTTATAGAAGAAGATGGGGAAAATATAAGGGACATCATGACAAACATTCTGGCTGACTACACACACAAAGAAAAACAACAGATGGGGTGGGATATAGATCTGGTTTATAGAGTGAATTCAGCTTACGCTAGAACACACAATGTACCCAGGGAGGTTCACATTAAATTCCTTAGAAAAAGCACAAGAGATGAAATTCTGGGTGTACAAAGGGGGCAAGCATTGATATATCATGATATGGAGATAACCATTCTGAAGCAGATCCCTAAGAAGATTAGAGAAAAAAGAAAAAATTATTCGCAATTAGCGAATAAATTATACCAGAAAGGGGTGTGGTTTAGATGGTTGATGCCTGAAGGTATGCTGATATTCTGAAACCACCAGATACCACAACGGACACGCAGGACACGGGAGGGGCCAGAGCTCTGCCAGTGGAGGGAGATGGGGCAATAGCAAGAAGACTCAGATCACAAAAATAAACAAGAAAATCATATTATTATAAACTGACCGAAAGTGAAAATGGAATTATATCTGGATTTTATACTGTAATGTTTAATTTGATTGAATTTAATAATAGAACTAATATGCTGACTGTAATCAATTATATACTAATGCATTATATTAAATGTATACTATGGGTATGGAGGGAGGGGGGCCTCACACACTTTGCAACTGCCAAAATTTGTATACCTGTCCATTTACCCTTTTCCCTATAAATCTTGAAAAACCAATAAAATTTTATTATTAAAAAAAAAAAAAAAAAAGAAAAAGAAATCCATGGGCTGATTCTTGGGACGGAAGAGCCATCACTGCTAGCAAAGCCCCACCCTAGGTCTGGGAATAAAAGGTGAAGATGAATAGGTGTGGCAGACAACTATTCATCTCCCTGTGAGACAGACTTGCTAGCCTGCAGTGAGAGAGGAACTTTTTCCCCGGCTGCTGGCGCTCCTAATAATGGAATCCTTGATTTAACTTCAGAGAGTTTGGTGTGTTTGGGGAACTGGGTCAGAATATGCAAAATAGTGGTGGGTTCCAGATCCCGTTGCAACTGTTACGGTGCAATGGGGCTGGGCATCGAACCACATGCACATGTGCAGCATGCACGCAGCATGCGCATGCGTACTTACTACCTGCAAAGCTCCGCAACGCTCCAGCTGCTCGGTGGAGTGTCGCGCAGGTGCCGTACGCTCCGGGCGCGGAAGCCCTGAACAGCTCAAATGCAGGTAAGGAGCGCAGGCAGGTGGGCCCTCCAGAGCACCATACCGAAATGGTACCTGGTGCTCCCAGCAAGCACCGGTATGCCCGTCTCGAGGTATACCGGTCGTATCCCATCACTGCTGTGGGGCCAGAGGCAAACCTCCCCTCAAAGGCAGGATATTTTTCGATCTCTGGCAGTCAAAGGTACGTTAATAATAATAACAATAAATATCAGATGGTGAAAACACCACCGTAAATATGAACCAGTTGCCAAGCGTCCAAATGTAAATCATGGGGAATGCTGCAATGATCAGAAGTGTGAAAAATGGTCACGAGTTGCTTTTTCTCCAGCACCGTTGTAACTTTGAATGGTCATTAAACTGACGGTTGTAAGTCAAGGACTACCTGTATTCCCCAAGCTCATCTAACTCACGTATGGGTGGAAAAGAATATCTCAAAGTAACCAAGCCCAACTAGGATATTTCCCTATTTTAAAAGTCAACAGCAAATGACAGCTCTAGTAGAGGAAGCGTTAAGATCGCTCAAGTTCATTGTTGATTAAAAGTTTAAATTCTGACCTTCAAAGCCTCCCCAGAAAGCTAGGTGAATTTTGCAAAGCCTCTTGATGAGATTCACCTGAAACCGGTTTCAATTGTTGCAAACCTTTCCTTTGTGTAAGAAGCACTGTTTGTGTTATTTTTGGCTTTCTGAAAAGGAAGGGAAAGAACACAACGTCTGTGTACAAAATAAGACGGAAAAAGAAGCTGCCCAGTGCCGGCACAAGAATGCTTTCAATGTTTCTACCTTTAATGTTGAGAGGGAAGCAAATGCCGATAAAGGTTCCCCTCCCACATATGTGCTAGTTGTTCCCAACTCTAGGGGGCGGTGGTCATCTCAATTTCAAAGCCGAAGAGCCAGCGCTGTTCGAAGGCGTCTCCGTGGTTCTGTGGCCAGCATGACTAAATGCTGAAAGCACACAGAACCCTGTTATATTTCCACCAAAGGTGGTTCCTATTTTTCTACTTGCATTTTTTGCATGCTTTCGAACCACAAGGTTGGCAGAAGCTGGGACAAGTCACGGGAGCTCACTCTGTTACGTGGTCCTAGGGATTCAAACCGCTGACCTTTCTGATCGACAAACTCAGCCACTGAGCCACTGTATATGTGTCTGTCTGACTGTCTCTCTGTGTGTGTGTGTGTGTGTGTGTGTGTGCTGGTCTTGTTGTATTCGGGTCTTTTCCCATGTAAGATTGAGATTGTCTTGGCAACATTTCAGCAAGGTCTCACTCGCCATCTCCAGGCTGGATTTTGGGCTTAAAGTGTGATCAGAGCTGCCGCCTTTCTATAAATCTTGGTGGGGGTGTGTGGAGTGCTGGCTTTGTTTCAGTAAGTGGAGTGATTGGTTGTGTGGTTGTATCATGATTGGTAGATTGGTGGTGATTGGTGCTGGCTGTGTGTCTATTGTTGTTTTGTGTTGTAACGGTCTGGATGGTGGGTGGGGGTCATTTGTTGACTAGGGCTGGTTTCCAGATGTCTGGTAGGCAGGAGGTATCATCACATTTATTCATGTTGTGGGGGTGTTTCTCTATTTCATTAGCTTCCATAATTATTCTCTTGTTGAAGTATTCAGTTTTGGAGATTAACCTGGTTCCTTCAAAATTAATTTCATGTCCTGTAGCTTTAAGGTGCTGGAAAAGGGAGGAAGTTTTTTTTCTTTTTTTCTTACCGCGTTCTTGTGTTCTGCGATGTGTGCATCTATTCTCCTGTTCGTTTGTCCTATGTATGTTTCAGGGCAGATTTTGCATGGTATTTCGTAGACTCCTTGGTTTTCTAGCTGGATCTTGTCTTTGGGGTTTCTTAAGATGTTGGCTATTTTTTGGTCGGTGCCGAAGGCTGTCTTGATGTTGTGTTTGTGGAGAATTTTGCTCATTTTATCTGTGATACCTTTGATGTAAGGGAGGAGGGCGATGCTGTTGTCCTGTTCTGTGTCTCGGTTTTGGGGGGGAGTCTCCCTTTGGATTAGGTTGGCAATTGTTTTTCTTTGGAATCCGTTGGAGATTAATACATTTGTGAGAGTGTGTAGCCTTGGTAGCCTTGATAGCCTTCAGGAAAGGCTTTTGCGACTGAGAAACGAACTCCGAATTGACGCGTGTGTCGCTCCCCAGTTTCACTGTCCAAAGGAGTTACGAAAAGAGGTCTCAAACAAAATCACAGCAGATAGGCCCCTTGGATGCTACCAACCGTGTCTTCAGAACAGTGGTAGGTTACGACCGGTACGCCCTGGTATGGGTGTACCGGTGCCTGCCGGGAGCATCGGGTACCATTCCAGTACGGTGCTCTGGAGGGCCCGCCCACTTACCCGTGCTCCTTACCGGTATCTGAGCTCTTCGGCGCTTCCACGCATGTGCACGGAGCGTACGGCACCTGCGCAACACTCTGTCAAGCAGCTGGAGCATCGCAGAGGCATCATGGAGCATCGCAGGAGGTAAGGACGCATGCCACACTGCACACTTGCTGCACACGTTCATGTGGTGGACGCCAGGCCCCATTGTACTGTACCGGTTGCAATTGGATCCAGAACCCACCACTGCTTCAGAAGGAACACTGACCGAATGATTGTTGCTGAAAGTCGCAAACAGGAGAGGGTGATTATTCTTATTTTCTGCTTCCACACATTTCATCATTCCCTGGTTGCTCATTGTCCACTGAGAGTTTGATTGTCCAGGTAACTCAGGGCTGACAACATGATCAAATATATACAGGTGGTCCTCGACTTACGACCACAATTTCTGTTGCTAAAGGGAGACAGCTGTGAAGTGAGTTTAGCCCCCGTGTCGCGATCTTCCTTGTCATCATCGTTAAGTGAATCACTGCAGCTGTTCAGTTAGTAACATGGTTGTTAAGTGATTCCAGCTTCCCCATGGACTTTGCTTATCAGTGGGTGGCAAAAAAAAGGTGGTCAAATGATCCCCGGGATGCCATAACCGCCATAAACGTGACCCAGTTGCCAAGCGCCTACATTTTGAGCCTGAGAACGCGGGATGCTGCAATGGTCATAATTGTGTCCTTCTTTCTCAGCGTCGCTGTAACTTTGAATGGTTGCTAAATAAACCGTTGTAAGTCCAAGGACTACTTGTATGTAAATACATTTGGGACCAGAATTTCCATAGCGAGAATGAAACAATTCATGCCCAATTTTTTCCCCAATAGGAGCTGAAGTGAATCACTGCGGTTGTTAAGTGAATTGCATAGTCGTTAAGTGAATCCAACTTCCCTCCGTTGACTTTGCCTGGGAAGGTCCTAAATACTGATCACATGACCCCAAAATGCTGCCACCAGCATAAGGACTTTCTAGTTGACCAAAAGCTCATTGTGACTTTGGGGAGGCTGCCACAAGTCATGATTTTCAATGCCGTTGCAATGTTGAATGATGACTAAATGAATGGTTGCAAGTCAAGGACTGTTGCCAGGGGAAACTTCACCCTGAGCTAATGAGGTCTAGAATCGATAGCTTTCCAAACAGCATATCTTCAAAAAGCGAAAGTAAGATCCAATAACAAGTCCTAATTAAAACAAAACTTTTAATATGAAAATAAGAAATAAGAAAATAAACAAATCTATCTAATTGTTACATTTTGGTAAGAGCAATTGTGTCCACCTTCTTGGCAGACGAAGAGAAGAGCAAAAGTAAAGAAGTCTCTGGAATGTGTGATGTATTATGAAACGTGTTAAGAAGCATGCGCAGTAAATCATTGCTGATAAGGGCCTATGACCGGCGCAGTAACTTTTCAGTTCAGCTAGCAAACAATTAACGCAGTGACAAGGACTACCTTTATAAGAAATGGCTGCTGGATGGATGATCTTCTATCTCTATACTCAGACAGACATTCCGTCCCCCCCTCCAAAAAAAGATCACATTATTAAACGAGAAAGGAGGGGAAGAGGGGGAAAATAGAAAAGAAAGTACTAAATATACAAGGATATATTCAAGAGAGAGATATAAAGGGGGGGGGGGAACCATAGTTAGGATAGATTAGTGAAGGCAAGGGAATAAGGAATGATACTAAATTATATTTGCGTTGGCGGAACTACTGAGATTTGAAAGAGACACCTATAACAACAGAAAAAAAAAGGGAGAGAGGAGGAGAGGAGGAGAGGAAGAGGAGGGAAGGAAAAAAGAGGTAAGGGGTGGAAGGGAGAGAAAGAGAAGGAGATAGGGTAGGAAGGGGAAGGGGAAGAGTAGGAGTAGGGGAGAGGTAAGGGAAGAAGAGTGGGGAAGGAGAGGAGGAAGGAAGTAAGTAGAGAAGGGAGGGAGGGAGAAAAGAAAGGGAAAATAAGGTGGTGTTACCACAGGCGGAAGTTATGGCAAATAAAGCCATCCAAATTAGATATTATAGTCTATTAAGTGGAGCAACAAATGTATAAGAAGGACAAATGTAAAGAAGAATAACGATTATGTGAAGGTATACTTAAAATGGTATGCAAGAAAATAAAAAATAAAACCCCTTTTTTAAAAAAATCACATTATGACTTTTTCACTGCAGAATTTAGCTTCCTAACACATTCAGACTGCAATCCTTTATTGGTGTCCTACTGATTTTACTCCCAAATAAACCCATTCTAGAATAACACGACTGTATGCTTTATAGTCTCCTGCATGTGGAACAAGCTATTTTCTGCTCATCCATTTGCTACTCCCAGTAGAAGAATCATCCAAGGCAACTTCCTGCTCTGTTGATAGGCACCAATGTGCCCCCCCCCACATAACTCCCCCTGAATGTGGAACAAACTGCATAGAAGCATCTAAGTCTTTGACCCAGAAAGAATAATAAGAAAGTGAAAATGCAATACAGGTACTTGACTCACAACCATTTATTTAGTGACAGAATAGGATAGGATAGAATAGAATGGAATGGAATGGAATAGAAAAAGGGATAGGATAGGATAGGATAGGATAGGATGGAATGGAATGGAATAGAAAAAGGAATAGAATAGAATAGGAATAGGAATAGAATAAGGAATAGAATAGAAAATAGAATAGAAAATAGAATAGAATAGTGAATAAAATAGAATAGAAAAAGGAATAGAATAGAATAGTGAATAGAATAGAATAGCTAATAGAATAGAATAGAATAGAATGGAATGGAAAGGAATGGAAAGGAATGGAATAGAAAAAGGAATAGGATAGGATAGGATAGGATAGGATAGGATAGGATAGGATAGGATAGGATAGGATAGGATAGGATAGGATAGGATAGGATAGGATGGAATGGAATGGAATAGAAAAAGGAATAGAATAGAATAGGAATAGAATAAGGAATAGAATAGAAAATAGAATAGAATAGTGAATAAAATAGAATAGAAAAAGGAATAGAATAGAATAGTGAATAGAATAGAATAGCTAATAGAATAGAATAGAATAGAATGGAATGGAATGGAAAGGAATGGAAAGGAAAGGAATGGAATAGAAAAAGGAATAGGATAGGATAGGATAGGATAGGATAGGATAGGATAGGATAGGATGGAATGTAATGGAATAGAAAAAGGAATAGAAAAAGGAATAGAATAGGATAGAATAGAATAGAATAGGATTGAATAGAATGGAATGAAATAGAAAAAGGAATAGAATGGAATGGAATGGAATAGAATAGGAATAAGAATAGAATAGAATAGGGAATAGAATAAAATAGGGAATAGAATAAAATAGGGAATAAAATAGAATAGAAAAAGGAATAGAATAGAATAGTGAATAGAATAGAATGGAATGGAAAGGAAAGGAAAGGAATGGAAAGGAATGGAATAGGGAAGGGTTGGGTAGGGTAGGATTCTATGCAGTTCAGAGAACCCCCAAATCCATCTCCTGGGTGGCCCTGCTCCTCCCAGGAGTCCCCACACAGTCTGTTTTGGATGCAGTAAGTGCAGCGCACGTGTGGAGGCTCAGGGAAGGCAAAAAACGGGCCTACCGAAAGTTCGTGAAGGCTGGAAACGGGACTGTTTCCGGCTTCCAGAGGGTCTCCAGAGCCTGGGGAGGCCGTTTTTCCCTTCCAGAGGCTTGAGGAAAGCCTACGAAGCCCGGGGGGGCAAAAATGCCCCCCCTCCACCATAGTGTAGGAGGCGGACTAGGTCAGGCCCACCATGGCCACGCCCACCCAGCAGCCGGGTAGAGAACCCCTTGTTAAAATTTTTGAAGTTCACCCTTTAAAGAATGCAATGATTCTGTGATCTTATCCAATCTTTAGCAAAGGGCTGATCAGCCAATTCAACCTACTCACTTAGTGGCCAGTCATAAAGCAGAGCACAATCAAATAAAGTAGGCCCATCCATTGACCCAGCTCAAGGGAGAAAACTTTGACCTGCCTCGATAAAGTAGGTCAACGGGTACAGGTAGTCCTCGACTTGTGACCACAATTGAACCCAATTGAGTTTCTGTTGCTGAGCGAAACATTTGTGAATTTTGCCCCCTTTTATGACCTTTCTTACCACAGACGTTAAGTGAATCACTGCAGTGGTTAAGCTAGTAACAAGGTTGTTGAGTGAATCTGGCTTCCCCATTGACTTTGCTCGTCAGAAGGGCGCAAAAGGCAATCATGTGACGCCGGGACACTGCAACCGTCATAAATATGAGTCGGTGGCCAAACATTCACTTGCAACAGTCGTAAGTGTGAAAAATGGTCATGTCGCTTTTTTCCAGTGTCGTCGTAACTTCAAACCGCTGCCAAGCGAATGTTGTTAAGTGGAAGACTCCCTATCTTCCTGACTTACAGGAAGAGTTGGCACAAAAAAACCCAAAACTCTTCTGATATTTTCTAAATCGGTGAATGAAAACTGGGTCAGCTTATAAACAATTTGTTGGCCTCACACTGTCATGCTGAAGCCCAGGGCCTTGGAGAAGTGGATCTTTATTTTTCAGACTACGCAGGAGTCTCCGATTCATGCTCTTTATTTCACGCTCACACACCGAGAGAGGGAAGCTTCCATGCTTAGCCAACCCAGCTGCAGCCGGGCCAGAGATATAACAGCAACAATGAGCCAACTGTGGAAATCATTTTTTTTTTATATTTATATTTTTAAACAAACAAACAGAGACAAATATAAAACATAAAACCATCTTCCAGTTTCGTACAGTGTGTTGATTGGTTACGAAACCTTTGTGCATCCTCACCATAATCTTCACTTACAATTTATATAGAATCTCGTATTACCTGAGGGTAGAACAAGAAGCAATGGGTGGAAACTAATCTAGGAGAGAAGGAACTTAGAACTGAGGAGAAATTTCCTTAGAACAATCAATCAGTGGAACAGAAGTTGCCTCCAGACGTTGTGAATGCTCTAACACTGGAAGTCTTTAAGAAGATGTTGGCTAGCCATTTGTCTGAAATGGTATAGGGTTTCCTGCCTAGGTAGGGGGTTGGACTAGAAGACCTCCAAGGTCCCTTCCAACTCTACTATTGTATTGTATTGTATTATCAATCTGATATATATGTATACAATAATTATCATTGCTAAAAATTTATTTGACTATAACTATTATTACTTCATTTTACGTGAGATATTCTAAATTTGAATAAATTTATATTATGGCATTTCATTACATCATCCTAAGTCCATCCAGTAGTAGTACTTCTTTATAAATTTCACTTCCATATTTTTTTTTGTCTAACCATTAATAAGATACAGCCCATATTTTATAAAATTGTTTATCTTTGGTTACAAAACTTTTGTGCATCCTCTCCATAGTCCTCACTTACAAATTATATAAAATCTCATATTATCAATCTACTATATATATGTGTACATTATCATCAGTGGTGGGTTTCAAATTTTTTTGGAACCTACTCTGTGGGTGTGGCCTCCTTTGTGGGAGTGGCTTGCCGGCCATGTGACCTGGTGGGAGTGGCTTGGCAGTCATGTGACCAGGTGGGCATGGCTAACTTGGAAAATGTGGTGAAACTCACTTAACGATGCTCTTGCTTAGCAACCAAAATTTTGGGCTCAATTGTGGTCATAAGTTCTTTTTCTTTCTTTCTTTCATCTCTCTCTCCCACTTTCTTTTTTTCTTTTTCTTTCTCTCTCTCTCTCTGGCTCTTTGTCTCTCTCTCCCTCCCTCCCTCTCTGTCTCCCTCTGTCATTTTCTCTGGGTGTCTATCTGTCTGTCTCTCTCTCTGTATCTCTGTCTCTCTCTCCTCCTTCCCCCATCTCTGTCACTCTGTGTGTGTGTGTCTGTCTGTCTCTCACTCACTCTGTGTGTGTGTGTGTGTGTGTGTGTGTGTCTCTGTCTCTCCCTCTGTCTCTCTCCCCTCCCTTCCTCTCTCTCTGTCACTCTGTGTATGTGGGTGTGTCTGTCTCTCACTCATTCACTTAATCACTCACTCTGTGTGTGTCTCTCTGTCTGTCTATCTTTCTCTCCCTCCCTCCCCCTCTCTGTCTCTGTGTGTGTGTGTGTGTGTGTGTGTGTGTCATTCTCTCTCTGATTCCCTCCCTCACTCCCTCTCTCTGTTCCTCTCTCTGTCTGTCTGTCTGTCTCACTCACACACACACACTGTGGTCACCTTGTTGAGTGTTCCAATCACATTTGAAACACTCAACAACTGGCTTGCATTTATGGTATTTTGCAGCATTCTGCAGTCATAGGACCAAAATATATGGTTAAAAGCATATATTTTGGTCCTATGACTGCAGAATGCTGCAAAATACCATAAATGCAGGCCAGTTGTTGAGTGTTTCAAATGTGATTGGAACACTTAACAAGGTGACCACAGTGTGTGTGAGTGTGTGTGTGAGTGAGACAGACAGACAGAGAGAGAGAGGAACAGAGAGAGGGAGTGAGAGAGGGAATCAGAGAGAGACTGACAGAGTCTGACAGAATCAGAGAGGTACTTTTAACTACCTGGCAGTGGCGTTTTTCCTTGGGGGGCTCCTCAGAACATCCCAAGACTTCGGAGGGAAGCCTCCAGCCCGGAGCAGGAGCAAAGCCCCTTTCCCAACTGGCCTTTCCTCGCTTGGAGGGCTTTGGAGGGAAGCTTCTGCATAAGCCCGGGCGAGTGACAACAAGTTCCCACCGTTACGAAGTCTCGGAGGCTGTAATTTTCTGAGCTGTGCGCGCGCGCCTGTTTTCCACGGCGTGGAGCAGCAGCGAGGTTTGTGTGGCCGGCAATCACTCCAAATGCCATCCGGGAAGACGAGGAACGCGAGGGGGGACCGTTGACGGCCTCCGCAATCATCGCTCACCTCGCAGAGCCTCGCTGGGTCTCCCCTCATGTTCCTCATCTTCCCGGATGGCCCCCGGAATCATCGCTGGCTGTGCAGAGCCTTGCCGCTGCTCCACGCCGTGGAAAACATAGGCGCAATTACAGCCCGGAGCAGGAGCAAAGCCCCTTTCCCAACTGGCCCTTCCTCCCTCAGAACGTTTCGG
Organism: Natrix helvetica; assembly: GCF_964273705.1. Taxonomy (NCBI): domain Eukaryota; kingdom Metazoa; phylum Chordata; class Lepidosauria; order Squamata; family Natricidae; genus Natrix; species Natrix helvetica. Next base: position 160,108,762 of record NC_138550.1, on the reverse strand, counting down.
AGGGAAGCGTCTGCAAAAGCCCGGGCAAGTGACAACAAGTTCCCACCGTTACGAAGTCTCGGAGGCTGTAATTTTCTGAGCTGTGCGCGGGCGCCTGTTTTCCACGGCGTGGAGCACCAGCGAGGCTCTGCGAGGCGAGCGATGATTGCGGAGGCCGTCAACGGTCCCCCCTCGCGTTCCTCGTCTTCCCGGATGGCATCCTGAGTCATTGCCGGCCACGCAGAATCTCGCCGCTGCTCCACGCCGTGGAAAACAGGCGCGCGTGCACAGCTCAGAAAATTACAGCCTCCGAGATTTCGTAACGGTGGGAGCTTGTTGTCACTCACCCGGGCTTCTGCAGAAGCTTCCCTCCGAAGCCTTCCGAGGGAGGAAGGGCCAGTTGGGAAAGGGGCTTTGCTCCTGCTCCGGGCTGTAATTGCGCCTATGTTTTCCACGGAGTGGGGCCGCGGCCAGAAGACAAGGAACATGAGGTAGCGCAGCAGTGGCGGCGGGGAGTCAGCCCCGATGCAAAAAACGCCAAGGGGGCGGGGCAGGAAATTACTTCCGGGTTCATTCTTCAACCGGATCGCGTGATCCGGTGCGATCCGGTAGAAACCCACCACAGATTATCATTGTTAATCATTTATTTGACTATAACTATTATTACTTCATTTAATGCAAAATATTCTAAATTTAAATGCATTCATATTATTTTTTTTAAAAAACAACCAATGTGGAAATCATTTGATGCCTTGAAAAGTCTTCCAGTGTTTAAGAAGATGTTGGATAGCCATTTGTCTGAAACGGTATAGGGTTTCCTGCCTAGGCAGGGGGTTGGACTAGAAGACCTCCAAGGTCCCTTCCAACTCTGCCATTGTACTGTATTGTATTGACTGAACAACCTTGTTACTAGCTTAACCACTGCAGTGATTCACTTAACGACTGTGGTAAGAAAGGTCGTAAAATATGGCTTCCCCATTGACTTTGCTCGTCAGAAGGCGCAAAAGGCGATCATGTGACGCAAAAGGCGATCATGTGACGCTGGGACACTGCAACCGTCATAAATATGAGTCAGTGGCCAAACGTTCAAATTGCATTCACATGACTATAACTATTATTACTTCATTTAATGCAAAATATTTTAAATTTAAAGAAATTCAAATTAATTTTTTAAAAAAACCCAACTGTGGAAATCATTTGATGCTTTGAAAAGTTGACATCGGGGGAAATCGTAGGCATCGCGTTCTATCATAAAGCATCTGAGTTGCTTTATTGAGTCTTCCTAAGCAAAGTGTCATGTCCACATCGCAGGGGTGGGTTCCTGCCGGCCTTACTACTTTTTTTTTTCTAAAAAAAAAATTAGAAACATTAGAAAAGGGGGGAAAGATTACATTTTTCCAATGAGGATTGTGCTGTGCATGTGCAGAGCAGAAAATCAAGATGGCAATGCCGAACATAGAACCGGTTCGGCCGCGTGTCTGGCCGAGTGACTACCTACTCGGCCAACTTCTGCCCCGTTGAAGCCTGAATCTGCAGACAAAGTTGAGCTGGAGCCGGAGCCAATGGAGATTGAGGGGGCAACTTTGTTGGCTTCGGAGGATTGTGGGGAGGAGCAGGGCCCCTCAGGATTGGTTGGCAGGGAGGAACGGAGACAGGATGAGCAGTAGACATGAGGAACGACAGAGCTCAGGCAATGAGCAAGGATCACCCTCTCCTGATCCCTAAGTACGGAGAGTGGAGAGAAGCCAGGAACAGCACAGGCCAACCCAACAACTCAGGAGGAGAGAGCACCGCCCGTCTTCACAAGGCACACCCGAGGACTGAGATTTAATGAGACGCTGTGAGGAGGGGCATTTGCCAGGAACAAACACTGAATTGGTGCCAGGCCTGCAGCCATCTTTTCTTTTTGTCCTGCCACACTTTCTATTATTCTACTATGCATTTTCTATGGTGGGGAAATGGTAGGGGAGATTGTATGGAATGAGATGATATGTAGCCATAACAAAATTCTTTCCAGAAAGCCAAGGTCATCCTTTGTCTTTGCATCTCTGCACCTGACCGGATCTGGATGGGTGGAAGCTGCCAGCATGACAGTGGAAGATTGGACCATGTGAGGGACTTGTAGGTGTGGGGACAAGATCTTGAACTTTCAACTGGGTGGGGAAAACCGGGAAGCTTTCAGATTCGGGTTTTCCCAGATGTGCCAACATGACTTAATAAATTGAAACTTTTGAGGAATCCTTTGCCTCGGACTCTGATTTTCTTTCGGATGCTATTTGGAACCCTGACAATTGGTAGAGTTTGGTGTCCTGCTACAGACATTTGGAGTTTGCAGGACTGCCTGCTCCTTCCTTACTTGTGGATTCAGTGCCTTTTTCCTGGCTTCATGGATTCACTGTTTGTTCCTTGTTTTGTGGACTCATTTCCCTGTTCGTTTGTTTTGCTGGACTGGGTGCAGCCAGAGGCTGCTATGTGAGTGTATGCGCACGCTATGCTCTGGGACTTGCCAAGAATGTTGCAAGGGGAAATTTGGAGTATTAAAGGGGAATTCAAACTCTCGGCTGGCTATGCGATCTTCGTGCCTTGTCCCAGGTCATCACACAAAGGTTCTATCTTCTAGCCAGGGTCTATGGAGATTCTCAGTCATCCAGATCAATGGTCCCCAACGTTCCCACCTTGGTGGCCTGACATGGCTCAGAGGGAGGGAGATGTGTGAGCGGCAGGCACGCATGTGCACCCAGCTGCATTTGTGCAAGTGGAGTGTGCACCCTCTCCACTCGCACAAATGGAGCTTCACGCATGAGAGGAGGGTGCTTGTACCCGTGTGCAAAGCTGCACTTGTGTGAGCAGCAGACACATTCGTGCAAAGGGAGCTTTGCATGTAAGCACGAGTGGCCTCTGCCCATGCTCTTGCCCATCGCTTCAGAGGCCTGGTTTTGAATAGGTTGCGGCCCGATAGTGCGCTGTGGCCTGAAGTTGGGGACCTTGGATCTGGATCATGGTTGTCCCAAAGGTGTTTTTCAAGAGGCAAGTGGGGTTTTTTTCTTTTTGGTAGAACTGAAAAAGCTTTTGGGATGAGAAGCGAAATGTCTTCAAGGAAAACCAAAAAAAGTCCAGTTGCCTCTTGAAAAAGCACCTTTGGGATCTTCTAACCAGTTTGCACATAACTGCTTTCTTTCTTTTGCTTCCTTCTTTCCTTTCTTTTTTCCTTCTTTCTTCTTTCTTTCTGTCCTTCCTTCCTTCCTTTTCCCTTCTTTCTTTCCTTCTTTCTTTCTTCTTTCTTTACTTCCTTCCTTTCTTCCTTCCTTCTTTCCTTCTTTCTTTCCTTCCTCCTTTCTCTTTTCCTCCATTCTTCTTTCTTTCCTTCTTTCTTTCTTCATTTACGTTTATTTGTCAAAAGAAAATGAGAAATTTGAACAAGCAAAATGAAAACAATTAAAATGCGAGAGGGACGATTCGCATGTTAGTTTACCTATGCACATCTCCCTTAGGAACCTCTTAAATACGATGTGAGGTCCACAGAAATTAGAATTAAAATGCTGCAAGTTGAACCTAACCATTAAAATGTATTTCCCCTTAGGGAATCAGGGATCTAAATCAGACCTGAGTATTTTATAAGCCCTGGTTACATCCAACCCTTTGATTGTTCCTGCATGGATGGCTTTTAATTTGAAGGCAACTTCTACTTTTTAAAATATGTGTATGTGTGTGCATGCCAAAGGAACTTCGGGGGTGTCAGGTGTGCCTGCATCAATAACCAAGAAAGAAAACTCCCAACTCCATTGTTCGTGGAATCAAGGTACTTTTACTGGTTATGAAAAGATAGCAGCGAAAGTAAAGCAAGATCTGAGCCAGAAAGGCGCGAACAAGTACATATCAAATGATAACCCAGCCTCCTCCCTCCAATGACCCCACCCCAGTGTCCAATGTGCAACTCCCTTAGGTGTCATGTGGGATGCAGCTCCAAAAGACACCATCATGTTGGTATGCAGGACGGTTGGCCTTGACCAGGTCCAAACACCGGCCACCAGCATGCGCAGAAGATGGTGAGAAGAAAACTCCCTTTTCCATATCTTTCCTCCTGTACCATTTATTCCTGTTCCAAATACCAAGCCCCCTCCCTCCCTGTTTCTATGGCAGCCGATAGCAAGTAAGCAAAGCAGAGGCTGACAGGGGGGCTATATTTGGCTGCCTAGCACAGTTCCTGTTTCTCATGTGGCCCCTCGGGAAAATTAATTGCCCGCCCCAATCTATACATCAATCTTTTAGAAACATTGCAGATGACAATTGCAGCAATTCCAGGAAAAATAAAATATCTCCACTTTTGCTAAGGAGAATAAACAACACTGACGTGAAAGTCTCGTTTGGTTGATTGGAAAAGCTCAGGATATTTACTGTTGGGATCTTATTGCTTAACAAGCTATCTAAATAATCCCCAAAAATGTGATTGCATGTGAAACTATGTGCAATTTCCATCCTACTGTAATGCCTGTGTAGATATAAAAGAGACTTGATAAAACTGTCTGTGGATTTCTCTTCAAGCAAAATGGAAGTGATCTGTTCAATAGAACTCAATGCAAAGGTCCCAGGCATTTATGGACTAAGGCCCATTGGAAAAATATTCCCAACTAAAAAATTGGAAATAGTACATACCATATTTTTCGGAGTATAAGACGCTCCAAAGTATAAGACACACCTAGCTTTTGGGGAAGAAACAAGGGGGGTGGAATCTGCCTCTGCCTCCCAGCAATTTGTCTCCTTGCAGCAAACAGCAAACATTATAGAAGATATACACTGTTTGTGGTGTTACATTTCAGACTATAGTTGTACAGATGCTGTTAAAATTGATGTGGCTTTCTGGAAGTATACATTATTCTCTGCTATTTAAAAGAAGATACAATAGCACTGGGCCTCTTCAGATCAAGCATTTATTTTAAAAAAGCTTCTTAATTTTGTTAAGTTGTCTAGAAAAATAATAAAGCGGTCTTTAAAAACTAAGTCTAATAATTTGAACATTGTATAGGCATTTATTGTCATTGACTTATCTCCTTGCAGCAAACAGCAAACAGTCTGATTAGCACAAGAAAAAAATGTGCCTCTGCCTCCCAGCAATTTGCCTCCTGCAGAAAACAGCAAATTTCACTTTCAATTTCAGCCTAGGCCTGCCAATGATCAGCTGTTTCAGGCTGCAGGGATTGTCATAGCCTATTGCCGCCACGTAAGCCCCATTTTCCTCGTTTGCTGCGAAGAGTTAAATTGCTGGGAGGCAGAGGCCAAAGGTTGGGGGTCAGTGGGTGGGTGGGGCTACATTCAATGTATAAGACGCACCCAAATTTTCACCCTCTTTCAGGGGACAAAAAGGTGCATCTTATACTCCAAAAAATACAGTAGTTAGCAGTGGTGGGTTTCTCTCCACATGCACAGAAGCATCTGGGGGAGTGCGCGGAGCCTCCCATCGCCACAACTACCGGTTCGGCCAAACCGGGAGCAACCCACCTCTGATAGTTAAGCAAGAATATACATGTGATGAACTTGTGCATAGAGAAGGGTGCTTGTGAGGTACCTTATAGATACAAATTTAAACACTTTTTAACTTTATGACTAAAAATATACCAGAGTAGGCAGAGCTGATTGAACAGAAAAATGGTTGAATATACATACAAGTAGTCCTTGACTTATGACCGCAATTGAACCCAAAATTTCTGTTATTAACAATTGTTAAGTGAGCTTTGCCTCATTTTACAACATTTCTTGCCATAGTTGTTAAGTGAATCAGTGCAGCTGTTGAATTTGTAACAGGGTTGTTAAATGAATCTGGCTTCTCCTTTGAGTTTGTGTTGGAATTGATTGTTAGAACATATTTTTATGCAACTGCAATGGTATTTAACCAGTAGGCGGCAGTGTTTACAAGTTTCAATCTATGGTATACTCTATATGCTCTTTTGTTCTAAGTTGAGTTTCCTATTTCCTCTCACAGTAATATAGTTGAGCAGTAAAGCACATGGTGAGTGTGCTCTTTGTTTGCTCTGTGTGGTGCTTTATATAAACAGAATTTCTAACACTTGGCTTCTCACAAAGGGTGATCATATGACTCGGGGACATTGCAACTGTTGTAAATTTGAACCAGTTGCCAAGCATCCAGTTTTTGAACATGTGACCACAGGACTGCTGCAATAGTCATAAGATGCGAAAAAACAGTCATAAGTCACTTTTTTCAGTGCTGTTTTAACTTCAAATGGTTACTAAATGAATGGTTGAAAGTCATTTTGGACAATAGAACGTGTTTTGTCCTCCTTTTCATTGTAAAAAAGTTGGTCACCTTAGGTCTACCTCTATTATAGGAATCTTCCATCATGGCAAATGCTGTGAAGATATTCTCTTAAGCTAAGGCCAAAGAATATTGCTCTTTGGATAGAAATTCTGGAAACTTAGATTTCCCCAGACAAATTTTAGGAATACATTTCTTCTAATTTCACATTATGCTGCCAATCCAGAATAATTGACATCTGTAAATATTATCCATCTGTCCATTTATCCATGCCAAAGATAACATGCAGAGTTTCTGTTTACTATTCTAATCTATCAACATCTTTTTGCAAATTGTGAAGTCGAGAAATCAGAAACAGGGTCTTTTCTGCCCTGGCCCCTATATTTATGGATTTGAATTGATAGAAGAGTTTTATCAGGAAGCAGCATTGCCAACTTTTTAGAGAACTGCCATGATATATTGCCTTGATTGGGTTTAATTGCTGTTACAATTTTATTACTCTAAATTGAAATTGATTTTAGTAATTATTCTTTTGGTTTTTCTATCACGGGGTCGGCAACCTTAAACACTCAAAGAGCCACAAAAGTCCTAAACCAGAAGCCCCCTGTTCAATTTTTCAGCTGACCAAAAGTTTGATGCCCCCACCATAGAGTATCCTCCTAGCGCAGCATCCTTTTTCCTCTACCTGTCCTAACCAAAAGCCCTATCAATTGTAGAGCTGACTGGTGATAGGGAGCTGCAGCAGATGGATGAAAAAGCCACATGTGGCTCCAGAGCCGCGAGTTGCCAAACCCTGATTCATCACATTTAAATGGCTACCCATGTCACCGAAGTGACTCTGGGCAGCATACAATATAACCGGAGATCAAAACATCAAATCACTTAACCATTATATAGGGAGGAAAAACAGAAAAAATAAAGCAAGTTTACAGGAAGGGAGATCCTTATCTCTCTCTCTCTCTCTCTCTCTCTCTCTCTCTCTCTCTCTCTCTAGTATGTATGTATGTATACTAGATATACATATATATATATATATGTATATATGTACAATATATATAGTATATTTTATATCTATCTATATCTATCTATCTATCTATCATCTATCTATCTATCTATCTATCTATCTATCTATCTATCTATCTATATATATCTATATATCTATCTATATCTATATATCTATACCTATCTATATCTATATCTATATCTATATCTATATCTATATCTATATCTATATCTATATCTATATCTATATCTATATCTATATCTATCTATCTATCTATCTATCTATCTATCATCTATCTATCTATCTATCTCTATCTCTATCTCTATCTCTATCTCTATCTATCTATCTATCTATCTATCTATCTATCTATCTATCTATCTATCTAGATAGATAGATAGATAGATAGATAGATAGATAGATAGATATGTGTATGTGTATATATATATATATACACATACTATATATATTATACATATACATATACATATAAAGGTAAAGGTTCCCCTCGCACATACATGCTATTCATTCCCAACTTTCGGGGGCTGTGTGCTCATCTCCGTTCCAAAGCCGACGAGCCAGCGCTGACCAAATATGTCTCTGTGGTCATGTGGCCAGCATGACTAAACACCAAAGGCGCACGGAACACTGTTCCCTTCCCACCAAAGGTGGTCCCTGTTCTAGCTGGGAGAACACGGGTGGACAAACGGAAGCGAGCCAGGACTTAACAAATGCTAACAGTTTATTGCTAACAGGTTGTCAAACGCGGCACTTCACGTTTCGCGTGTCTCAGCTAACAGGCAACAGCTGAGCCCTGTTTGACAGCCCTTTATCTATGCTGGCTGTCAAACAGTCAACCAATCAACGTCGAGCACAGCGCCCCCTAGCGAAACGGACCAGAGGGAAAACTATGATACATAACAGTCCCTATTTTTATACTTGCATTTGTACATGCTTTCGAACTGCTATGTTGGCAGAAGCTGGGGCAAGTAACAGAAGCTCACTTTGTTACACGGTGCTAGGGATTTGAACCACCAAACTGCCAACCTTGCTGATCAACAAGCTTAGCATCTTAGCCACTGAGCCACCACGTCCCTTATGTATACATATACAGATACAGATACAGAGACAGACAGACATATAAAAAAACACAGCACACAGTTTCTTTTTCATGCAGGGATCTCTAATAGGTTTAGATGCTGTTTCTACTGCTGATGTTATGGCTGCATTAACATTTTATGTTTATTCCTATTGTTAACGTTCATTGTACAGTATGCAATTTAATTCTTCTATAGGCACCTTGGCTATGTTTTTACTCAATTTGTTTTAATTAGATGATGCAGCCTTTGAGGATAGGGAGGCATATGGGCTTCTGTCCAGCTGGTGCAATAATTTAAAACAGCATAATTTCCCCTAGTTCCATAGAGGAACTGCATTTTAGCGACCACTTTATAGTTCTTAATCCAAACAAAAGAATGCAGTCAAAGAAAGCAGGGTACTTTTAAAAATAAAGGAAGCAGAGAAAACACAAGACAAATTTGATGGAAATGGTTAAAAATGACTTGGGACAATCTACAAAAAGGGATAAACAAAAAGATAAGAGCAACTCAGCCTGGATACTATATGTGAGAGAAAGAGGGTGAAGACAGCTCCTGTCTAATAGTTCCCAGAGTCTATTATGTTATGCAGATAGCATAGCATAGCATAGCATAGCATAGCATAGCATAGCATAGCACAGCACAGCACAGCACAGCACAGAACAGAACAGCACAGCACAGAACATAATAGTAATACAGTCTTAGTAAATAATTTGACAGTGCTGTGGGAATTAGTTATTTAGCAGAGTGATGGCATGAGGGAAAAAACTGTTATTGTGTCTAGTTGTTCTATAACGTCTTGAGGGTAGGAGTTGAGACAATTTGTGTCTAGGATGTGAGGGGTCTGTAGATATTTTCACTGCCCTCTTTTTGACTCTTGCAGTATACAGGTCCTCAATGGAAGGCAGGTTGGTAGCCATTGTCTTTTCTGCAGTTCTAATTATCCTCTGAAATCTGTGTCTCTCTTGTTGGGTTGCAGAGCCAAACCGGACAGTTATAGAGCAGTGGTGGGATTCACATTTTTTTACTACCGGTTCTGTAGGTGTGGCTTGTGGGCGTGGTGTGGCTTGGGGGGGGGGGCGTGGCATGGTTTGGTGGGCATGGCAGGAGAAGGTGACTGCAAAATCCCCATTTCCTCCTGATCAGCTGGAACTCGGGAGGCAAGGAATAGATGGGTGCCCGGCCAGTCAGAGATGGTGTTTACCAGTTCTCTGAATACTCAAAATTTCCATTACCGGGTCTCCAGAACTGGTCAGAACCTGCTGAATACCACCTCTGTTACAGAGGTGCAGAATGCAGACTCAATCATTCTTCTGTAGAACTGAATCAGCATCTCTTTGCGCAGTTTGAACTTTCCAAGTATCTGAATTTTGATCACATGACCATGGAGATACTGCAACAGTCATGCGAGAAACGGTCATAAGTTACTTTTTTCAGTGCCATTGCAACTTTGAACGGTCGCTAAATGAACCGTCGTAAGTCGAGGACCACTTGTATTCGCCATCTTTGGCTGTAAAAAAAAATCAACAATAGAAATGCTGGCTCTCTCGGCAGTTTAATCTTTTAGAGAGGAGGATATTTTTCACGTCTTATGATGCTTTCACACAATCTAAGTCAGGGGTGTCCAAACTTGGGAACTTTAAGACTTGTGGATTTCAACTCCCAGAATTCCCCAGCTGGCTTTGGACACCCCTGATCTAAGTGAAGGTGGGAAGCTGGTGAAGTGCTGGAGAATGGCAGAATGTGTTCTTCAGGAGGGAATTAGTTAAAGAAGACAAACAAGAAAAAATTCTGATGCTTTTCCTTATTGGTGTAACTAAGCAACATTTCATCAGAAATCTCAAAAGTCTTAAAGTCGATCCAACTTTGTTTACTTTGTATTTAGTGGTTTTCCCGATATTTGAAACCCCAGGGGGAAGTCCTAAGATGAGAATTTTATTAAGCTCCTGTTGTCAAAACCTGGCTTAATATGCCATATATTTAAGCCTGGATTATTGGGGAGGGGGGGAATGTAAAATGCCCAAGGCTGTCTCATGAACAGCAAACAAAAATTGGATTTGGATGACCCAACACTGGAAACTCTTTTCATTGTACTGCCTAAGATCTTAAACTTCCTGGAACAAAGGTTTGAAGCTGAGACAACCTGTCCTAACTGGAAAACTAGTTGGATCAGTTTTTAGCAACTGTTGCTGTGTCGATGCAATGGATTGGAATAAGAGGAAAAATAATTTATGACACATACAATACAATAGTAGAGTTGGAAGGGACCTTGGAGACCTTCTAGTCCAACCCCCTGCCTAGGCAGGAAACCCTATACCGTTTCAGACAGATGGCTATCCAACATCTTCTTAAAGACTTCCAGTGTTGGGGCATTCACAACTTCTGGAGGCAACTTCTGTTCCACTGATTAATTGTTCTAACTGTCAGGAAATTTCTCCTCCGTTCTAAGTTGCTTCTCTCCTTGCACATCTGAATGTGCACTTCACTAATTTCGTGTTGAGAAACCAACGCAAAAAGTGTAACCTGGTTAGCGTTCAAAATGTCCAGCTTTCTGATTTTTACCACGAGGTTTGCTAACAAGTTCTATCTCGTTTGTTGTTCATATTAATGTTTCAGCTTTCGATACATGATGCTTTAATATTTCTACCCCTCTGATTGTTTTATATTGTCATTTATGATTGGAAGCTGGTCTGAGTTGCAGCATATAAATGTAACCTATCAATCAATGTATATTACAAAAGTGTATGAAATGGTAATGTACACTGTGGAAAAGTCTAAAGGAGGAAGAATCACATTCCTGAGAAAATGTAAAAAGGGGGCATGCTAAAGCAATTATAGGCAGTCCTTGGCTTGCGACCACAATTGAGTCCAAAATTTCTGTTGCTAAGTGAAACATTGAAGTGAATTTCACCCCATTTTACAATCTTTCTTGCTGCAGTCGTTAAGTGAATCACTGCAGTTGTTAAGTTAGTAACATGGTTGCTAAGTGAATCATGTTTCCCCATTGACTTTGCTTGTCAGAAAGGCACAAAAGGGGATCACCTTACCCCGGGATACTGCAACCGTCATAAGTATGAGTCAGTTGCCAAGCATCTGAATTTTGATTACATGATCATGGGGCAAGGGTCGTAAGTATGAAAAATTCACTCTTTTCAATGCCGTTACAACTTCGAACTGTCCCTGTTGTTCAGTCTAAGGCTACCTGTATGCATAACAGCTACATACATCAGGCAAAATTGAATAAGATAGGTAAAATAATAATAAGAAAGCATATCTTTGGGGAAATGGGCACCAAATATTAAGTGTATGCTTCTGAAATAAACATTCTCAAATTTGACAAGCCAATTCTGCAAGGAGAAATTGAAAGAAGCTAAAATTAAGAAATGACCATGCTTAATTAATTAGGACTGTAGTTCCCAGAAAATCTACGCTGACTGAGAATTCTGGGTGAGGTGTGGTCCCAATTTTTCGGGGCGAGGCCCAACTGGAGAGACTTAATTTGTTGTTGGGAAGAAGAAGTTATAAGGTGGGAAGCCCGCCAACACTCTTAGAAGAATGAAATATTTTGGGAAATATTAAAAAGGCAGAATATTATATTTCCCTAAAGGAGGAATGAAGAAAAAGTTCTTAAAGACAGAAAGCAGCCCCCACCTTTTCTTAATAACCCACAGCAGATACCAGCACTTAAGACATAAAGAGCTTATTGAAAGAAGTAGCCAACTATGTAGATGTCTCTATTCATAAGCAAAGCAAATACTGTGTCAGGGTTCCAAACAGCATCCAAAAGTAAATCAGAGTACAAGGCAAAGTATTGCTCAAAGTTCCAATTTATTAAGAGAGCCATGTTGGCACATCTGGGAAAACCTGAATCTGAACTCTTCCCAGTTTTCTCACCCAGTTGAAAGTTGACGATCTTGCCCCCACACCCACAAGTCCCTCACATGGTCCAATCTTCCACTGCCATGTTGTCAGCTTCCACCCATCCAGTTCCTGTCAGGTGCAGAGGTGCAGAAGCAAAGGATGACCTTGGCTTTCTAGAAGGAATGTTGTTATGGCTACATATCATCTAACTCTGCACAATCCCCCCTCCCATTTTCCCACAATAGAAAATGCATAGTAGAATAATAGAAAGTGTGGCAGGCCAAAGATCCACAAGAAAAGATGGCTGCAGGCCTGACATACTGCAGGCAGAAATCCATTCAAGACAGGCTATTTTGAAACTGCTTGCAGCAAAGTTTGACAGCTAACAAAAGCAGAATGGTAAGATTAAAAGCAGCCCCTCACCCAAGATCCAACACAGGATAAAAGCCATTAAACCAGAGGTTGACTAGATTAGCTCAGACAAGCACTTAGGAGTTGCATTTCCTCTTTTGCCTATAGAGCCAGCTATACCTCCTACATAACCCTTACATGACCCCCATAGGAATCTGACAACAGCCAATAGAATGCATGTTCTTGTGCAGGAACAGGAAGCTCAAGTGCAAAGCCCAAAGAAGATATAAAAACCCACCAACTCTCAACTCCATTTTGCCAGCTGCCCAGAATCACACATGGTTCTGCTTCACCAATAAAACCTCTTTCCAACCAGCCTCCATGTTTCCAGTGTCTTTCTCCTGACTTGGAACTGAACCAGATGGATTTTTCTTCCAACCATAGAAAACAAAGAAAAGTTGAAGCTGTTTTAGCCGAGACGGAACAGAATAGCCAAGAAAAACAAAAATCAGTCAATCCGTGTTTAAGGAAACAAAGACACGCAAAGGATGCAGAGAAAGGCAAATCAGCAAGAGTGTTGGATGGAGGAAAATTCGTTTTTGTCTCTGGAGCAAGAAGTGAAGGAAAGGTCGGCGAACGTGAGCCATTGACATGCCACATTGGAGGAAAAGAGCGACAGTGAGGAATGGCCTTGGGTCTAGAAGAGGAAACCTACAGCTGGGAAGCCACTGGAGGGATAGACAAGTATGTCTGTTTCCAAGACACGGCTAATTAATCTGCGATAACATGGCCTTAATAGTTCACATTGAGCCGACATAATTGTTCCCAAGGGATCATATTAGGAAGTTATCCGATTAAAATATGAGAGGAAGCCTTGAAAAAGGCAGATCCTGTCGTCGTTGGTGGAGAGAACTGTAAGATGTGATTAATCTTGACATGCTCAATGCACTCATCCGTGGTGACTAGCGTTCTCCAGTCTTTTTTTCCCTAAAAGATGGATGATGATTTATTACACTTACATCTTGTTTCCCTCTGAGAGTTCAAGGAAACGTGCAGGGGAATCTCACTTAAATCCCTTACAACAACAATCTTGCGAAATAGACACAGTTTGTTCCAGACACGATGAAGACAAACACAGCAGACTTGGGTGGTGGAAGGAAGGTGACATCGACAGCTGGTCAGTCTGGAGAGAGAGACTGGATAGAAGTCTGGAATGGAGTGACCTAGGAATTTAATAATGAAATAAAGCTAAGTTAACCTTGTCAAATCAGAGGCAAGCTAATGTTTGAGATAGAGTATGCAACTGAAAGTTTGTAAATATGGGAAGGGGCTTTTGGTGAATTTTAAATTGGGACATCTATGCCCTGGATTTTACAATGATTATATGTAAGCTCAACTATTTATTTTGCCTAAAAAACAGCTCTAGAGAGTTAGACTGCTTCACAAGGTGAAATGTGAACACAGTCCTAGGCTACATAAACAGAGGGATAGAATCAAGATCACGTGAAGTGTTAATACCACTTTATAATGCCTTGGTAAGGCCACACTTGGAATAATGCATTCAATTTTGGTCGCCACGATGTAGAAAAGATGTGGAGACTCTAGAAAGAGTGCAGAGAAGAGCAACAAAGATGATTAGGGGACTGGAGGCTAAAACATATGAAGAACGGTTGCAGGAACTGGGTATGTCTAGTTTAATAGAAAGAAGGACCAGGGGAGACATGATAGCTGTGTTCCAATATCTCAGGGGTTGCCACAAAGAAGAGGGAGTCAAACTATTCTCCAAGGCACCTGAGGGTAGAACAAGAAGCAATGGGTGGAAACTAATCAAGGAGAGAAGCAGCTTAGAACTGAGGAGAGCCTTCACAAGTTACGCAGTGAAATATAAGTTGCCAAGACATGTCCATACAAGATTTACTAAAAAAGCAATTAGAATACAAATACCACAAATGACAAAAAATAAAAGATTGCACTAGTATTGGATGGATGCAGGATGATGTAATGAAACGTTATAATAAAAATTAATTTGAATTTATTTAAAGTTAGAATATTTTGTATAAAATGAAGTAATGATGGTTATAGTCAAATAAATGATTAATAATGATAATGTATACATATATATTAGATTGATAATATGAGATTTTATATAATTTGTAAGTGAGGACTATGGAGAGGATGCATAAAAGTTTGGTAACCAAAGATAAACAATTTTACAAAAGATGGGACTTATCTTATTAATGGTTGGACAAAGAATTTTATAAAGATGTATTATTACTGGATGGATATAGGATGATGTAATGAAATATAATATAAATTTACCTAAAATGTAGAATATCTCGCATAAAATGAAGTAATGACAATTATAGTCAAATAAATGTATAATAATGATAATAATTGTATACATATATATCAGGTTGATAATACAAGATTCTATATAAAGTGTAAGTGAAAACTATGGTGAGAATGTACAAAAAAGTTTTGTAACCAATCAACACACTGTACGGAATTGGAAGATGTTTTTATGTTTTATGTTTGTCTGTACTTGTCTGTTTAAAAATAAAAATGTTTTTTTTTTAAAAAAAAGAAGCAATGGGTGGAAACTAATCAAGGAAAGACGCAATTTAGAACTAAGGAGAAATTTCTTGAAAGTTAGAACAATAGAACATTTCTGACAGATGGCAGTCCAGTCTCTTCCAGACCCATTTGGTCCAAATTGTGTGCTAAAAGCAGGGGTGGGTTTTAGCCAGTACGGCCTGGTACAGACTGGTACGGGCATACTGGTTGGTGAAATTGAGCATGCCTTAGCGTACTCATTCATCCAGAGGCCCCGACAAGCCCACGTGGTGTGCGCTGCCCTCCTCTCTGTGATAGCCTCCTTGTTTCCAATGAAGGTGGTAGGGAATCCAGGCAAAGGGAGGAAATCACATGGATTTCCCACCCCCTTCATTGGAAACGAGGCGGCTGTAAGAGGAGAGAGCAGCACGCGCCCATGGGCTTGTCCAACGAATCCTCGCCTCCTGTTCCTTCTTTGCCTGTTTGAAGAAGCCACACAGGGCGCGCTCCCTTGTCTTTGATAACCACCTCATTTCCAATTGGGGGTAGGGAAAAAGAAATCCATCTTTTTCCTCCTTCTGCATAGATTCCCCCCCCCCCCCAAATTGGAAACAAGGCAGCTGTCAAAGACAAGGGAGCGCGCCCCACGTGACTTCTTCAAACAGGCAAAGAAGGAACAGGAGGGGAGTTTTCAAGCAGCCAACTCTCCTCCTGTTCCTCAGGCAGGCTGGATCAGGAGTGCGTGCCAGGCTGTTGCTCCTCCTGCTGCCGCCGCTTTCAGCATGACTCTCGTGAGGGGAAGAGTAAAAAATAATAAAAGGAAATAATAAAAGGGTCCACGGCAGTGGGACCGGCCTGCCATGGAATGACCCACCCCGCTCACCCGCCCAGCAGAGCTTTTTTTTCCCCCTCAGCTCCCCCGCCGCTGCCCCCACACTGCCTCAGCAGCAGCACCTCCCGCCTGCAGAACTGAGGTGGGGAAGAAGATTGAGAGATGTGGAGCCACAGACTGTGGAGGGGAAAAGCCCCCCCCCTTTTCCCTGCCCCACAGCTCGCCTCCTTGGGTGGGACCAGGGCGCATGCAGGATGAGTGGAGTTTTCAACCAACTTTAAAGTGAATGGGGCTGTTTGTGACTAAATGGGACAGAGAAAGAAAGTGTGGGAGAGAGACATAAGAAGGAAGGAAGGAAGGAAGGAAGGAAGGAAGGAAGGATGGATGAAAGAAAGAAAGAAAGAAAGAAAGAGGGAGGCAGAGACACAAGAAAGAAAGGAAGAAAAAGAAAGGAAAGAAGGAAGGAAGGAAAGAAAGAAAGTCGGAGAGAGAGAGACAAAAAAGAAGGAAGGAAGGAAGGAAGAGGAAGAGGAAGGAAAGAAAGAAAGAAGGAAGGAAAGAGGGAAGGAGAGACACAAGAAAGAAAGAAAGAAAGAAAGAAAGAAAGAAAGAAAGAAAGAAAGAAAGAAAGGAAGAAAGGAAGAAAGGAAGGAAAAGGAAGGAAGGAAAGAAAGAAAGTTGGAGAGAGAGAGACAAGATGGAAGTAAATAAGGAAGGAAGGAAGGAAGGAAGGAAGGAAGGAAGGAAGGAAGGAAGGAAAAGAGAAAATAGGTGGGGAAGAGAGACACAAGAAAGAAGGAAGGAAGAAAAAAGAAAGAAAGAAGGAAAGATAGATAGAAAGAAATAAAAAGAAATAAAGAGAACTTATGATCACAATTGAGCCCAAAATTTTGATTGCTAAGCAAGAGCATTGTTAAGTGAGTTTCACCACATTTTCCAACTTGGCCATGCCCACCCGGTCACACGACCGCCAATCCATCCCCACCCTGTCACATGACAGCCAAGCACTCCCACAAAACAGGCCACACCTACAGAATAGGTTACAAAAAATTATTTAAACCCACCACTGGCTAAAAGATAAAGGTAAGGTTCCCCTCGCACATATGTGCTAGTCGTTCCCGGCTCTAGGGGACAGTGCTCATCACCATTTCAAAGCTGAAGAGCCAGCACTGTCTGAAGATGTCTCTGTGGCCAAGTGGCTGGCATGACTGAATGCCGAAGGTGCACGGAACACTGTTACCTTCCCACCAAAGGTGCTCCCTATTTTTCTACTTGCATTTTTCATGTGCTTTCGACCTGCTAGGTTGACAGAAGCTGGGACAAGTAACAGGAGTTCACTCCGTTATGTGGCGCTAGGGATTTGAACCGCCAAACTGCCGACTTTTCTGATGAACAAGCTCAGCGTCTTAACCACTGAGCCACTACATCCCTTAAATTGTGTGCTACCAGATCTCAGAGGAGATTTTTCCAGGTTAGTGACTGACCAGGTAGTAGAACAAAGCTAATAAAGAAGCAAAGAAACCTTAATGTGTCACTATTGATCAAACAATAATATTTATTTGGTCAATAACCAACAAAATTTAAAAAGAACAAAAACCAAGCGAAGCAAATAAATATAATGATAGACAAATAACCAGCGAAGCAAATCACATGGTATAACGTTCTCTCCTCTAGGACTATGTTAATACAGTTGTTAATTGGATGATGAATCTCAAACATAAATACATTGCAAACACAGCTTTCTAATTTGGGTCCTCCCAGTGGGCATCCATCTCAACCCGCATTTACTACTCAATTTATTCCAGTCCCAAATTCCATATATGTGTTCCAATCAGGAAAACTGATCTGCACACATACCATGGTGACCTTGTTCCCACAAATAGGTATAAAATAAAATTAAAAATTACAGTCTGTATCCCCTAACAATTTTTTTAAAGATGCTGCCAACATTGATTGATTGTTTATTAGGTCCCATCAAGTTGTTGTCAACTCCTAAGTAACCACATAATTAGAGTGTCCTTATGAGAATATCAATACAGTTTTTAAAACTTTAGGAAAAGGTTATTTTTTTAAAATCACTCTTCAGTTGTCCCCAAATATTCAATGCATCTGAGGTGTAAGTTACTCAAGGAAAACATTCTTTAGGCAAGGAATAATATAGAAATCACTTGCTTTTTGACGTATGGAAACTTTCCAAGCACTTTTCTGGTATAATTAGTGGTTGACTGGATTGAGTTTGGTGTATACTTGTTTTCACTGCCCTCCAAAAGATGTGAGGAGGATTAAAATAACAGAATAACAGAGTTGGAAGGGACTTTGGAGGTCTTCTAGTCCAACCCCCTGCTCAGGCAGGAAACCCTATACCATTTCAGAGAAATGGCTGGCCAATCTTGTTAGATATTAGCATATATCGAGATAAGTCTCCCCTCTGGTCCGCTACTACAGTGGGAAGCAGGTATCCCTCTGATTGGTCGAGGGGCGTACCCAATCCCTATAAAAGGGGAACCCTCCGACCTCAGAGCAAGCTGGATCACTACTACTACTAATAAAGAGCTGTTAAGTCACTTCGTGTCCGCAGTCTGTCTCTCGTTGCCCAGATCTAACAAATCTCTTCTTAAAAACTTCTAGTGTTGGAGAATTCACAATTTCTAGAGGTAAGTCGTTCCACTGATTGACTTTTTTACAGATTGACAGAGTTGGAAGGGACCTTGTAGGTCATCTAGACTAGGGGTGTCCAAACTTGGGAACTTTAAGACTTGTGGACTTCAACTCCCAGAATTCCCCAGCCAGCATGGCTGGCTGGGGAATTCTGGGAGTTGAAGTCCACAAGTCTTAAAGTTCCCAAGTTTGGACACCCCTGAATTCTAGACCCACCCACCCCACTCAAGCAGGGGACCCTACACCATTTCTGACAAATGGCAGTCCAATCTCTTCTTGAAAGCCTCCCGTGAGGAAGCTCCCATAACTTCCTAACTGTTTTACCTGTTAGGAGATTTCTCCTTAGTTCTATGTTGTTTCTCTCCTTGATTAGTTCCCACACATTGCTTCTTGTCCTGCCTTCAGGTTGTTCAAACTGAGCTGTTTGTCAGCTTAGTTTTTCTGCCACCTGCTTGAATTTAGAACTGAGGAAAGAGCATTATTGGCATTCACAAGTATGCTCCTCAATTTATCTGTAGCGTTCTCTGCTCTTTAGGGATTTGAAAGGTTTCTGCAGCCGGAGTGGGGGGGGGGGGGAAGCAAAAACTGGAAGGCGAAAGCAAAAAAAAAAAAGGCACGGAAAAGATAATTAAAGAGCTGCTGGTATAGGCATATGAAATATATACCACTTGGCTCGGTTTAGATTGGCATGTGGGAAGGCAGCTGTCCTGACTCTGTGGGTGTAGGAAGGAAGAAGGAAGATGGCGAAGGAAAGTGGGTGATGTGGAGAGAAGAAACCAAGAAAAGACATGGCAAGATGGTTTCAAGGAAAGTTGAAGGCTTTTCTCCTCCCTCGGTTGAGGCATTGAAGTGGGTATTGCACGAGGCGCATCTTGACGTTTAGCTGAGTCACCCAAACATCACACCAAGGGTTCGTTGGATTCATTAGATTTATTTTATTACTTTAATTCAAGGCAGAGCATTGTGGCCCACCAGTGGCCAGTGGAGCTGGCAGCAGATTCGGACATTTGGGGGGCATTTTCAGGCTGTTTTTAGTTGTTTTCAGGCCGTTTTCCAGGGTGTTTTCAGGACATTTTGGGGGCCATTTTGGGTCAAAAATGACCTCCAAAACAGCCTGAAAACAGCCTCAAAATACCCCCCAAACTCCAAAAAACAGGCATGTGTGGGCCGGCCAGCTGGTCTTCAGGTTTTGCTCACATGCATACACATTACAGTTTGGGCACTAGGTGCCAAAAAGGTTCGCCATCATTGCAATTGACCCTCAAAATAGGACTTTCAACCCATTTTCAAAATTCCAAGGTTTCCCCATCTCCACCGTCACGCAACCACATTTTGGGCACTCACTGGAGATAGATGATGCCGAATCTCCCTCTGCCCTCTGTTGAGAGAGGGCTGCTCAGTTTTGACATAGATGGCCTCTTTGACCCCTCTTTCACATCTCCAGTCTACAACACAGTCCTTTCAACAGTTCCAAGAAGGCTCCACTCCCATTTGCACCGTACAGGTGACCCTGAGGACACAGATAAACCTCCAGGTGGCCTCTACGGCTCACTAAAAAAAATGCAGACGACCAGCTGTCTGCAAGGAGCATAAATCGTTCCATCCCCCACCATCCAGTCAGAGCTGAAACTGAGCTTCTTGGATGAGAAGCGAAACATCTGAGAAAGAAAAACCAGAAAATCCAGTTGCCTCTTGGAAAAAAAAACACCTTTGGGGACAGCCATCACCTGGATGACTGAGAATCTCCATAGACGTACATAAATGCTACTTAAAATGAGTTCATTTCTTCCTCTGACAACACTGTTCCACTATCCAATAAATCCCAAAGTTAAACAGAAATATTATTTCTTGGCACTTTCTATTCACTGGATTAGGCCTTCCCTCTGTGGAGCAAAACGGAGTTTACTCCATCTTCCATCTGCCAGCCGTTCAGATATTTCAAAATTAAGCCTTTAGCTCTAGCCTTAATTTCCCCTTTTTTCAGATTAAACGCATGCCACAGGGCACTGCATGCTTTGTAAATAATTTAGGAAGTATACTTCAGACCTCGCAAAAGGGCAGCATCTGTCTCCCACTCATTAAAAGAGATTAATTTTTGTTGGCCTTTCTTGCAAAGCTGGGAAGAGAAGAAATCTTCACCGACTTCAAGGCAACAAGTGCCTTTGTGTACACATTTTCCTAATATACCCACCTGGGCTAGGTAAATCCTCTGCAATATATTGTTGCATTCTTGGGTCTTATAAACAACACGATTGTATTCTTTGCATTATTGTTGCGTCAATTTAAATAGAGCTAGAACGAGCAGATTGGGGAAAGGTGATATAATTATAAGCAACTGCATCTTCTTCGCTGATGACATAAAACTATTTGACACCACCGACAATGCTTCCGCCCTACAAAGCAATCCTGACTATGTGTCAGAATGGTCAAACAATTGGCAACTCCAAATCTCAAGCAACAACTGCTAAGTCTTACACATTGGCAACAAAAATCAGAATACCAAACACAAGCTGGGCGGATACGACCTCCTAGACAACCCTCAATCTGTCAAGGACCCAGGAGTACTCATCTCAAACGATCTAAGCCCCAGGGCTCACTGTAACAGCATTGCCCAAAAGGCATTAAGAGTTGTTAAGCTAATTTTGCGAAGCTTCTTCTCTGGTAACATTGTATTGCAAACTAGGGCATACAAAACCTTTGCCAGACCAATCCTTGAATACAGCTCATCCACACTGTATATCGGACATTAATACAATTGAGCACGCCCAGAGGTATTTCATGAGAAGAGTCCTCCACTCGTCTGCTCATAACAGAATACCTTATGACACTAGGCTTGAAATTTTGGACCTGGTCAACCTAGAACTATGCCACCTATGGTCTGACCTAAGCTTAATACACAAAATTGTCCGCTATAACATCCCATCCCATCTAAACATCTGGCTGACTGTGCGACCAACCATCATAGCAACTTAATTAAATGTATATGCCACCCAACTCCCAGAAATTCTGGGCAATTTAAATGTTAACCATGCCTTCCCACCATGTTTCATCTAGACATGCTGATTCAGATAGACAATAGGACAGAAAGACATAAAGAAATAGAGGAGAAAAGCCACTGACTTTCCAAATGAGAAAGAGGTAAGATGGTGTCAGCAAATCCATAAGATCTCTTCAGATATTAATGTTGGGAAGAAAGGGAGGGAGGGAGGAAAGGAAGGGAGGAGGGAAGGAAGGAAGGAAGGAGGGAAGGAAGGAAGAAGAGAAAGAAAGAAAGAAAGAAAGAAAGAAAGAAAGAAAGAAAGAAAGAAAGAAAGAAAGTTCCTCATAACAGAAAAGATACATGACAATTGGCCTGCAGTGATTGAAAGCAGTGTCTTCTCTTGGTCTTCAGATTTCAAGGAAGGAAATTGGCAGCTCTGGCACCGAGGTTAAAAGCCTGCAGCTGCCATCATAAACTCTAAACTATCATTTTATCCTACGAGTATTACTTAAGACAGAGATACAAAAACTGGGCTTTCCCAGACTCACTTCCTTTTTTTTTTTTTTTTTTTTTTTTTGCGGCCGTTGGTGCATTTATATTTGGGAAAATTAGTGAGATCCAGGCCAACATGAATCTTTTGGGTTTTCATCAGAGGTGGTATTCAGCAGGTTCTGACCAGTTCTGGAGAACCAATAGCGAAAGTTTTGAGTGGGTCCTCCCCCACCTATTCTCTGCCTCCTGAGTCCCAGCTGATCGGGCGGAAATGGGGATTTTGCAGTATCCTTCCCCTGGAGTGGGGAGGGAATGGAGATTTTACAGTATCCCTCCCCTGCCACACCCACCAAGCCATGCCACGCCCGCAGAACTGGTAGTAAAAATAATCGAATCCCACCACTGGTTTTCACACCTTCTCCCAACAGCCTGGTCTACATTTGAAGGGTGTAGCTCTTGATGTGCTGAAGGCAATGCTCAGAGCGGATGGAAACTATATCTTTACAGGTGTTCCTTCTTTAATGACTGCAATTGCAAACCAGCAATCTGCCCCTTAAGTAGAGTAACTGCTAAATCGCATAATCACAACTGTGCTTAAGATCTTATTTCTGTTTTTCTTTGCTTTACCCTAAATAAATGCATTAACTGTAAATGGCTATTAAATGAGGCAGTCACTAAACGAGGACTGCCTGCATTGCTTAAGACTTTGTGCCCCTGATTTATTGGGTTATCTTCTGTTAGTGGGCATATCCCTGGGAGTATGAAGGAATTGCCATGTGTTTCCTTATTAGCCCATTTAAGTGCTATTTTCCTTCCTTCCTTTCTTCCTTCCTTCCTTCCTTCCTTCCTTCCTTCCTTCCTTCCTTCATTCATTCATTCATTCATTCATTCATTCATTTGCATGTTTGATTGGTTGTTTGTTCATTCATTCATTCATTCAGCACCTGGCCTCTACAGAGGTCATGCAATCACTGATATACAGCCCTAATAAAATACATTATACATGCAAACACAGATACAACAGGCAAGATCAATTGCTAAATTAGGGTAAAACCATGATAAAAGTGCCATAGTATGGTGCCCCAGAATCCCAATAGCATAGATCAGTGATGGCAAACCAACTTTGACACTGACTGCAGAAAACGGAGCACGCATGCGCGCCACAACCCAGAAGAGGAGCTGTCCAGGGCACATGCACGCGCCAGAAAATGAACTTCTGGTTTACAGCACATGCATGTGCGGTGACCAGTTCGTCTTCCGATTACTGGCGCACATGCACGCATGACGATTAGCTGGCCAGTGCACATGCTCACGCCGGAAAACGGAAGACTAGCTCTTCCAGTTTCCAGCACTGCAACACGTATGAAGTCCAGCTGACCATTGCACGCACAGGAAACCTGGGAGAGGGAACAGATGATGCTGAGCCTGCCAGGCGACATGGCTCCACGTGCCACTTTGGCCACACGTGCCGTAGGTTCGCCATGATGGGCATAGATGTTCCTATTATAGCCATGTTATAGTTTGACGTTGACCGA
Organism: Natrix helvetica; assembly: GCF_964273705.1. Lineage (NCBI taxonomy): Eukaryota > Metazoa > Chordata > Lepidosauria > Squamata > Natricidae > Natrix > Natrix helvetica. The sequence continues at coordinate 160,085,156 of NC_138550.1, read as the reverse complement.
ACTGGATATTGTCTCTCTCACGGTCAAAAGCTACAGACACAGCAAGTAGGTTGCCACAATGCTTCTAAGAATTCATTGACAAAAGGTACTGGACCTCACATCCATATCCACTGACTAAACGTAGGAGGTTTCATCGGAAATAAAGACATTTTCTTCTGTGCAAAAAACAGGAGCGCAACACAATCAAGAGTGAACAAAAGAGCTAAGGAAGTCTGCCACTCGCGTCGCTTTTGTGAAGCAGAAGGCAACTTCGTCTCTGGCGCTCTCTTTCACAATCGCTCTGCTGGTTTTCTTTTTATTTTGGGGGGAGGGAAGTGAGGGAGAGGGGCGATTGGGAACAATTTGGAAAGCAAAAAGTTTTGCGAAAAGCCGAAATGTTCAATCTGGCCCCGGAGGAGCCCTGCTGCTATTAATCAGTACCTCACTCTCCTTCCAGAATCCTATTCTGTGAAGCTGTTATTCGCCCACTGCAAATCTTAACGATGCAACTTCCCACTTGTGTATTTCAGCTCACCTCCTACATCCCAGCATGAAATGCCATGGCCAGGAAGAAAGATGGCTACTTTCCATCAAAGTCTGAAGTGGGTTGGTAAGACTGCTTTAGAGGCATCGGGGAGCTCTCCGAAGCAATTACAGCCCAATTGCTTCAAATGTGTTAATCAGCGGAATCCTCAGGTGGTTCAACTGGACTTAAGCCCTCAAAGAAGGCTAATGAGATTTCTCCTGTGCATTGTTGTGGCCCAGTGGCCACTGGCCCCTCCAGCAGCCGAATCAGAGGAGGAGGTGGTGGCGTGAGAGTCAGGATCAGCATCAAAGCAACCTGAGAGCTCCGACAGGGAAGAGGGAATGGAGCTGGCAGAGAGAGAGAGAGAGAGGCCGTCTGTCAGTCCTCATATGGAGAGTCAACCTGCTCCAGGTCTGGAGATAGCTGATGAGGAAGAGGAGGAACAGCTGGGCCCAGCGCCTGACGCATGGATGAACAGAAGGCAGAGGAGAGGAGAGCAGTGGAAATATATGGGCTGATCCTTGGGAAGGAAGAGACACTGTTGTTAGCAAAGTCCCACCCTCGCTCTGGGGATAAAAGGCAGGGGGCGGAGAGGAATAGATGTGACAGACAACTACTCATCTCCCTGCTGGGCGGACTTGTTAGCTTGAGGAAAAAGAGAAACTTTTTGCCTGGGCTGCTGGTGCTCCTAATAATGGAATCACTGAGTTAACCTCAGAGGGTTTGTCGTATTTGGGGAGCTGGGTCAGAACTTGCATAATAGCTATGGATCCAGAGGCAAATGTCCCCTCAAAGGCAGGAATGTTTTTGATCTCTGGCAGTCAAAGATGCAATAATACTAATATTAATAATACTAATAATACTAATAACAACAACAACAACAACAACAACAACAACAACATCTATTAATCGAAGTAAAGAACAAAAATCTACTGAAGGCCCAACAGACGAAACAAGAATACAGAAAAGATGTGATAAAATCAAGAATGGAGAGTTGGCAGAACAAAGCATTGCATGGTCAATTTCTGGAAAAAATAAAAGATAAAGTGGACAGTGAAAAAACTTGGTTATGGTTAACAGCAGGTACGTTAAAGAAAGAAACAGAGTCACTAATCCTGGCTGCGCAAGAACAAGCTATCCGCACAAATGCCATTAAGGCCAAAATCGAAAAATCCTCTGATGATGCCAAATGCAGACTTTGCAAAGAGGCTGATGAAACTGTTGACCACATATTCAGCTGCTGTAAAATAATCACGCAGACTGACTATAAAATGCGGCACAATTCAGTGGCACAAATGATCCACTGGAATTTGTGCAAAAATTATAATATTAAAACAGCAACAAACTGGTGGGAACATAAGCCTGAAAAAGTCGTCGAGGGTCAGATGGTCAAGATCTTGTGGAATTTTCGCATACAAAGGGATAAAATACTGGCGCGTAATACACCAAACATCACAATGGTTGAGAAAAATAAGGTTACAATCATAGACATCGCAGTACCAGGTGATAGCAGGGTCGCCGAGAAGGAATATGAAAAAATCGTGAAATACCAGGACTTAAAAATCGAAATCCAACGATTATGGCACAAACCAGCAGTGGTAATTCCAGTGGTAATCGGCACACTGGGTGCTATTCCAAAAGCACTGGAATTATATTTAAAATAGTTAAAAATTGACAAAATCACCATCAGTCAAATGCAAAAGGCCGCACTGCTTGGATCCGCACACATATTACGAAAATACATTACGACGTCCTAGGTCCCTGGGTGGGGCCCGACTAGTAATCAATGCCAAATCCGGCGAAACAACTGGCCGCTGTGATACAATTCTGATAATAATAATAATAATAATAATAATAATAATAATAATAATAATAATAATAATAATAATAATAATAATGCATATCAACTCTAAATTTGGAGATGATAGGAGTATCATTCCATTCCATGATGATGGAGCTGGTTCTTCTGAGAGAACAAACTTTGTTCCTCTGTAAATTTCAGGTGGGAACTCAACAGGTTGAAATGTTATATACTTATTGATTTGATTTGCATTCTGCTTTTATTACTTCAGAAAGGACTCAAGGTGGAGAATGTACATACCGTTCTTCTTCCTCTTATTTTCCCCACAACACTTCTCTGAGGTGGGTTGGGCTGAAAGAGAATGACTGGCCCAAAGTCGCTCCACGGGTTTCGTGCCTAAGGCAGGACTAGAACTCTCTGTCTCCTGATAGTTGACTCAAAGTCACCCAGTCAGCTTTCATGCCTAATGTGGGACTAGAACTCTCAAATCTCCTGGGAACGAGCCCAAAGTCATCCAGCCAGTTTTAATGCCTAAGGTGGGATTAGAATTCACAGACTCCTAGTTTCTAGGCCAACACCTACCATATTTTTTGGAGTATAAAATGCACCTTTTTCCCCTCAAAAAAGTGGGTTGGAAAATCTGGGTGTGTTCTATACTGAATACAGCATTTTTGGCCTACTGAAACCCCGGCCCCTTTGCAAAATGGACGTGCAGAGGGTTTGGGAGGCTTGCAAAGTGCTCCTGAGGGCTGGGGAGGGCAAAGGAGAGCAAAAAATAAGCCCCTCCAGCCCCAGGAGCCTCCCAAAACTCTGTATGCCCCCCCCTTTTTTTTGCAAAAAACGAGGCGAACAGAGGGTTTGGGAGGCTTGCAGAGTGCAAAAACTTTTTTTAAAAAAAATTACTTCTTCAAAAGCATGGTGTCTTATACTCCGGGCGTCCTATACGCCAAAAAATATGGTACATCAACGGAAAATGACTGGCCCAAAGTCACCCCATGGCCTTCATGCCTAAGGCAGGACTAGAACTCTCTGTCTCCTGGTGACTGGCCCAAAGTCATCCAGCTGGTTTTAATGCCTAAGGTGGGATTGGAATTCGCAGACTCCTAGTTTGTAGGCCAATACCTACGTCAACTGAAAATGACTGGCCCAAAGTCACTCCACGGCTTTCATGCCTAAGGAAGGACTAGAAGTCTCTGTCTCCTGGTGACTGGCCCAAAGTCACCCAGTCAGTTTTCATGCCTAATGTGGGACTAGAACTCTCAAATCTCCTGGGGACTGGCCCAAAGTCATGCAGCCGGTTTTAATGCCTAAAGTGGGACTAGAATTCACAGACCCCTAGTTTCTAGGCCAACACCTGCATCAATTGAAAATGACTGGCCCAAAGTCACTCCACAGCTTTCGTGCCTAAGGCAAGACTAAAACTGTCTGTCTCCCGGTGACTGGCCCACAGTCATCTAGCCAGTTTTAATGCCTAAAGTGGGACTCACAGACTCCTAGTTTCTAGGCCAACTGAAAATTTAGACATAAGGACAGATAAAATTGGCAAATTGATGGATAAATAAATATACTATCCAAAGAGAACCATCATGTTGCAGGGAAGTATATTACGGAAAAGCGAATGTGAGGAACATACACTGGAGAAACGGATCTCATTGGGTGGGTTTCCTGGCAGAATCCTGGCCGAGACCTTCGTCCTTACAGGTCAGACTTTGTCTTATGCTATTGTTGCTTAACAATTGTTGGAGTCGGTTCTAAATATGAATCCCAAAAAGGGCAGTGGCGATGCAGCTCCTTTGAAGCTCTGCCATTCAGGGAAGTGAAGAATGAACAGCTCTCATCCAAACAATCTGTCACAGCCACCAAGCAGAAATAATTATGATACATCACAAAAATCGCACCCAAGTAGAAACACGGTATCCAAGCCAGAAACGTAAAGATTGTGGGGAGGGGTGGGGGAGATGTTCTACTTCGGTGTTTCTCAACCTTGGTTGCTTGAAGATGAGGTGAAGTGAAGGACCAGGGGAGACATGATAGCAGTGTTCCAATATTTGAGGGGCTGCCACAGAGAGGAAGGGGTCAAGCTATTTTGCAAGGCACCTGAAGGCCAGAGAAGGAATAATGGATGGAAACTGATCAAGGAGAGATTCAATCTGGAAATATGGAGAAATTTCTTGACAGCGAGAACAATCAACCATGGAACAGAAGTTGCCTTCAGAAGTTGTGGGAGCTTCATCACTGGAGGCTTTCAAGAAGAGATTGGACTGCCATTTGTCAGACATGGTATAGGGTCTGTGGTGGGATTCAGCCAGTTCCTACCACTTTGAGAGAACCGGTTGTTAACTTTCTGAGCAGTTTGGTGAACTGGTTGTTGGAAGAAATCATTAGGGCAGAGAACCGGTTGTTAAATTATTTGAATCCCACTACTGTGTAGGGTCTCCTGCTTGGGTGATGGGTTGGACTAGATGACCTACAAGGTCCCTTCTAATTCTGTTAATCTGTAGATGTGAGGACTTCAACTCCCAGAATTCCCCTCCATGAGGGGAGGGGAATTGATCTACTTCCTTTCTTTGATCTACTTCCTTTCTTCCCCTTTCTGGTTTTCAGTTATACACCAGAGGTGGGTTGCTATTGGTTCACACCAGTTCAGGCGAACCGGTAGAGGAAATTGGGACTGGGTCACCAAAATGGTAGGGACAGCAGGCTGGCCATGCCCCCCAAACTGGTTGCCTGGTGGCCCATGCCATTCCCGGCATTTTTTTTTTTTTTGTCATTTTATAATATTCTGTGCATGCGAAGAACAATTTACAGGCAACTGCGCATGCTCAAGCAACATGTGGCCCGCGCATGAAGCAAACCAGCAGTAATGCCGGCAGCAACACACCTGTTATACACACACACACACACACACACACACACACACACAGAGAGACACAGACTGAGAGACAAACACAGACTAAAGGCACGCAGCATTAGAAAGCATTATCCACTTTTTCCTCTCTTAGTCTCGAAGCACGAAACAAGAGGGTAAATTACGCTTAGCAAACTTTGTGTACAGAGTATCTGGGATTTAATCACTCCAAGTACATTCTCTGCATGCAATATTTAGCCTAATACAGGTGAAAACAATGGCTGCTTTCCTTTTGCTTCCTTCTGTTTGAAAACAATTGCTGAAAACTGTGGGCCAACAGAACAAACGCCTGAGCAGAGTACTGAATGGAAATCATCAGCTCAAGGAGGAGCACACATATTTTGCAGGGGAAAAAAGGATGTGTGTTTGCGTGTTTGAACGTGTGCTTTTAATTGTGTCTTAACTGGGTATGCCATCCAGAGTCACATGCCAGGGAGACGGGGTCAAGCTATTTTCCAAAGCAGCTGAAGGCCAGACAAGGAATAATGGATGGAAACCGATCAAGGAGGGATTCAACCTGGAAATAAGGAGAAATTTCCTGACAGAACAATCAACCCATGGAACAGAATGGACCTTGTAAGTCATCTAGTCCAAATCCCTTGCCCAAGCAGGAGACCCTACACCATTTCCGACAATTCGCAGTCCAGTCTCTTCTTGAAAGCTTCCAGTGATAAAGCTCTCACAACTTCCGAAGGCAACTTCTGTTCCATGGGTTGATTGTTCCAAGTTGCCTTCGGAAGTTGTGGGAGCTTCATCACTGGAAGCTTTCAAGAAGAGACTGGACTGCGAATTGTCGGAAACGGTGTAGGGTCTCCTGCTTGGGCAAGGGATTTGGACTAGATGACTTACAAGATCCCTTCCAACTCTGTTAATCTGTTAACAATTGTGATTTATTTAATAACCATGGCAAAATGGGTTGTAAAATTGGGCACAACTGACGTCACAAGCATTTGCTTCCTAACTGTAATTCAAGCCCCAATTGTGGCTGTAATTCAAGGATTACCCATGTTGTAAATCTTCTCTTTTTAGAGATCTATTCTAACCTCAAGGGATGAGGTGGCTCAGTGGCTAAGATGCTCAGCTTGGTCGGCAGTTCAGCGGTTCGAATCCCGAGCGCCGCGTAACAGAGTGAGCTCCCGTTACTTGTCCCAGCTTCTGCCAACCTAGCAGTTTGAAAGCATGTAAAATGCAAGTAGAAAAATAGGAACCACCTTTGGTGGGAAGGTAACAGCGTTCCGTGTGTCTTCGGCGTTTAGTCATGCCGGCCACATGACCACGGAGTCATCTCCGGACAGTGCTCGCTCTTCAGCTTTGAAACAGAGATGAGCACCACCCCCTAGAGTCGGGAACGACCAGCACATATGTGCGAGGGGAACCTTTACCTTTTATTTTAACCTCATGCAACAAAATCCCTGTTAGAGGCATAGAAAAATCCCTTTTGTCTGCCTTGAATCTTTCCCTCACCCTAATCTTAGCTTCATGTAATGATTCTTGGTTTTATGAGAAGAAAACATCTCTGTATATATTTTCTCCACAAACATTTCCAGAATTGGCATTTTACACATGTCTGTAAATTTTATAAACATCTATCATGTCTTCTTTTGTTGTTCATAACATCCAAAGTGATACATAGCTTTGCTTCTACCTCTATTTATAGCTCAGTCTATATTTATCCTATTGATTCAGTTCGAGAAATCAATCCAATTCTGTCCAGCCATCCAAACTGAATTATCCAACTGATTTGAACTGGTCCTCTGAACTGATTTCCTTAAAATAAAGTTCTCGCAGCTGCCTATGAATCAGAAATCTTTTGAAAACATTTTGTTCAACTCAACAACTGAAATTGATTTCTCGATTTGTCTCAGGGACTCGATCAAACCTCGTTCAAATTAGATATTTAAATCAAATAAATGTGCCCCTTCCCAAAATGTCTGTATTTTGATGGTATGATTGTTTTTTTATTATTTAAAAACTGCAATTAGGCTGCATCACCAGAAGTGTAATTTCCAAATTGGGGGTAAAATAATTTCAATCGATCAGATTCCGTGATCCAATCTTAAATAATGTTAAAAGGTAAAGGTTCCCCTCACACATATGTGCTAGTTGTTCCTGACTCTAGGAGGCAGTTCTCATCTCCATTTCAAACTCGAAGAGCCAGTGCTGTCCGAAGACGTCTCTGTGGTCATGTGACCAGCATGACTAAATGCCGAAGGCCCACGGAACGCTGTTACCTTCCCACCAAAGGTGGTTCCTATTTTTCTACTTGCATTTTTTTACATTTTTTCGAACTGCTAGGTTGGCAGAAGCTGGGACAAGTAATAGGAGCTCACTCCATTATGCGGTGCTAGGGATTTAAACCGCCAAACTGCCGACCTTTCTGATTGACAAGCTCAGTGTCTTAGCCACTGAGCCACCACGTACCTCCCATCTTAAATATTTTGTCCAAATTGGACACCATACTTTAAAAAAAAGATCCAGAGTATCTGGAAAAGACACAGAGAAAGCCAACTATGAAGGAGGCAATGTTCAACCAATAGTAAGAATGGTTCAATAGTAGTATCATTTCCCAGAGAGGTGATGGGTAGGTTCCATTTAGCTGTGCATCTTTAATTAGACTGCACCACATCTTGTGTGGATGCTGAATTTGGGTCCTTCTCCTAGACAGGAGATTTGTTTGTTTGACTTGTATGCCAATCTTCTCACCTAGAAGTTGCCAGCCAAGGTCTAAATAGCTCCTTCCAATTCTTCCTTCCCAAAAGCACAACAAAGAATGTTCTTTCTACTCAGGAAGCTCAAACCGCCCAAGGAGCTGCTGATACAGTTCTACAGAGGAATGATTGAGTCTGTCATCTCCACCTCCATAACGGTCTGGTTTGGTTCTGCAACCCAACAAGACAGACACAGACTTCAGAGGAGAATCAGAACTGCAGAAAAAACAATTTCTGCCAACTTGCCTTCCATTGAGGACCTGTATACTGCACGAGTCAAAAAGAGGGCAGTGAAAATATCTACAGACCCCTCACATCCTGGACATAAATTGTTTCAACTTCTACCCTCAAAAAATGAGGCTATAGAGCACAGCACACCAAAGCAACTAGACACCAGGACAGTTTTTCCCCATGCCATCATTCTGCTAAACAACAAATTCCCACAATACTGTCAAAACTATTACTATTATTCTTCTCATCTTTCCTATTACCTATATCCTTTTCTACTTATGACTATAACTTTGTTGCTTATATCTTTACGATTTATATTTTTTTTATTTAGTTTCCTGGTATGATTTATGTTGATTGCTTATTTCGTATCCTATGACTCTCACTAAGTGTACCTTATGATTTATGATGAATGTATTTTTATGATGACTATGATCATGATTTATCACTTATAGCTTTTATGTACAATGAGAGCTTATGCACCGAAGACAAATTCCTTGTGTGTCCAATCACACTTGGCCAATGAAGAATTCTATTCTATTCTGTTCGGTTCCATTCTGTTCTGTTCTATGATCAGCTCAGGAGAACAGGTTGGAAAGCTTCCTTCCTCTAAAGAAATGGGGCTCAGAGTTCAGAAGAGGAGGAGAAAGAGAGATCCTGCAGTAGAAGTGCAATTTCCTGATGGGGAGAACAATTACTCAATGGAATAGCTTGCCTCTCAAAATTCTATGTATTCCATCATTGGAGGTTTTTAAAACCAGATGGGTTAGACTAGAAGACCTCTGAGGTAGATTCCTTCCTCCCTTCCCCTCCTTCCTTCCTTCCTTCCTTCCTTCCTTCCCTCCCTCCTTCCTTCCTTTCCTCCTTTCCTTCCCCTCCTTCCCTCATTTACCTTCCTTCCTCCATCCTATCCCATCTCCCTCCCTCCCTCCTTCTCAAGCAATCTCTTCCCACCCCTCGTTAAAGGCAAAGACATGAGCATTAGGGATGATCCCTGTTTGCAGTGCTTCCTCTTTGCACAAACTAGAACCCTCCAGGTTCCATTTTTCTGCAGTAGGGAGCCGAATTTCGGCCAGCTGGTGTCTTCTTCCTTCTGCAGTGAGGAGGATCTGCAGCAGCTTCTCCCTGCATTAAGCACCTGTCCAAGCCTTCCCCTTGCTCTCTCTCTCTCTCAACCAGGCTGGGCTGTCTTTCTCTTTCACTGACCAACTAGAGAGGACAAGCAAGAAGAGATTTCTAGAGGCAGAGTTTGGTACTCTGTAATTAGAATCCCTAATAACTCCTACTTCCAATCCAATTCTCTCCAAAGCTACTCCCTCCCACTCCCTCCCTCCTTCCCTTCCTCACTTCTCTCTTCCCTTCCCTTCCCTTCCCTACTTCTCCCTTCCCTTCCGCATTTCTCTCTTCCCTTCCCTTCTCTCTTTCCTTTCCTTTCCTTTCCTTTCCTTCCCTCTTTCCTTCCCTTCTCTTCCCTTCCCCACTTCTCTCTTCCATTCCCTTCCCTTTTCCCTTACATTCCTTTCCTTCCCCACTTCGTCCCTTACCTTCGCTTCTCTCTTTCCTTTCTTTCCCTCTTCACTTCCCTTCCCCACTTCTCTATTCCCTTTCCTTTCCTTTCTTTCCCTCTTTCCTTCCCTTCTCTTCCCTTCCCCACTTCTCTCTTCCCTTCCCTTCCCTTTTCCCTTACTTTCCTTTCCTCCCCCACTTCGTCCCTTACCTTCACTTCTCTCTTTCCTTTCCTTCCCCACTTCTTTCTTCCCTTCCCTTCTCTCTTTCCTTCCCTTCTCTTCCCTTCCCTCTTCCCTTCCCTTCCTTGTGCCCTTGAGTCATCTTTGACTCCTGAAGACTGCCTGGGCTAGTCCCTAAAGCCTCTTGGAAAGATTTCAGAAGGGGCTTGTCATTGTTCTCTTCCTGGGGCTGAGAAAGAGGAACTGGTCCAAGGTTACACAGCTGGCTTGATGTCTCAGCTAGGACTAGAACTCAGAGTCTCCTGGTTTCTATCTTGATGCCTTAATCCAGTGTTTTCCAAACCTGGATAAATTATCCCAAACTGGGTAAAACTGCTTTTACCCAGTTTGGGGTACTTTAGAATGCATACCACATTCTAACCAGAGCTGTGGTAGCACAGTGGTTAGAATGCAGTCTTTTGGGCTAATTCTGCTGACTGGCATCAGTTCAATCCTGACAGGCTCAACTTTGATTTTCCATCCTTCCAAGATTGATAAAATGAGGACCCAGATTGTTGGGGGCAATATGCTGATTCTGTAAACCGCTTAGAGAGGGCTGTAAAGTGGTATATAAGTACAAGTGCTATTGCTATTTTCTTAGTGTAATGGATGGATGGATGGATGGATGGATGGATGGATGGATGGATGGATGGATGGATGGATGCATTCATGGATGGATGGCCTGCCCCAAACCAAGGAAGACCCACCATCTCTGGAAAATTGATATCATCCTCCTGTAAATAATCTTCTACTCACTCAGAATCGTCTTCACTATAATTTAAGGCTCAACTCCTGGTCCTCTAGGATGATTGAGGTCTTGTTTATCTTTCATGCCAGACCAACTTCAGGTACCAAACCAAAAAACATGGTCAAGTTTATTCAGGGCTTAAACATACCCAATTCGTCTCCCTCCCCTCCCCTCCCCCTGTATCTCTCTTCGCCTCTCACTCTCTATCTCCCTCTCCCCCTCTCTTGGTATATCTCTTCCCCTCTACCTCTCTATCTCTCCCCTCTTTCTCTCTCTCCGTATTTCTCCCCTTCACTCCTTCTCTATCTCCCCCTCTCCCCCTCTATCTCTCCTCCCCCTCCTCCTCTCTTGGTATATCTTTCCCCCTCTCCCTCTCTATCTCTCCCTCTCTCTGCATCTCCCCCCCTCTCTCCAGGGCGCCTCGTTTCCAAGCTGCTGGCCGCCCTGAGCTGAACCGATTCCAACTCGGATCGACTTTTTTTTTTTTTTAAATTCTCCTCCTGCCCACTAAAACTCCACAAACGCCCCTTCTGCAGCCTCCCCTCAAAAGCCAAGCGACCAAGTTTGCGCACCTGCGCGTTCGGCCTGGCGGGGGAGAACCTCCGAGACTGACTTTTTTGGCCAGCAAGCGGGGGGGGGGGCGTTTGATGGGCCAGGTGTGAACGGACTCCCGCGGGCAAGCCGCCGCTTCTTCGCTGGGGAGGGGAGCGTCGGGGAGAGGAGGGGAGGGGAGGGAGGGAGGGGGGAAGAGAAGGAGGCTGGTACTTCTTTAAGTGGGCGCCCAGGGGAGCCGAGCCGAGAGCCTGACGTCAGCGGGCCATCAGCTGACCGCGCTGGGTTCTGCCCTTCCCAAGCGAAGAGGCGGCTGGGCGAGAAGAAGCCCGGCCGAATCGTCCCTTCGCCGGCTCGGATTTCCACCGACCGTTCCGGGCTGCAGGGAATCGAAGTAAAGCAGCCGAGCTCGGCCAGCAGACGGCGGTCCGGGGACGGAGCGGCCAGCCCGGAGCGCGCAGCAACTTTGCCGAGAGCCGGGGGGGGGTCGGTTCTGCAAAGTCCTGCCCCCGGGAGAGGCAAGTGTTTCGGAGACGAATCTGCCTCGGTTCGGGGGGCCCGTCCCGACGTTCGCTCGGTCCCGTCCGGGATCTTCCTCGGCTTCACCCCCCCCCCCTCCGCAGCCCGGCGTCTTGAGGGAGGCTGGCGCGGCGGCTGTGGCGCGTGACGGGGGGGAGCCGGCTGGTCCACCCGCGGCGTGGGAGCGCCAAGAGGACGGAGGGCGGCGGGTTGCAGGAGCCGGTGATGCATCCCGCCGTCTCTCCGGCTGCGGAGAAAACGGCCGAGTAACCCCGGAGCGGATCCATCCAACAACCCCCGCCCCCTTCGGCTCCGACTCTGCATTTGGATACAGTCGCCGAGCTGGAAGGGACCCTGGAGGTCATCTAGTCCAACCCCCTGCTCGCGCAGGAGACCTGTCGCAGGGATTCGAACCGCCGACCGTTCTGATCGACAAGCTCAGCCCTCTTAGCCACTGAGCCACCCAGCCGACCACCGACACACACGCTCGCCCCTCCCCCCCCCCCGCCTCGGGGGAGGCCATGCCTCGCTTCAAGATCTCCCGCAAGAAAAGGAAAAGTCCTCGCTTCCTGCCCGTCGGGGACCGCTGCAGCTTTGGGGGGCCATCGCGGCAGGGCGGTCGGACGGACACCCGTCCAGAGGTGACGCTCCGGGGCCGAGAGAATCCAGCCTGGGGCCGCCTGCCTTGAAGCTGCTCGCCCGCTTCCCGGTCCGTGGCTGGAAGACGAGACGAGACGAGCCTCCGCGACCCTCGTTCTTGGGGCTCCCTGCCTTGACCGCGGCCGTTGGCTTTCCCTCCGTCGGGGCCCCCGCCGCCGCTCGTCCAGTCCTCCCCCTCCCTCCATCCTTTCTCCTTGCTGCACCGATGTCGCCGTTTTCAGCAGCCGCTTGGAGAACGACCGAGGTCCCCGCAGTTACGGCCGCCTCCAGCCTTCCCAACCTCACCTGGATAGAGTCGGGGGTCGCCGCTGGTTTTTCCTGCTCGCCTGTCTCCTAAGCCCGTAACTACTACTTCCAGCCCTGGAGGAGTCGCATGCGCTCCTTTATCACCCTTAATCTTCCCGGCGTGTGCTTATCAAACTACTCTATGGGATTGCTCTTTTCTTCCAGTGGCTTGAATTCCGTCTAAGGCTGGAAGGAAACTTCAGGAAGTTAAAAGGATGGGAAATCCTCCTGCCTGAAACTTGGAAGGCTGCCAAGAAAAGAAAAAAAAACCTAAAACGGGGTGGCTGAGAATGTAGGATGGGAGCTTCCAAACTGTTCTCTTTGGGGATCTCCCCCTCCCCACCAACCCAAAAGTGCCCAGGTGTTTGTGGCCTTCACTGACTTTGGGTGTTGGCTCCATGGAAGCTACCAGCCAGGACTTGGACATCTGTGGCTTCGGTTCCACTTAACCAGACTTCCCACCGACCTCCCTGCCCTACTCTTCGTCCTGCCCAGCTGACCCTGGAAGCCGAAGGGGATGCAACTGGCGAAGCCCCAGCTTGCTGCCAAGGTATATCCAGTGCCAACAAAGGCATGGGGAGGACTCTGTCTTCTGCCACCGCTGACTGACCTTTGATCCCCCTGCCAAGGAGGTGGGGGGGGGGTGAAAAAAAAGCCAGCCGCCTTTCCATGTGACACGGGACCTCCCTCCTCCTGCTCCAACCTCTCACCCACGATGGAGCTGTCCGAGGTCCGTTGCTTGAGCGACAGCGACGAGTTGTACACCATCAACCAGACGCCTCCTAGCGGCAGTGCCCGCTCCCAACGCCTGCTGTGGCAGACTGCCGTGCGCCACATCACGGAGCAGCGTTTCATTCAAGAACACTGCAGTGGCAAAGCCCTCGGCCCCGAGGAGCCCTGCTGCCCCAACCACAGCCACCCTTCCCGGCGCCAGTCAGCGGGCAAGAGCCTCAGTGGCCACAACAACGGGGGCACCAAAGTCTTCCCTGAGCGCAGCAGCAGCAGTGGCGATCTGGGCTTCCTGCACCTGGATTGTGCTCCCAGCAACTCCGATTTCTTCCTGAACTGGGGCTACACATACCGGGGTGTGATCTTCCCCACGTTACGCAACTCCTTCAAGTCCCGGGACTTGGAGCGCCTCTACCAGCGCTACTTCCTGGGCCAGAGGCGGAAGTCAGAAGTGGTGGTGAACATCTTGGATGTGCTCACCAAACTGACCCTCCTGTTGCTCCACCTGACTTTGGCCTCGGCCCCCATGGACCCCCTCAAGGGCATTCTGCTGGGCTTTTTCACGGGCATCGAAGTGGTCATCTGTGCCTTAGTGGTGGTCAGAAAGGACACGACCTCTTACACCTACCTGCAGTACAGCGGTGTGGTCACCTGGGTGGCCATGGCCACCCAAATCTTGGCTGCGGGCTTGGGTTGTGGCCTCCTTGGCGATGGCATTGGCTATGTGCTCTTCACTCTCTTTGCTACCTACAGCATGCTCCCTCTGCCCCTCACCTGGGCTATTTTGGCCGGCTTGGTTACCTCCCTCCTACAGCTCCTTATGCAGACCTTCATCCCTAGACAGGTGGTGATCTCCATCAACCAGGTATTTCTTGTGGGTTCCTTCTACTTCTTCTTCTTCTCCCCTTCCCCCAGTTGGGCAAGTCGGTTCACCTCTTACTCAGGGTTAGTTGGGAGCGGTAGCAGATCCTTGCTAGGGCAAACCTAACCAGGACGCCCTCTGGCATCTCCTGCCTAAGATGTGTAGGATTCTGAGATCTTGGTCTGAAGTTATGGTAGGGAGAGGAAGAGGTTCTTCTGCAAAGCACAACAGGAAGGCTCATTCCTTTGTGATACGGATGGCGACTCCTGAAAGCAGTGTTCTTTACAAAAGCAACTGTGGTTGGTAGCACTGGTTAATCAGATGGACTTTTTAGAATAGTGTCCTTCCCAAATCTCATTTTTTCTAAGTCGATCCTTCCCAGCTATCATGGGAGTTGAAGTCCAGCACCCACAGGGAGCATCGGAATGGAGGACAAAGCCACAAAATATATCGGCGTCCCATTCTTCTTTAATGGGCAGCCAAGAAAATGTACACAAGGTCATCCCAAGTTGGGCTTCCTGTTTCTGGGCTGCCAGATCATTGCGGAGAAATATCCTATACAGATTCCCAGCTGAGCACATTATTCCCACACCACAAATGCAGCTGCTTTAATCTGGATGCCCAGATGCAGTGGGTCTCTGAGTCAACCCCATACCTTCCCCCCTCAAAATAGTCTTCAATGCCACCAAGGCCAGGAGGGGATCTGTTCATCACATCGGAGGGTCTACGGATCCAGACTTTTAGAAAAGGAGGGAGGTTGTTTTGATGTCCCCGGATAATGTCACGTAAGAGAACTCTCCTCTGAGTTCTCATTCAATGCTGCATTTGGTCCCTGTAGTATTTGATCAATTATTCAGCAGAGTTCATCAAGTGGAAGAAGAGCTGTTTTGAGAGCAGCTTTATATATACTCTACTTGTCGTGTGTGTGTGTGTGTGTGTGTGTGTGTGTGTGTGTGTACAAGCTGAGTATATATATAAGACAAGCAGAGTAGACTTTTGCATGAAAAATAAAGTCATTCTCGTTCAATTTACAGGAACTTTCCCCAGGCGCTGTGGTGTGTTTGTCGGTTCCCTTCTCACTGGCTTGTACTTCAACACCCATGTTGTTTTGCTGGGGCTGAGATTAGGCGTGATATGGGCTTGAACACATTTAGAATGTCCCAGGCTGGGACAAGTTGGGATATAGGATTTCAGCCTTCCTAACCCTCTTCTTATACTACCCAATTTTTGTTGCCTGACTGCTGTGTTTTGTTAGCTGGGATCACTGGCCATTTATTATCATTATTACTATTTGGAGTGAGATGTTGTGCAAGTACAAACGTGTGCATATTTACCGGTCGCCCGTAGGACTTTCCCATCTGTATCCCAGCTGTTTAGTTCCGATGTTTATCAAATGACAGCTTGAATGTGGTCAGGTGGCCAGAGCCATCTGCTAAATCTGTGGCTGAGGCCTCCGGGATGGTATCAATTCTCATCTGTCCGTTAAATCAGGCTAGTTAAATTCAGTGTTGTTCTCTTGTTGTTCAGGTTCTGAAACCCTATTTAATATGAATGAAATAGAGCAGTTTGGCTGATGGTCTGATTCTCAGTTGTGACTAACTTAGGGGAAATAGGAAGAGTATAATTCAGCCATTTATTTGGTCAATTGGTAATCCAGGGTTAAATTACGCTGAGTCTTTGTGGTTTGGTTTCTTGAAACTGAAAAAGAAAGGACTGGGAACTCAAAGAATACAACTATTAAAAAATTGACTTCCAGAAGGCATGGTTAATTTGTTTATTGATTTAGCTGTTTATTTTATGCAGGTGCTTATTCCAGGAAAGAAAGAATACTCAGGTTGAAAACTTCCCACAGATTATCGTCTTGGGACAGATTGAAATATAATTTGCTGCAACAATATCAGGTCCAACTGTGAGAAAGTTCTAAACCAGTTTAGAAATTGTTTTGGCCAGGAGGTTTAAAGGTCGGCCTGACACACACATTAATGGCATCCAGACAAAATCTTTCAATGGATCAGTAAATGATCTAACAGGTGCATTTTATAAGGAAGGGGAAAGCTATCGTTTCAGATTTATTTCCTCTTCCAAAACAATTCCTTCCCGAAAAGAAGTTCGCCCAGGCAGACGAGAGCAGGAGGAAAACAGAATGTTCTGGAAAAGAACAGAATATTCTGCCCTTGAAACTGTTAGATTTACACACCCCTATTGAATAACAGAGTAAGCTGGGTTAGTTTAAAATTGGATCTTTTATTTTATTGTGGTTTAATAAGTTACGTAAGTCCACTTGACCTACTTAATGTATGGCTCAACATGAATTACAAACCCAGAAGAAGAGATGAATTTTAGCAACTCAGCTTAGCAGGTCGTTAAACACAGTCCTAGTATATTTAATGGTGAGGTGGTAAGAATTCCTTACGTGTATAAACTTTGTGGCTTGAGAAATACACTGGATTCTTTTAGGAGTAAGTGAGGCTCCCAACTTTTTCAGCTGACGCATTAACCACCTAGAACAGTGATGGCCAGCCGTTTTCTCCTTGCGTGCTGAAATCGTGACCACGCAGCAGCGCATGTGTCCACACCCATAATGCAATGCGCCCTGCCCCCTGGGCATGCATGCGACACCGATGTTCCTCCCGCGCATACACACCTCGGCACCCCATTTGGGGCCTAGCAGGCCTCCTGAGACCAAAAATGGGGAGAGCTTGCGTGCATTTTGCCTTGAGACAAATTTAGGCGGCTTACTGTGGGAGAGGGAGAGGTGGAACCTGGGGGCGGAATTCAAAAAAGGATCAGCTTAAAATCCCTATGTAGTCCTTTTTAAGTCCGTTTTAATATTAATATTAAATTTTAGCATTAATATTATTTTGTTTTCTTGTGTTGCTTTCATTTGGTTGTAAGCGTAGGAGAGTGGCGATATCTGGGGGGCGGAGTTAAAAGAGAGATATGCCTGGAATCTCTACATAGGCACAAGTGGACTTAGTTTCATGCTGCCTAGGGATTCTAGGCTGCTCCCTCTTTTAGCTGCATCCCTGGGGTGAAATGCTACCGGTTAGCCCTAGCTGGTAATAAAAAAATGCTACTGGTTCGGGCGAACCGGTATTTCCGATGATCAGCTGTGACGCGTGATTTATATTAGCTAGAAAACAGGATTTCCTGCTTTCTAGATAAGCTAAATCGCATGGCATGGGGGATTCCTCCCCCCTCCTTCGCTGTTCTACTTATATTTGCAGGCATGCTTGGTAGCAGGCTCCGCCCACCTGCCCGGACGCCACCGCATCTGTTTTTTACACTCTGCACATGTGCGGAACCTCAAAACTAAGCCTTTAGCTGAAGTCTTCAATTAGTCTCATCAGTGAGTGACATCCAGTATTACATGGTGGGCACGTGCTGGCTTTGGTAAGGCCTCACACCCTCTGGACCAAATTTTGGAGATATTGAAAGACAACTGTGGAGAGATGGGGGGAGACACAGAGACAGACAGAAAGACAGAGACAGAAAGAGAGAGAGAGAGAGAGAGACAGAGACAGAAAGAAAGAAAGACAGAGAAACAGAAAGAGACACACACAGAGAGAGATACAGACAGACAGAGAGGGGGAGTCACAGAGACAGACAGAAAGACAGAGACAGGGAGACAGACAGACAGACAGAAAGAAAGAAAGACAGAGAAACAGAGAGAGAGACACACAGAGAGAGATACAGACAGATAGAGAGGGAGAGACACAAACAGACAGAAAGACAGAGACAGAAAGAAAGAAAGAAAGAAAGAAAGAAAGAAAGAAAGAAAGAAAGAAAGAAAGAAAGAAAGACAGAGAAAAAGACAGAGAAAAAGACAGAGAGAGAGAGACAGACAGAAAGAAAGACAGAGAGACAGACAGACAGACAGACAGACAGACAGACAGACAGACAGACAGAGATCTGTGTGACAACTCTTGTCAATAGGAGAGATTAATCCAGTCCAAATAAGCTGCAAGGGAAGATCTTTAAGAACAGGGGTCTCCAACCTTGGCAACTTTAAGACCTGTGCACTTCAACAGGTCCTTGAGGTCCACAGGTCTTAAAGTCACCAAGGTTGGAGACCCCTGTTTTAGAAAGTACCTTCTAAGACTGCATGATGTGTTATGCCCTCCCTGTCATGTCTCCCTCATTTTTTTCTCTTCCCCTGTCCGAGCTTTTTCAAAAGGCTCTCTAAAACTGGCTTAAAGTCCTGAAACATTTTAATCTTCCTAGTTTATTGCAGCCACATTGTGTCTTGAGCCCAGGGAACGTACAGCTCTCAGTCATTTTGCTTGTTGGTTGAATGAGTTTTATCTCTGTTCTGTTCCGCTGCTGGGTTTTCAGAGCGATACTGTGATCGGATTGTGATTTGACTAGATTTCTGTATATATATATATATATATATATATATATATGGGAAACTTGGGGATGGGATGGGAAATAAGTGGCAAACAGAAATCAGTCATCTGTATCAGGAATTGGCTACGAAACCTATGGTTGTGGCCCCTCAGCAGAGTTCGCAGCAGATTCGGAGAGTGAGGAGGTTGGGGAGGAACATGGGCCAGTCCTGGAGTCTGGGGAAGGCTCTGATGAGGGCTCTGTGTCGGGGGCAGAGAGGGGGCCAGGGCTGTCTGACAGTTATCACCTGCCTTCAGAGTCAGGCATCAGTGGGACAGAAGAACAGCTGGAACCTGTTCCCAGTAAGGCCACAGGTGGACGATGAATGGCCCCTCTCAGAGGAAATAAAAGAGGAGTGAAAGGGGAGTGGAGTTTGCAGGAGACAATTAGTTCGCTTAATTGGTTTGTGACTCTCTGAGACTCCTTGCCAAGTTTTGCAGATATCGGCCTGTCAGCTCTCCAAGCCAGATAAGGTCTGTGACTGTAAATCCTCCCTCGAAACACTTTGCTGGATGTGAATGAGCAGAATTCACAGCAAATTAATAAAGGTTTTTTTTTGCCAGGACAAGGAGTTTGTTTCATGCTCTTGGGAAGCCTCGGTTAGAACACCTATTTTCAGGTTGGAGACAAAGAACATTCCTATTTGCAAACACTGCATATGCCAGGTTTCCCTTAAAGTAGGTAACCAGTTTTGTAGAAATGCATGCATTTTTGTCATTGAAAGCTAAAGGAAATAAAAAAAATATCTGGCAGAATTAGAAGACCATGCAACGTCCATTTCCTTCTTGGCAGGGATGGCATTCTTTAGGGCAAGCCTGGGAAACTTGAAGAGGGAAAGAGACCGAATTAAGGAATTAAAAATCTTTGTGGGCTGCAGGTTAAGACTTGGCACATCTGTCACCTGTTTGGTGGGTAGCAGAATGGGGACAGGAGTGAAGATATGGGTGGTGGCAATGAGGCCTAGAAGTCTTTTGGGGGATGGCAGTGGTGTCAGTGAATTGATTGACTTCCTGCATAGGTTATGCAAGGTTGCTTGGTGGGACATGTATTGGACAGACCAGATTGAGTCCAACAACGAATTCTTCAACAATTTCATGGATGATGAAAGGAAAGCCTCTTCTAGGATGAGCAACTAAGATGATCAAAGGCCTGGAGACTAAAGCAGATGAAGAACAGTTGAAAGATTTGGGCTTGGCTAGTCTGGAGCAAAAAAGGACTTTGGGGGAGGGGGGGGCAGACATGATAGCCATATTCCCATATTTGAGGGGCTGCCACAAAGACAAGGAGGTCAATTTATTTTCCAAAGAGGGCAGGACAAGAAAAATGGTTGGAAACTAATCAAAGAGAGAAGCAACTGGAATTAAGGAGACACTTCTTAGGACAATTAACCAGTGGAACAGCTTGCTTTCAAAATTTGTGGGCGCTTCATCACTGGAGGTTTTTAAGAAGAAGCCAGTTCTCTGAAATTTTATAGACTAAAGTCTCCTGCTGAAGCAGGGGCTGGACTAGAAAACCTCCAAAGTCGCTTTCTCCTCTTATATTTCTAATATTCCTATTCTATTCTATTCTATTCTATTCTATTCTATTCTAGAGGTGGTATTCAGCCAGTTCGGACAATTCATTCAAACCGGTAGTGGAAATCACGGGTGGGGACGTCCACCCGCCCTAGTACTCTTATTTTATTCTGTTCTGTTCTGTTCTCCATCCCATCCCGTCCCGTCCCGTCCCATGTGGATGTCATCAGTGTGTCTAGGTTACGAAAGGATGAAAAGATGAAAAGGCTCAATTAATCAATGAAGATCTACGGATATTCTCAATCATCCAGGTCATAGTTTCCCCAAAGTTGTTTTTCCCAAAGGCAACTGCACTTTCTTGGGGTGTTTTTTTTTTTCTCCTCGTTGAAAATGTTTTGCTTCTCATCCAAGACGCTGAACTGAAGAATGGACGATGAAGTGAAACATTTTCAAAGGAAAAGAAGAATCAAGTTCGTCCAGTTGCCTTTGGGAAAAAGCACCTTTGAGTTCACCAACGACGCCCCTCTTTTTCTGGTTACTGCTTCAACATCCTCTTCCTTGTGATGTATGAGCAATCCACATCTATCTTCCCTTGTGGTCCATAAAGGTGGTCAGTTGTGGTCAGGTGTCAAATGACCAGTCACAAGAGTGGATAAATTAAAGAGGATACATCAGGCTTCCTCAATCTGGTGCTTTGAAAGGTGTGTTGGAGCCCAAAGGCTGCATTGCCATTTTTTATGCGCTGCAGTGATTAGAGGGAATTTTGTCACTTTGATATACTTCCATTCTGGAATTGTCGTGGAACGATTATCCATCTGCCTAACCTTGGTCTACTAAAGAGTAGCTGGGCTCATCAACATGCTGGCCTGGATTGAAGTTTGAATTAGGAAATTGCATTCAACATATTACGTGAGCCTAACCATTACAGTAAACTAGCCATCATATGTAGCAAAGAATTGTTGTTGTTGTTGTTGTTGTTAAAAGGTCTTCCCAGCTTTTTTGCCTGGCTTTCTTATGCTAGAAATATTATAAATAGATTTTCTCCCTTATAATGGAGAATCACACACATCTGTTCCTGTGTGTGTCTGTTTTGACACACACAGACCTGGCAGCAGAGTTGGACAGTGAGGAGGTTAGGGAGGAACAGGGACCAGTCCTGGGGGTTGAGGAACGCTCAGACGAGGGCTCTGAGTTGGAGGCGGAGAGGGAGTTAAACAGCAGTGAGGCAGAAGAACAGCTGGAGCCTGTTCCCAGTATGCGCATGCACAGAGCGGCCAGAAGACAAGAACAACTAAGAAAGCAGGGTCGACTTGAAAGTAAAGCCACACCTTGGAGGTGATTGGCCCCTCCCATAGGAAACAAAAGAGGAACAAACGGGGAGTGGGTTTTTGCAGGAAACAATTCATTCATTTTAGTCTGGACAGGTCTGTTTGGGATTAGAAAAGACTCTGCGCTACGTTTTGCTTTGCCCTGTGTTTGGAAACTAGTCATCTGGTAGCGCTCTAAATGAGATGAGGTGCGTGTGGATAAACATTCCTCTGAAAGACTGTTTGCTAAAGCCTTGCTGACTGTGAATGAAAGGAATCCTCAGTTGTGTAAATAAAAGAGGTTTTGTCGGGACCAAGATTTTGCTTCTTGCTTTCTGAGGAAGCCAGGGTCAGTACAGGGTCTGTATTTCATGGAGTAGATCTAATTGTATGGTTCCTAGGAGTCAAAAATGACGATGTCTATATACATGCCTATAAACGCACGCACGCACACACACACACACACGACACAAACCGTACAAGTTAATATATAAACTATTCCAAAGAGACTGTCAGTTCAGGCTACAAAGCGGTGCCCTAATGTACTACCAACATTGTAGGACTAGGACAGGGGTGTCCAAACTTGGGAACTTTAAGACTTGTGGACTTCAACTCCCAGAATTCCCCAGCCAGCATGGCTGGCTGGGGAATTCTGGGAGTTGAAGTCCACAAGTCTTAAAGTTCCCAAGTTTGGACACCCCTGGACTAGGACTAGAAGACAGCGATATTGACCAATGTAGGAGCCGTGGTGGTCCTGTGGTTAGAATGCAGTATTGCAGGCTAACTTTGCATCCCACAGCCTGGAGTTTGATCCTGGCCGGCTCAAAGTTGACTCAACTTTCTATCCTTCCAAGGTGGGTCAAATGAGGACCCAGATCGTTGGGGAGAATACGCTGACAATATAAACCACCCAGAGAATATTGTAAAGCGCTATGGAGTGGTATATAAATTGCTATGGCCACTGGTGCCAAGTGATGGTTACATCCGGTAGAAGGAATATGAAAAGCAAGAGAAGTACCAGGGCCTGAAGGGGGAATTAAAGATGGTGTGGAAAATAAAGGCCAACATGATCCCAGTGGTGGTAGGAAAACTAGAGGGCTGTGACCTCTAGGGTGGAAACTAATCAAGGAGAGAAGCAACTTAGAACTAAGGAGAAATTTCCTGACAGTGAGAACAATTAATCAGTGCAACAACTTGCCTCCAGTGCTTGTGAATGCCCCAACACTGGACATTTTTAAGAAGAGATTGGATAAGCATTTGTCTGAAGATAAATGCTTATCCAATCTCCATTCTCTTTCCTTCTTCCCTTCACTCTATTCTATTCCTATTCCTATTCCTATTCCTATTCTATTCTATTCTATTCTATTCTATTCTATTCTATTCCATTCCATTCCATTCCATTCCATTCTACTCTACTTCCATATTCTATTCTATTCATTCTATTCATTCTATTCCTATTCTATTCCATTCCATTCACTCTACTTCCATATTCTATTCTATTCTATTCTATTCTATTCTATTCTATTCTATTCTATTCTATTCCATTCTGAAGAGCTTCAAGCCAATCTACACATTTTTTAATAGAACAGCTTTGGATTTTTTTTCATGGGTGGGAGAGTGGCTCTAGCAGATTCCAGGAATGATGTCAGAACTCTCTCTGTCCAGACAAATACAGTGCTAGAACAGCTAAGATACTGTGCCGAACCCTCAAAGTCCCAGGCCCCGCGATTGAGGAAGGTACAGACCACCCAGAAGGGTGAGAAGGGAAAATTTTTAAACATCTCAAGGTGATTTTAGATTCCTGGTGACCAGTATACTGTATATCTTGTTAATTGCAAGATTGGTCGATGGAGCAAGAGATTTCAGCTTGAGCATCCTCTCCTGAGAGTTTCCACGAGGCTGTATTTTCAGGCTACAGCCTTGTCGCTCAAAGTCGTCATCTCTTTGGAATCGTTCATAGATTGACTTGTATGGTTTGCATCCTAACTTTCTGCCCATCTGTCAGAGCCATGGGGGGGGGAGAGGAACCCGACTTAAGTTGTTGTCCAAAGCATCTGGATCGCCCTACAATGAATTAGACTCAGCAACCGATTGGAAGCCAGCGCAGATGGTGCAGGCCGCACAACTGCAGAGTGATATTTGCCAGGGGGCCTGCCCATATTAATCAATGTCCACTCTCAACCAGTTAAATTTTACAAATGATCATCCGAGGCCGTCTCGCACGGAGCAGATTTTGCAATAAATCTCACTGAGATGTCTCCAGATCAAGAGTGATGAATTCAGAGTGAGCGCCGACTTCTTGGTTACCACATGGGTAACTAAGCTCCAGCAATTTTCGATCTCCGAAGACTGAATGGAACAAGGAAGCTTCTGTTTGGCAAAGGGGAAGGAAAGACCGTTTGAGGAAGATACAGGAAAATATCATGTTAAGGTTAAGAGTCTGGGCTTGTCGGCTGGAAAGCCGGCAGCCCAGGTTCGAGACCCGAGTGCCATGCGATGGGGTGAGCTCCCATCCTCACCTCAGCTCCTGCCAACAACCTGGCAATTCGAAAGCATGCAAATGTGGGTAGATAAATAGGTACCACTTTGGTGGGAAGGTAACAGTGCTCCATGACATCATGCTGGCTGCATGACTGTGGAAATGTCTTCGGACAGTGCTGGCTCAATGGCCTTGAGACAGAGATTAGCAACATCCCATCTTTCTGTCTGTCTGTCTGTCTGTCTGTCTTTCTTTCTTTCTTTCTTTCTTCCTTCCTTTCTTTCTTTCTTTATCTATCTATCATCTATCTATCTATCTATCTATCTATCTATCTATCTATCTATCTGCATCTATATCTATCTATGTATGTGTCTGTCTGTCTCTGTCTCTGTCTCTGTCTCTGTCTCTGTCTCTGTCTCTCTCTCTCTCTCTCTCTCACACACACACACACACACACTCATTTGAATCTGCAGGGAGATTTCCATGAGTTGAGGTCTTTATCTGTTTGGAGTAAAATCTCTTCCACTAATGGAGACCAATGAATAGTTTCCTTTTCTTTCTTTCTTTTTTGCCAATTCCTTCTTGGAAGTCCAGAGCCTTCCTCAGACAGCTCTAAAGGAGGAGAAGGAAGGCAAATATAACAGGGGGGAAATGTCTATTTGGCCTCCAGAAAACCCCTTCACCATTTTAAGGAATATCATGAATACTAATCTGAAATATACTATTTCTATTTATTTAACATAGGGCACAGCTGACCCCAAGAGATACGCAATTGGCCTAAATTTAGATGACACTAATCATGGATAGTATGATTAATGTTCACTGCAGCTGTATCTGGGAAATAGCTCCTTACCTGCACAAAGATGTCATAGAATACAAGATATTATGAGTTCACAGAGCCACATTTATCCATCCTCTCTCTCATATCCAAACTGAAGAACACCATAAATACTATTAATATTCTTCAGCTCACCCACCCCTATGAAATTTTGTCACTGGTGCTGCTACACTTGGTGCAGCAACTGAGGTCACCCTAAGTCTTCACGTCAATGTTGATTCTGCAAAATGATTGTGTGTTTGTCTGTGTGTTTCTCTTGTGTGTAGTTTTCTGGGCAGCAATAGAAGAAGTGATTTGTTTGTCCTTCAGCAGGAGACTTTCCAATCTCTTCCTCTAGCCTACAGGTTCTGGGACTTCCAAGTAGGCACCTATCCAAATAGGTCTCCTTCTTAGCTTCCAAAGACAGAGGAAGTCAGTGAGATGCTGCCACTTGCTAAGTCCTGAAAATAAATTCTTTTTTTTTTTTTTTCAAAAAGTTTTATTGGTTTTTTTAAAAACATTTATGTGGAAAAGGGGTAGGTGGAATTACAAATTTTGGCAGTTGCAAATGTGGCAGACGCCCCCTCCCTCCAAACTCCTAGGTTACATCAAAATATCAAATCTTAATACATAATCATAAAAAGTCAGCATCTTAATTCTAGAAAAAATAATTTTCAATCAATTTATATAATTATAATATATAGTCTAGTTATAAATTCATATTTACTTTCGGTCTGTTTATAACATTGTGATTTCCTTATTTATTTTTGTGATCTGAGTTTTCTTGGTGTTGCCCCTTCACCCCCCGCTGGCAGAGCTCCGGCCCCTCCCGTGTCCTGTATGACCGTTGTAGTATCTTCTGTTTTTTCTAGGTTGGCTTTGTTTTTTTCCATAAAGGCCTGTGCCTCTATGGGTGTATTAATTCTGATTCTTGTCTCCTCCCAGAATATTAGCATACCTTCAGGCATCAACCATCTAAACCACACCCCCTTCTGGTATAATTTATTCGCCAATTGCGAATAATTTTTCCTTTTTTCCCTAATTTTTTTGGGAATCTGCTTTAGAATGGTTATCTCCCTATCACAGTATGTCAATGTTTGCCCCCTTTGCACACCCAGTATTTCATCTCTTGTGGTTTTCCTAAGAAATTTAATGTGAACCTCTCTGGGTACATTATGTGTTCTGGCATATGCTGAATTCACTCTATAAGCTAGGTCTATCTCCCAATCCATCTGTTGTTTATCTTTGTGTATGTATTCAGCTAAAATATTAGTCATAATGTCCCTTATGTTTTCCCCATCTGCTTCTATTACATTTTGAAATCTAAGGTAAAAGGACATTCTCTCAAACTCTATTTTCATTTGTTGGATGTCAAGTTCTTTGTTCCCCTTCTGTAAAGCCTCTACCCCCCCCCCTCGCCTCCGCCACCCCACCCTCCACAAGGTCCAGTCTCTGTGAGTTCTTAGAAATTTGGGCTTGGTTCTGTTTAATTTCATCTTTCATTTCCCTTAACTGTTTCTTAATTTCCTCCTGGCCCTGTAGAATTTGTTGAAGCATTTGTTGAAAGTCTATCTCTGTGGTCTTGGGTTGCATCAGTTCTGTTATCTTTGACTGTGTAGCTGGGCTAGACGTTGCAGACGTTGGGGCAGAAGTAGCAAATCCAGGCTTTCCAGGAGGTGGTCTTTTTGGAGGCATGGTTTTTAAAGCAATGAAGTCTGTCAAAATAGAGACTGGGCAGCTGGAGAAGTAGAGCAGGCAGGCGAATCCAGAAGGCAGAGGATCCAAACAGATGGGGATTTCTTTAGTCAGTCTAGCAGTAGATGAAAGTTTTTTCCCCAAAGAGTTCAAAGAAGAACAATCCACAAAAGATTCCTCTGGGTGGTTCGGAGACAAAGACCGGAAGCCTGAATTTTAGAGGTGGAGTCAGGTTTCACAGTTCATGAAGACAACGGAAGTGTGCCATCTTGCCCTGCCAGCTTTGGGCTCAGAGGCATAATAAAGTTTTAAAAATTCAAAAAGTTCTCAGTTCACCCATAGATTCTGGAGCTAAGTCCGATGAAAGTCACTTTTATAAGGGTGAGGCATCATTAGTTGGCTCTCCCCCCTCCTCCTTCCCCTGAGGGCGAAAGCAAAATTTTCTCAAGCCGCTTGTCCAAGGGAGGGGGGGAAATCCCCCTCCCTCTAGCCGCACCTCTGGCAAAAGTCCGAAAGTTTAACTTTTTTTTCTTAAAAAGATGCTGGAGGGTCCATAAATTTAAGATAGAGGGAATGGAGAAGGGCAGCCTCTCACCACATTGCCGCTGCTTCGTTCAATAGCGCGTTCTCCGATCGGCATGGGGCGAGGCGCGCGCACACGGGCGCCCTCCGATACTGCTCCCCGGTGCCTAGAACGAAGCGGAGGAGCCCCCGCCAGCCGCCGACGACGCCAGGACCCTCCGCGAGCCGTTCCCTCGGCAGGACACCTCTCCGGGGCGTCCTGTGCCCCCCCAAAAGCGGGGGAAGCCCACCGGGAGAGCGGGAGCAGGCAAAGGCTTGCCTGTCGCCGTAGCCGCCGGAACCGGAAGTCCTGAAAATAAATTCTGTTGAACACAGTAGGGAGTTTCATTTGAGGAAGGGCCGTGCAGTATATATTTCATCTCTCTTTTATGAAGGGATTAAAAATGTTATTTATACATTTCTCAAGCAGCACTACTTTGAACTGATTTAGACCAGCCTTCTTAAGATTCGCAAGGTTAACCTTCCATTAAATCCAAATTGGGCTGTTGAATCCTGGAACCCAATCAGGGAAACAAGTTAATAAATAGGACGTTGATAACATCGGGTGACTTTTTAAAAAAATGCACATTGAATTTCATAACCAAGTTTGAATTTATGGACAGATCAACAAATTCAAGCAAAAAGATTGGAAATATGCTTTGATCCAGAGAGTTCTCAATACTGAGAATTTGCAAAACAACATGGCCCAAAATAGAAGATCTAAACTTTCTTCCCAATGTTAGAAAGATAAGGAGTGTCAGATCTATTCTACAGTTCTACAGTTATGTTTGCAACTGATAGCTGGCCAGGGACTCAGGAGCTGTCCCCAATTTGGGTGCTGAAATTTTATCTCCTGTACTTTTAAGGTATGTTTGCATTGCAGCATTTTCATTTGGCGCCCTCTAGTGTTTTTTATTCTTATTTTTGTATTAATACCACTTAGAATTCTATTTTTGAATCATTGGTCTTTGATTAAATCTTTTTACCATTAATCCGAAGAGTAGATGCCTCCCAGAAGGTTAATTTCATTTCAGATCAAACCTTTCCAGGAACAAACCTGACCTTCAAAATTCACAGGGGAGACCAATATGAGAATTATGGCGTAAGGGGTGGAGGTAGAAGGCTATTTCTCAGAATATTACTAAATAAAAGAATGGACTGTATTTATGCATGAATGTCTTGCTTGGATGACTTTCCCCAGTGCGGTAGCATATACATTTTCTGTGGATAAAGAAAACACCAACATTATGTCTATTACAAGTGTTCCTATCATTTTAAAAATGTAGGTTTTTTTCCAACAATTGCTTTATCAATATTGGGACCTAGGCATTGGAAATGTTATTTTCTGATTTTATATCGCCTGTCCTTATTCTCGTCTGAGAACATCAACAAAGAAAACAGAAATATGGGATATTGATTGAGACGTATCATGAAGAATGTTTGGAAGGGATTTTTTTTTTTAAGAGAGAGCTGCTTCTTCTAATATTTTGTGAGCCCTTTGGCTACACACACACACACACACACAAAATTGCATCAATCCTCTACAACCACTTTTAAAGAATTTGCTAGGTTTGAAGCTATAGACCTCCTTACACAATCTAGACAAGTAATTGAGGACAGCTGAAAAACTAGTGGAGTTTTAGGGAAGGGTAGCGCGCATAGACCAAACTGCCTATGGTCTGACTTGAAACCTTGCTGTTACGTATTCACTGTTGGGCAATTTGATTTCTTATAATTTGTATAGTGGTGTACTGCCTAACTTTCATAGGAGTCGTCTGTGTAATTTGAGTCTTGATAGCCCTAAAAATTCATTTAACCAAGCATCGAATCATCCTCTCAAAAATCCCTGAACGGTTTTTTTTCCATTGTAGCTGCATTAGGAAGACCAAGCTTGATAGGGTCCCAGTTATAGAAGCTAAACCAAGCTGAGTTTTAACAGAATAAGAGAGTTGGAAGGACCTTGGAGGTCTTCTAGTTGAACCTCCTGCTCAAGCAGGAGATCCTGTACCATTCCAGACAAGTGGCTGTTTAATCTCTTCTTAAAAACCTCCAGTGATGAAGCATCCACAACTTCTGAAGGCAAGCCGTTCCAATGGTTAATTGTTCTCACTGTTAGGAAATTTCTCCTTAGCTCTAGGTTGATTAGTTTCCACCCATTGCTGCTTCTCCTGCCTTCTCTTCCTTGTGGCCAGCCCCTTAAATACTGGAATACTGCTATCATGTCACCCCTAGTCTTTCTTTTTTCTAGACTAGCCATACCCAAATCCTGCAACTGTTCTTCATATGTTTTCTATTCTACCTTCCTCCGTTTCCAATTAAACACATTACAAGAAAGGTACCATGCAGTTCCCCTTTGTAATGGGCAATCAGACTCCTCAGAAATGCAGGGGGGAATTTCTCCTTATCACAACTCGGTGACTCAGTTCTCCCCAGATTCTCTACCCACAAATGGCATGATGTGTGTTCTGACCTAGACTACACTTAGTCCCCAAAACTCTCTTTTTATTTCAACAGCTGTGAATTATGTTCATTCACAGCCCTTAATGAGTCGCAAATAGTTTGTAAAAAGTCTGCCAGAAGTCTGCCAAAGTCTTTCAGGATAAGGCTGATAAGTACCTACCATTATTTCCCTTGAAATGCTGCCAAGGACCTAATTGGAAATTAGCTTTGCAAGGCCACAGGGAGCACAGACTCAAAAGGGAGCTTCAGAGTTTAAACCAACCAGAACGAACAAAGTTACTTCCTGCAAAGGCTCACATGCCTTTGCTGCTCCTTTATGTCTTATGGGAGGGGCCAATCATCTCCAAGCCTTACTCCTGAGTCGTACCTTTTGTCTTAACTGTTCTTGCCTTCTGGCAGCTCTGTGCATGCGCGCATAGGGAACAGGCTCCCCCCGTTCCTTTGTCTCGCTGATGTCCAACTCCGGAGGCTCTGGAGGCAGCACATAACTCCCCAATGGCCCTGGCCCCCTCTCTGCCTCTGACACAGAGCCCTCATCAGAGCCTTCCCCAGACTCCAGGACTGGCCCAGGTTCCTCCCCAACCTCCTCACTGTCTGACTCCGCTGCCAGATCCGCAGGCCTCCGGCGGACCACAACAATGGGCAATTCTGCAAAGTTATTTGGTATCTGCTTCGAGCAAATTGCCTAAAGGCTGAAGGATTTATTCCCCCCCCCCTGTTCTGAGTAAGTCCCCCTTTTTCACGTAGGCAAGAATGGTTGAATTTTTCTTTCTGACAAATCCGATGGACTTCATGAAGGGAATGATATTTATATCAGGGGCCACCCCGTCTAGATCAAAATTAGCTAACATTTGTATGGGCTGGCTTGTGACTCAGCATTAATTGAAGATTTTTCTTGGGGAAAAACAAAGCACATTTCTCAGACAGCTGGTGGTGCTTTATCATGCAAGGACTATAGAGCTTAAAATCACAAAACGCCTTTGGGTTATTTTTCTTCTTCTTTGTGTTGCAGTCTTAAGGAGAAAATGGTGATAACTTGCAACCAACTACATCTCTGCCTAGCAATAGCACTTACTTAGACTTATATACCACCTCGGGTGGTTTACAGGGTTAGCGTATTGCCCCCAACAATCTGGGTCCTCATTTTACTGAAGGATAGGTAGTTGAGTCAACCTTGAACTGGTCAGGATTACTGCAGACCGTGGGCTGAGTTAGCCTGCAGTACTGCATTCTAACAATTGTGCCACTGAATACTAACCACAGAAAAACTGTAAAGCAATGGGATCATAGGATCAGTTACTGTTTCTCTCCCCCCCTCTCTCAGATTCTTTTATTGCTTTTATTCCTTTAAATTGTTTTTTTTTTAATTTTAGAATTGTAAGCTGCCCAGGGTCACTTGGTTAAGTTGGGCAGGGAAAGAAAGAAAGGAAGGAAGGAAGGAAGGAAGGAAGGAAGGAAGGAAGGAAGGAAGGAAAAGGGAGAGCGAAAGAAAGGTAGAGAACGAGGGGAAAGAAGGAAGAAAAAGAGAAAAAGAAAGGAAGGAAAGAAAGAAAGAGGGGAGAATTGAAGGAAAGAAGGAAAAGAGAGAGACAAAGAAAGAAAGAAAGAAAGAGAAAGGAAGGAAGGAAAAGGGAGAGAGAGA